>NW_018397270.1:205309-205467 GCF_002168275.2 Theobroma umbraticum
TTCATTATGTGTTAATACAAGTTTAACATGTCCCCATGAAGACTCGGGGAGTGATTTGATGACAGCTAAGACTTGTTGCTAATTTGTGAGATCATAGCCAACTGCTTTCATCTCTCTTATCATAGTTGACATAGCCCTTAAGTGTTCAGCCATAGTGT
>NW_018397270.1:205477-205821 GCF_002168275.2 Theobroma umbraticum
CATCACATATTGATTGAACTTCAGTGTCAAGGCACGAAGCCTCGTTACTGTGGTTCCACCATACATGAATTTTAGTTGTTCCTACAACTGTTTGGCAATTGGGAAGTTCTCAAACTCCCCAATAAGATCATCATGGATGCAGCTTAACATGGTAAAACGTGCATTACGATCTCTCTTATACCAAGTGTCATAGGCCTCTTAGTCACTGGCTGTGTTTCCAGCTTTAGGTAGGTTCATCTCTTTAGTCAGATGATCGAGCAACTCTTGCTCATTGAGAAGATACTGAACCTTCTTATGCTAGATATCATAGTTTTTGCCATCAAGTTTGGCACCTTTGGTCAAAT
>NW_018397270.1:205831-206168 GCF_002168275.2 Theobroma umbraticum
TTGTTTTGAAGCCATATCACTACATCATTGCATAAGATTTAATTAAGCACATATCTAATTTCCTAATCAATTAAGATTAGACATATTTAATTTCTACTAATATTACTTGTTCAAAAGTTTCGCATACACGCTAGTAATCATCACCAATAGTATAGGCATCAATTAAAATGTATAATTTAATTTAACCGTGGATCATGGGAACAACTCCCATTATCCTTAAGCATGGGAACAACTCCCATGAACAACATAACATAATGAGTTCTACTAAAGAACCCTAATAATATTTATTTATTTTTGGATGATCAAAAACTTCCATATAAATATTATGCACACAAAA
>NW_018397270.1:206178-207134 GCF_002168275.2 Theobroma umbraticum
GTAGATCATATTTTCAGATGCTTCTAGGAAAGACTACAATAGTCTCATCGACAAAACACCTTACTTCTGTAGTAATTTCCAGGAAAGGCTGGAGGAGTCACAAACAGTCTCTCTGAAAATCCAGTCTCCTTTGACAAAATTACTGAGATATATAATTACCTTACTGTCTTTTTGCATACAAGTTTACTTAACAAATAAGTAAAATAATTATGTTATTCATTTTATAAATTTTATCTAACAAATAAGTAAAACAATTAAATCATGCATTTTTTTTTACCTGACAAATAAGTAATCAAGCTTTTTATAATTTTGCCTAATAAATAAGAAAAATCATAAAAATATATTTATATGGTACATAGCATTTTACAATATATGTAAAATAATTGAATTAACAAACATTTGATAAATTCATATATATATTTTGGAAGAAAAATAATTTCCAATATACAACATATAAGAAACAAAATGTGGTTAATTAACATATTAATTAACTATATTTATAATGCAAGTAAATTTAATAAAATAGTAACATGCTAAAAGCATAAATAATATTCTAATTCTTTTTTAAATTTACTAAAAAAAATTATTTTGTTGGGTTATTATGTAAAAATAGAAACTTATGGGGCAAAAATGTAATTAAGAAAAATATATCCTTTGGTGTCATGTGGCTGCCACATCAGGCTCTTTATGGAAGTCTCTAGACCCTTTTGGTCTTTATTATTTGCTGCACTCTTATTTCAAGGATGCTTTCTTGGTGTAGTGGTTAAAGAATATTTTTTTTTAAAGTCTTATTTACCTCCTTAGTGCAAGTTCAAATCCTGCTAGTTGCATTTTCTTTTTCTTTTTTTTTTGTTGCCATCCATAAAGCACATTTTAGATTAATGCACTTGTTTGCACTGGATTAAAGCCTACTCCTTTTCATATCAGTTTCAAAATTAATCAGTATCGGTAATTAT
>NW_018397270.1:207144-213527 GCF_002168275.2 Theobroma umbraticum
AGCTTTCAAAAATATACACAAATTAAAAAAGATGAAAGCAAGCCAAAACTTGCTCTGATACCACTGTTGGAAAGTGGGCTTACATTTTCAAATAAATATTCCACTCCCTTTCTGATCAAAGAAGCTTGCTTTACAAATCCTCCTTCGTGTACACAATAATTTCTTCACTCTCATTGTGATGGAGCGGCTACTAGAATCCTTCACAAGGAATTACACGTTCCAAAACCCTCTGACTTTTGCTGGTGCCTCAAGAATGAAGAGAAAGAAATGAAGAAATGATGTTTTTTTGTTTTGGTTTTTCTAACTTACAAAAGAACTCATGTGAAACTAGTACGTTTATGCACTATTTATAGACGTATTAGGGATATAAAGATAGGCTATTATGATTAAATTTAAACAAATTAAATTTAAATATAATTAATCTTTATTTAAATTTAAACAAATTAAATTTATATATAGTGGATAGATAATTTAAATTTAAACAAATTAAATTTAAATTTATATTCTATCTCAATCATTCAATTAAGTTATATCAAAACAATATCTAATATTAATCAATTGAATATTACTTAATTATCCACAAATAATTAATAAAGTTGCATGCTATGTGGACGCACCACATTTAGATGCAACATTAAAGAACTAAGCAACCTTGCTCCAGGAACACAAGAGCTTTACTTCCCTACAAAATACTCGCAAAGTTTCCTCACCCAATGGAAAGCTTGCTTGTGGAAACAAAATTGTTCATACTGCTGTAACACAGCACATACTTTTAAACTTTTGTTCACAGCATTTTTAGCTTTAGTGTACGGAAGTATGTTTTGGGACCTCAACTCCAAAAGGTGACTTGGAATTTAAGTAAACAAAAAAGAAGTTTAAAAGATTATATAGCATCACTACATGATAATATTTTCATCAATACTTGAACTCATTTTTGATAGGCAAAGGCGACAAGATTTATTTAATGCAATGGGTGCTATGCACACTTCTGTTTACTTCATTGGTCTCAAAAACAACTTTTATGGCAACTTTTTTAGAGAAAAAGTTGTTGGTATCAAACGAATAGTCTTTTATAGTGAAAAAGCAATAGGAATGTATTCATCCCTAGCTTATTCTCTAGCATAGGTATCTAGTTCATTCAAATTGTTCTTTTCTATGGCAACTTAAACAAGTGAACAAAAAAAAAAGTAACATACAATTCCATTTCATTCTGCACCGCCAACAACATGATAGGAGTATGTCTAACAATTTTATTTTTCGATTTAGGTTGTGATTGAGCTTCCTTATCTTTTCATACTAGCTATAGCATATGGTGTTATAATCTATGCGATGATTATTTGAGTGGAATGCTACTAAGTTTCTCTGGTACATTTTCTTCATGTTTTTCAATTTGTTGTACAACACAATCTTTGGTATGATGCTTGTGGCTTCGACACCAAACCAACAAGTTGGCTATATTGCTAGCATTGCTATCTACTCGCTATGGAACTTGTTTGCAGGCTTCATTATCCTCAGACTTATGAGTTTTTCCCATCATTACTCTCAAATGGTTGATATTTTTTTAAGAGGTTTATATTGGTTTTAATATTCTTGTTTCTTGGAAATACAGAGAATTCCAGTTTGGTGGAGATGGTATTCTTGGGCATCACCACTTGCTTGGACATTGTACGAATTGATTGCCTCACAATTTGGAGATGTGAAAGACACGCTTGATATAAATGAAACAGTACAAAGATTTATGATAAGTTATTATGGTTTCAGACATGATTTTACTGGGGTTGTCGCTGCTTCAATTGTTGTATTTACAATGTTCTTTGCTCTCATATTTTCTGTTTCAATAAAAGTGATGAACTTTTAAAGGAGGTGAAATGTTAGAAGATTATTGTGTAGAAATGCAGAACTTGTGTGCTCAACACTAGAATTAATCTTCTATGGAAATGAAAAAATGTTTCTACTTTTCGTCCTATTTAGTTTAATTTTGGAATCAAAGGCGAATTTACACCTTGAAACTTGAAACATAGTTTGTAAAGCCAATTTATGGGTTTTGATTATGCAATTGTATATTAATTAATTAATTCTGTTTCACTCTTTCTTTCAAATTCATTTTCAACTAGAATAAGGCCCGCATTACGCAACGAGTATGTAAATTTTAATAAATGATTATGGCACATATAAGTTTTTTGTTAAAGTAACTAAAACTTGTCTCATAACAGTCATATATTAGATTGTAAAAATAATCCAGTTGTGTTTTATCTATACACAGTTAACATTTATACAACACAAAAATGTTTCTTCTATATTTGAGATGTCATCAAAATAGGGTAAACTAAAAAAAGATAGTGATCATGTTTTACGCCACATTAGAAACATAGTATGCTGCACAATATATAACAAAAAACTAACTGGTAGCCTTTTCTTCATCTTCTAAAGATAGCTTGTACTATATACAACCAACACTACAATAAAAGGAAGATTATATTTTAAGAAGTCTCAAATTTTTAAATTCAATTTACTTACAAATGTAAATGTTGTGAGTGTGATTATTGTTACAACATTGGGCTAGTATTGCTGAGATAAGGTTGTTAAGGCTGATTGGCTTTTCCAAGTCCCTTGCTGAAACATTATGAAAGCAACGATCACTCTATAAACATTTCTTTAATTCATTAAACTGTGTATTGCATATATAAGTGAAAAGTATGCATGGTAATGGTGATGTTTATAATGTGTCTAGAAGACATGCCATATTTGAGTATGTGTGAAACAAATTGTGAAAGGAAGTAAATATATGAGTAATTCATTGTAAAGAAATGATACTTGTAACATGACATAGATACAAAAGTTGAGAAGCCAAAATTCTGTGGAAGAGGTATCTCCTCAAAATTGGAGGTTTGTTGATCATACAATAGCCAAAAGTAACAATCATGAAGATATCTTATCAAACCTTTTCATTCCTCAATAAATGTTGCTGAAAACTCTAGTATTTGTTGATTAAAGATTTGGTTTACCAGATCTGTATTACTAAATATATTGATTATAGCTAATGATAGAATTGACTTGAGTTTCTAGACAATCCTAATCTTAGAACATTTGAAATTGGAAGTGAGTCTAAGGTAATAGTATCAAGCTCATAGTCAATAGTGCTATATATTCACAATAACCAAAAAGGAAACTAATTGTTACTTCATTAACTGATACTGGTTCAAACTCTATTCTAATAAGTCCCTGATAAAGTCATCTACACCATTGCACTCAGTCAAAGCAATCTCCTTCTCAACCCTACTATACTTTGGGGCACAAAATCAACTATACATGTCATAATATAAAGGATCATACACATAGAGGTTATTCATAGTAGAAGAAACCAAATTGACAGTGTGAAGATAGTAAGAAATGGAGAATAGAAAAGCAAATAATAAACTTTAAAGATATACAAAAATTATTATAACAGATCAGTTACCTGATTTTTAGTTTTTTATTAGATGATTCTTATGAGAAAAGGTCTTGTTTGATTTGCTTACCTAATGGGGAAGGAAGAAATTCTTCTATGCTAGAATTTCCTTCTGTGTCATGCAACGATGTAGATAATTTATGAGCAGACAATTGTCTAATTGTGAATACTGGATCACAAGATTCATCAACAGGTTTGCAACTTTGGATTCTGAAGTTGAGATTTCCTATCTTCAATGATTTTGTGACCAAAGTGACAGTGAATAGCTTTTTTTGATCAATAAGTTTTGCAATTGGTTCAGGCAATACATATCTATCTAACCAGTTCAATAAAGTGACCTTTGTTATTAATGCATTGACTACTTTCTCATTGTCAACTCTGAACACCACAAAAGTTGTGCTTCATGTATTGTCTTGGACAATCATGATGAGTTTGTAATTGAGGAAAAAAAAACAAACATTAGTTTGTAAAATGTTCAAAATTATTAAGTAATGTTTTTTGTTAACTATGTGTACCATAGATGTGGGGTTTGTTCTCCATGGGTTAGTTTTGGGCATTAAAAACTTTCACCTATTTGCTGCAATGTTACATGTATATTTTGTAACCAATATAATTCCAGCCTTTAGTTCTAGCAAAGTCTTTGATTTCTGCAATGCAAGTGAAAATGTTCCCTTGTGGTGATTTTTTTTTCAAAGAGAGTACATAAGTGACATAAAAAGGAAATGAATATAAATGAATTATTTCATATCAATGATCACAGCATGTTCTTCCTTGAAGTTTTGAATAATCTTTTGGCAATAGTTGTTGAATTGTTGTACGATTTTGAGTTTGTTGTTAATTAGGTGGTATTTGTGATCTATTGTTGTAATACCCTTGCTTTTTTGACATGGCTTATATGTGATAGCGGCTGAGTGATTGAAGAGTGAAATTTGAACCTTGATGTGTATGCTTATGGAGTATGTGTATGAATTGTATTCTAGAGAGAATGATCTTGAAATTTTTGTATATTTGGATGTGTTAAGTGTAGGAAGCATGCCCCATGATACTTAAGCAACAATTTTATGAGCATATTTAAGGAATTCAAAAATGTGATGCTTAGATTGAAGCCTTGATCTTATGCTTGAGTATTTTAGTAAGGATTTGAGTCATATATGAATGGTTTGAGGTTCCGGAGAAGATTTAAAATGGGTTTTGGCTTTAAAAGGAACAATTTTTATGAATCAAGACCTAAAAAGTCAATCCCAGTGCATAGAGGGTCAACCTTGTGAAGCAAAATGCAAGGGAAGTCATACATTTTGGCCTAGGATTGACCATAGGCCTTCTATAGTCACTCCTAGGAAGGAAAAATGGGAGAAAATGTTAACTTTCTAGGGTAGGATCAACTACAGACCCTCCATAGTTGATCTTAGACTGCCAGATCAGCTTAAAACAAGCTTAAAAGCCCAAAAATCAAATGTTGCTAATTTTTTTCTTCTTTTCCTTCATTCCTCCATAAATTTCTCTAAAACTTTACACCTTTCAAACCCATTCAATTCCTACAATTAATCTTGGATTCTAAGTGTTAGAGGTAAGTGTTTTCACTTCCAAAAATTTAGTTTATGTAATTTTGTTTCCTCTCTCTAAAGCTCAAAATGCTAACCTCCCAAATTGATTTTTGAAGGTATTTAAAGTGGATTGAAGTGGATTAGAGCTTGGGAAACGCTGTTATAGCTAAGATTAAGCATTTTTACTAATTGACTTTCAATTGAATTGATTAATAACTTATATTTGATTTGGTCTAACTTTGAAGAAGTTGGCCCTCTTGAGTTGACTAGGAATTTGGGTTAAACAATTGTACAATCTAACTTCCAAGGCATGGGCTTAGCTCATTACTGAAGGATTTGAGCTTATACATTGGATTGCT
This sequence comes from Theobroma umbraticum, assembly GCF_002168275.2. NCBI lineage: Eukaryota > Viridiplantae > Streptophyta > Magnoliopsida > Malvales > Malvaceae > Theobroma > Theobroma umbraticum. The sequence continues at coordinate 212,496 of NW_018397270.1, forward strand.
AAGGATTTGGTTATTTTTAGAAAAGTTGGCATTTTCGAAAGCCAAGATTTAATTAGTTTTGTAATATTTTGATATGTTTAAGGGAAGATAAAGCCATTTGGGCACATTTGTGAATCGAAATACAGTTGAAGCCTAAGAATCGACGTTGGGCTATGAAGTACCTTCAATTTTTTCATAGTGAGTGGGTTAATTAAATGCATGTGATACATAACTCATGGAAAATGTGTAGCACTGGTACTATATTATAAATGCAGGCCTAGTTGAACATGCCTAGTCTAGAGAATTGTATATGTACATATGTGAATGTGATTGCCTAGACGGGGGTGTTGGCTCCATTAGTTTTTGATGATAATAAAACATTCTCATATATTTATGTCTAACTCTTCTACTTGAGTGTGCAAGACAAAAATGTATGTTAAATAATTAGTTAATCATTCAAAAGCAAATATCAAACTCATAAGTATAAGGAGCTACAATTGAGCAATGAAACAAAAAGCCTCTTATTTGGATAATTAAGAGAGTTGGTTGGATAAAACTCAAAAGAGAAGTTGGCGCGTTCAAGCAAATCGTGAAACAGAGAACACTTAGTCGACCAAGAGATAGTGTTAGTCGATTAAGAGCTTACTACCAAAAACTGGGTTCAGAGACAGAGATGACTTAATCGACTAAGTGGCAATGTTAGTCGACTAAGAGCATTCTGTATTAAAATTTGAATTGACTGCGAAATGACAAATTAACGGCTAGAATTGTCTCCAAACTATTTGCAATGGTCAGAATTTATCTAACAGCCATCGGAGTTGATTTTTCAAGTATAAAAGGCATTCCCAACAGCTATGAATTAGTTTTGAAGGCTTCTAAATTCAAAAAGAGCTCAAAATAGTAAAAACTCTTTGCATACTTTTTGCACTTCACTCCAATCTTTGTAATAGACTTAAGTACTTCAACTTGTACCATTCAGATCAGGTTTGTGATTATAGGTACTTCTTTATTTCTTTTCTCCTTGATTGCTTAGAGTGTACGAGACACTCTAAG
>NW_018397270.1:213541-215938 GCF_002168275.2 Theobroma umbraticum
TTGGGTTAGCTTGATTGAGTATAGGTTCTAACTCAACCTAGAAAAGTTAGTTTTGGATTTTGGTTAATCTCGGGAAAAACCATTGTTGAAGGTTGTGGCTGAGCCTATGAAAAACCATTGTAAAAGCTTCGTGGAAGCTTAAGAATTTCACCGTTTATAGTGATTTGGTTTGAAAAATCCTTAGTTAAATAATCAAGGTAGTGGTTTTGTGTATTGTCTTCCTTGTTTTATTTTTCATTTCATTCTTTGATTAGATTGTTCTTTCATCTTGCATTTAATTTCTTATCATTAAGCTTTAACTTGCCCCCAATTAAAGGTCAAATATAGTAAGAGCCAAAAAGTGCTATTCACCCCCCTTAACACATCTATTTGGGACCAACAAGTGGTATTAGGGCTAGATCCCTCATTCTTATGACTTAACATCCTAAGAGAGATCCAAATGGTTCTTTAAAAATCTATAATTGCTAAGGGACAACCCACAAACAGATCACCTTTGTTTGATGGATCGAACTACCCCTATTGGAACACTAGAATGTCTATCTACATAAGGGCAATAGACTATGAAATGTTGAATGTCATCACTAATGGACCCCTCATACCCTCAACCATAAATGCAGTGACAAATGAAATGATTCCTAAGCCATGGGCTAAATAGACTGAAGCTGAAACCAAAAAGGTTCAGACAAACTTTAAGGCAATAAACACATTACATTGTGCACTAACCCTCACTAAGTTTAAAAAAGTGTTAAGCTGTACAATAGCTAAACAAGTGTGGGACAAACTTAGGATTATCCGTGAAGGGACTTCTCAAGTTAAGGAGTCCAAAATAGCTCTTTTAACTCATAACTATGAGATGTTTAGGATGGAACCTGGTGAAGATATCACCAGCATGCTTGATAGGTTAACAAGCATCACTAATAAACTTAGTCAGCTAGGCAAACCAATCCTTGAACATGAAATTGTCAAAAGACTACTTAGAAGCCAACCAAAAAATTGAAAGCCAAAAGTAACTACTATGCGTGAAGCCAAGGACTTAAATGTCATCACTCTTGATGAAATTTGTGGGTCTCTTCTTACTCATGAGCTGGAACTTAAAGAAGAAGAAGAAGACAAGGGAGAAAAAAAGGAAAAGAAGAAAAGCGTTGTCTTAAAAGCAAGCATTATAGAAGAAGAATTGGAAAATTTATCCTGCGATGATGATGAAGAATTGGCCATGGTAGCTAGAAGGTTTAGAAAACTTATGGGACAAAGAGACAGGAGATTAGCAAAGAAAGGGTACAGAAGAGATTAAAGTTCTTTACGGAGAACCAGAAATAAGAATGAGTCCAACAAGAAGGAAGAGCTTATATGCTTTAAATACAAGAAGCCTGGATACTTCAGATCAAAATGCCCCTTGATGAAGGAAGAAACTCCCAAGAAAAATAGAAAATCGAAAAAAGCAATGGTGGCTACAACTTGGTCAGATAGTGATGTTTCAAGCTCAAATGCTGAAGAAGAGAAAGTGGAGCAAAGAACAAGTTTATGTCTGATGGCAAGAGATGATGAATTTGAGGTATGTTCTGTTTCTTGTGACATTTCTATGGATGAACTTCAAGATGAATATGAATGTCCTTGAGATGAGTTTGAAAAACTTGCATAAAAATACAAGGCTTTGAAAAGAAAGACCTTATCTCTTGAGAATGATTTAGAAAAGATAAATCATGATTTTTGTTCTATTTTTGAACAAAGAAACTTACTTCAAACTAAACTTGAACACTCAAAAATAGATTATGAAATTCTGAAACTGAAATGGGAAAATAAGACTGTAGCTTTGCAAAAAGTCATTGATGAAAATACTGCTCTTAAGAATGTAAAAAATGAAACATCAAGAAGAAACACATATTTCAAGAAAAGTTCTGTTAATGTTTCTCCTAGGTGTTGTATTTGTGATAAACTTGGTCACATATCTTATCACTGTTATAGAAACAGAAGCAAGCAGAAAATAAAAAAGATTTGGGCTCCAAAAAGATCCCATAAAGGTATAGGTACCTATTAAGAAAAACTGAAAATCTATCTTATAGGTTGATCCTAATTGAAAAGACATATGTTCAAGAGCTCAACTGGAGGAGAAGCAGCCATGGTACATGGATAGTGGCTACTCAAGACACATGACTGGAAACAAAAAGTTATTTGCTCAACTAGACAAGAAAAAAGGTGGTATTGTATCATTTGGAGATGAGTCAAAAGGTAGAATTCATGGTATAGGAACCATTGGTAAGAATTCTCAAGTTCAAATTAGCCATGTGTTACTTGTTAAAGGTTTAAAGCACAATTTATTAAGTATCAGTCAACTATGTGATAAAGGCTTTAAAGTATGTTTTGACTCATAGAAATATGAAGTGATAGACATTAGTACCA
>NW_018397270.1:215948-216113 GCF_002168275.2 Theobroma umbraticum
ATTCATAGGAAAAAGAATTAAAAGTATATATGTTATATTTCTAGAAGATCTTGAGATTAATTGTAAAACATGTCTTATGGCAAATGATGGAAATGATAGTTCGTTATGGCATAGAAGACTTGGAGATATGAGCATGCACACTATCTCAAAATTAATGAGAAAGAA
>NW_018397270.1:216196-216422 GCF_002168275.2 Theobroma umbraticum
CTTTAAAACCAAGAAGATTATTTCAACCTCTAGACTTCTTGAGTTGCTGGATATCGATTTATTTGGTCCAATAAACACAACTAGCTTAGGAGGCAAATGATATGGCTTTGTGACAGTTGATGACTATTCAAGGTACACTTGGGTCTACTTCCTTGCTCATAAAAATGATGCACTACCTGCATTTTTGAATCATTGTAAGAGAGTTCAAAATGAAAAAGGACTTGTC
>NW_018397270.1:216432-216598 GCF_002168275.2 Theobroma umbraticum
TTAGGAGTGATCATGGAGGAAAATTTGAAGGAGATGATTTTAAAAATTTTTGTAATGAAAAAGGGTTAGATCACAACTTCTCTACACTTAGAACACCTCAATAAAATGGAGTTGTAGAAAGCAAAAATAGAACTTTAAAAGAAATGGCTAAAACCATGCTTTGTGA
>NW_018397270.1:216608-216846 GCF_002168275.2 Theobroma umbraticum
CCAAAATACTTTTGGGCAAAAGCTGTCAATACAGCTGCATACATTTTTACTAAAGTATCAATAAGGGCCATGATATCAAAAACTCCGTATGAATTGTACAAAGATAGAAAACCAAATATATCTCACTTTAAAAGCTTTGGCTGTAAATTTTTTCTATTAAATAATGGAAAACATTCTCTAGGAAATTTTGATGCAAAGAGTGATGAAGCAATATTTCTAAGATATGCATTGAACTCAA
>NW_018397270.1:216856-217299 GCF_002168275.2 Theobroma umbraticum
AGTTTTTAACAAAAGAACTTTAACAATTGAAGAATCTATCCACACAGTTTTTGATGAATCTAATGCCTTGCAAAAGGAGCTCTCGCTGATGAAAATGATGCAGAGGACATTGAAAGACAAATGGAAGAAATGAGCTTAGAAAATAAGAAAAATAATGAAGAAAATTCACTTGGAAGAGAAGTAGAACCTCCATCCTTAAAAACTCTGCAAAGGATTAAAAATCAACAAATTGATCTTTCAAAGAGCTGAAAGTACATGAAAGATCCACAAGAACAGATCTTAGGTGATCTTTCACAAAGTGTCAAAACCCGAAGAGGAATTAGAGAGACATTAGAATTCTTAACTTTCATCTCACAAATTGAGCCTAAAAGCTTTGTAGAGGCAGAAAAAGGAAAAAGCTAGATATTGATTATGCAAAAAGAGCTTGATCAATTTAAAAGAAA
>NW_018397270.1:217309-217498 GCF_002168275.2 Theobroma umbraticum
ACATTAGTTTCTAGACCATTAAATCACCCAATAGTTAGGACAAAGTGGGTGTTTAGAAACAAGGTAGATGAGCAAGGTAATTTTATTAGAAACAAAGCTAGGTTAGCGGCTCAAGGATATAACCAAGAAGAAGGCATTGACTATGATGAAACTTTTGCTCTTGTTGCTAGGATAGAAGCCATAAGATTA
>NW_018397270.1:217508-217780 GCF_002168275.2 Theobroma umbraticum
TTGCATGTTTCATGAATTTCAAATTATTTCAAATGGATGTGAAAGTGCATTTTTAAATGGGCTTACTCAAGAAGAAGTCTATGTTAAACAACCCCCTAGATTCGAGGACTTTGAAAAACCTGATTATATTTTCAAGCTACATAAGGCATTATATAGATTAAAACAAGCTCTTGGAGCTTGGTATGAAAGACTCAAAATTTTTAGTTGAAAAAGGGTATATTAAAGGAAGAATTGACACAACATTGTTTATTAAGAAATACTTGAATGATTTA
>NW_018397270.1:217790-217937 GCF_002168275.2 Theobroma umbraticum
AAATTTATGTGGATGATATTATATTTGGTGCTACTAGTGAGGCTTTGTGTAAAAACTTTGCTGAAGAAATGTAGGATGAATTTGAGATGAGCATGATGGGTGAATTGAAATTCTTCATTAGCATTCAAATCAAACAATGTAAAGAGG
>NW_018397270.1:217947-218227 GCF_002168275.2 Theobroma umbraticum
TAGTCAAGAAAGATACATTCAAGACATGCTAAAAAAGTACGATATGCCGAAACTGAAATCAATTAGTACACCAATGAGTTCCTATATCAAGCTCGATGCAGATGAGAAAGGAAAAAATGTTAATAAAAAACTTTATAGAGGTATGATTGGATCTCTACTTTATTTAACTACTAGCAGACTTGATATTTAATTTAGTGTATGCTTGTGTGCATAGTTTCAATCTCAACCCAAAGAGTAGCACTTAACTATAGTAAAAAGAATCTTTAGGTACCTTTTAGAC
>NW_018397270.1:218237-218414 GCF_002168275.2 Theobroma umbraticum
TAAGATTATGGTATCCTAAAGGAACATCCTTCAATCTCATTGGATATTCAGATGTAGACTTTGTTGGGAGTAAAATAGATAGAAAGACTACTAATGGTACATGTCAGTTTTTCGGATATGCTTATGTCATGGTCAAGTAAGAAACAAAATTCTGTTGCACTTTCCACTACTGAAGCT
>NW_018397270.1:218424-218512 GCF_002168275.2 Theobroma umbraticum
CCTTAGGTAGTTGTTGTGCTCAGATTTTGTGGATTAAACAACAATTAAAAGATTTTAGATTGACTATGCATAATGTACCAATATTTTG
>NW_018397270.1:218522-218677 GCF_002168275.2 Theobroma umbraticum
AGTGTAATCAATATCTCAAAAAATCCAATTCAGTACTCAAGAACAAAGCACATTGAAATTAGACATCATTTTGTTAGGGACCATGTGCTAAAGGGAGACATTAAGGTTGAGTTTGCCAACACCTTGCATCAATTGGCTGATATATTTACCAAACC
>NW_018397270.1:218687-222249 GCF_002168275.2 Theobroma umbraticum
GAAAGATTCTATGAAATTAGGAGAAATCTAGGAATGACTAGTGTTCAAGAGCTTTGAGAAAGTTTCTGAGCACTTCTCTAATAAAACAGTGCACACTTAGTTGACTGAGAGCATCACTTTATCAACTAAGACCATTCTATATCTGTTAATGAAAGACATTGTCAGATAAGGGCAAACATTGGTCATTTATATAGCCCAAATAACATAATAAAATCTAAAGAAATAGAAGCAGGGAATCGAGTGAAGAAAAAGAGGAAGAAAAATCCATTAACCAAAAATGAAAAAGGATGGAAACTCTAAATTTTAAAATAATAAAAACTATCCACATTTAAACGTAAAGGTCTGTCGATCTTTAAAGAAAAATAATTTTTGTCAACTCATTCTCTTGTTATTCTCTTTCATCTGAAATCGACTACCTAAAATCAAAACCCTTTCTTCCCAAAATTTTCAAACCCTAAAATCTGAAACTTCCAAAACCGATGGCAAGATCTTCCCTGCCCAAAGATATTCTAGAAAAGAAGAAGGGCAAATGGCCCATGGAAGAAAGTCCGACGTTTAAAATTTAGAAGAAGAAACAGAAAGATGAATCTGCTACAGTGATTATGAAAATTTAGAAGAAACAAAGAGAAAAAGAACAAAAATCAGAGAAAAAGAAAAAAAAGGGAAAACCCTCGACAAAAGGTACCTCTTCATCCCTGAAATTCAAAAACAAGATTCATGAAGATAGATTTAAGAAAATTGAAAATGCTCCTATCTCATGAGGGAAATTCATCGACCAGGATAGCTTCAATGAAGTTCTAGAAATTAAAGAAGGAATGTTAGAATATTTTGAAGGAATAAAGATGAAAAAATTGAGTTTCTTTAAGAACAGATCCTATAGTGCTAGTCTGGTAAAAGAATTTTGTGCTGGTATAACACAAGATGAAAATGAACTAGATGATCCTGAGGAATTTCTGAATGATGGTCTAAATGTGTTTTTGAATGGAAAGGAGTTTGTGGTTATTGCCTTTAATTTAGGAGAATTGTTGCATGCTAAGTGTAATGAGAGAAGTTATGAAATTCCAGAAGATTATGATCCCTCATCCTTGTGGGAAATGATTATTGGAAAAACTAAATGATTTTCCTTAAAAAGCTGTGTAAGTTTCATCAAAAGTCAGCAAACTAGGATATTGCACTACTTTATAGCTTCAACAGTTCATGGAAGAGGTGGCAGCTTTAGCTATGTGAGTCTACAGGATATGTGGATGATGCAGTTTGCATTCAATGCCTTTCCTCTTAATTTAGGAAGATTTATGATAGAAAGCATGAGAGGAACATGTCGAGTTGACAAAATACATTTGCCTTATGAAAATATAATTACTTCTTTGGCAAAGAAAAAAGGTATCTAGAGTTCTAGATACGAGATGGATCAAGTAAGGCGTAGAGATCAAGCCATCTATTTGGGAAGTCTACCTAAGATGGGTTACAAGTTGTATGGAGAGACATTTGTAAAGACTTCCAAGGATGCTCAGAGGGATGAGCAAGCTACTTCTGATCAAGCAACAACAACACCCTCACAAATCTCCAATGAGATGATTCTAAACTTGTTGATGAGGATAGATGGAAAACTCATTGATCAAAGTGCCAAAATAGAGAAAATTGAAGAAAAGCTGCAAGAGTTGGAAAATTTGATGAAGAACAAAAGGAAATCTCCTTTAGGTTCTACAACTAAACATGCCTCTACAACACCAAGTCAAACTCCAACAGGACAAGTAAGTGATAGTCCTAATTTTCAAGCTGAAGGCAATGAGCCAAAACCTGATTCAGCTAAGAAACTACACACCCCTGAACCTGAAACTGAGGAAAAAGATAGTCCAAACACTGAAGTGATTGGATCTCAACTCCATGAGGAAACACAAGAAGCTGAATCCTCGCCACCAAACTCTGAGGAAGTTTTCATCATGGATATCTTTCAATAGATGGTAAGGGAAGAGCAAGCTGAAAAGGAAGCAGCAAATAGCAAGGCACAGAAACCATCATCTGCAAGACTATCCCCTGAATCAGTCCATACTACAAGGAAAAATGATTAGATTAGGAAAGAAATAGGGAAAGCTATTGTACTTGCACAAGCTGAAACTAAACCTACTGGCAGAGGTAGAGACACTATGGCAACCAAGACTAAGTTCCTCAAGAGGAGAATGTCCTTTAGATTAGCTAAAAATGCCAAACCTCTAGTCACGTCTTCTGCTCAATATCCCCTCTCAATCTCAGACACAACATTCCTCTGGCTCTCCATCACAGAAATTCTCCCTTCCAACATCTCTTAAACCCCTCAATATCTTCTTTGGAATAGATGAATTGACCCCCTCAATCTTCTCTTAGATTTGTTCCTGTTTTGCTGATGACAAAAAGGGGGAGATAGTAGGATAGGGTAAGAATTATTAGAAATTTAAAGGTAATTTAGGAAAGTTGAGTTTAATGTTGCTGAATTATTTATGACAACATTTTATTTTAATTGCGACTGGATAGTTGATGATATCTGAACACTAAAATTATTTCTATGCTTTTGTGTTTAATGGAATGTCAATGATTGTTAATTTTGGAATGGATGTGGATTGTTGATAATCTGCTGGTAGCAGTTAGTTACAATGTGGATGATATTTTGTCACCTATCACTACTATCCTGAAAGCTTGAATGAAGTTACACTGATAGAATGTTTGAATTTATACTTGCTACTCTTTCTAAGAGATAGATAAAAATTTGCTGACTTGTTAAGTTGGATAGTAAAATAACTTGAAAAGAACATGCATATATTACAGAGGAGCCCATACTCAAGGGAAGAAATTCCAACCTAGTGCAAAATAAGAATAATAAATAGACACTGTGCTTTTAATCAAGGAATGTTTTATCATCATCAAAAAGAGGGAGATTGTTGGCTCCATTAGTTTTTTATGATAATAAAACATTCCCATTTATTTATGTCTAACTCTTCTACTTGAGTGTGCAGGATAAAAATGTATGTTAAATAATTAGTTAATCATTCAAAAGTAAATATCAAACTCAAAAGAATAAGCAGCTCCAATTGAGCAATGAAATAAGAAGCCTCTCAGTTAGGTAGTTAAGGGAGTTGGTTGGATGAAACTCAAAAGAGAAGTTGGCGGGTTCAAGCAAACCGTGAAAGAGAGAACACTTAGTTGACCAAGAGACAGTGTTAGTTAACTAAGAGCTTACTGCCAGAAACTGGGTTCAGAGACAAAGATGACTTAATCGACTAAGTGGCAATATTAGTCGACTAAGAGCATTCTGTCTGAAAATTTAAATTGAATGCTAAAAGACAAATTAACGGCTATAATTGTCTCCAAACTATTTTCAACGGTCAGAATCTGTCTAATAGCCATCAGAGTTAATTTTTCAAGTATAAAAGGCATTCCCAATAGTTATGAATTAGTTTTGAAGGCCTCCAAGATTAAAAAAGAGCTCAAAATAGTAAAAACTTTCTGAATACTTTCTGCACTTCACTCCAATCTTTTTAATAGAGTTAATCACTTCACTTTGTACCATTCAGATTAGGTTAGTGATCAT
>NW_018397270.1:222259-223012 GCF_002168275.2 Theobroma umbraticum
TTATTTCTTTTCTCCTTGATTGCTTAGAGTGTGCGAGACATTTTAAGGGGATTAATCAAGCTTGAGTTAGCTTGATTGACTATAGGTTCTAACTCAACCTAAAAAAGTTAGTTTTGGATTTTGGTTGATCTCGGGAAAAACCATTGTTGAAAGTTGTGGTTGAGCCTATGAAAAGCCATTGTAAAAGCTTGGTTGAAGCTTGGGAATTTCATCGTTTATAGTGATTTGGTTTGAAAAATCCTTAGTTGAATAATCAATGTAATGGATTTAGGTCTTTGACCGAACCACTTATAAATCTTTGTGTATTGTCTTGTTTTGTTTTTTATTTCATTCTTTGATTAGATTATTCCTTCATCTTGCCTTTAATTTCTCATCATTGAGCTTTAACTTGTCCCTAATTAAAGGTCAAATTTAGTAAGCGTTAAAAGTGCTATTCACCCCCCCTAGCACATCTATTTGGGACCAACAGGGGGTGCCTAGGCTAGTATATTGTTAATGTACATGTTAGTATATGTGTTTGCTTGTGAAAGCCATTTGAAAGCATGAGCTATTAGACATCTAGGTGATGTATGATTTTCATGGCTATTGGATATGTTGTTACTAAATCAGTGATAGTGATACTATGATGTGGGATTAGATTGCCTTTTTGTTGACAGATTATTCATGCATAATTTGATGTGATCTTATTCATGTATATAGGGCTATTAGGCCATGATTAAATTAAAATGAGATTGTTGATGTATATGTAGCTAG
>NW_018397270.1:223112-223353 GCF_002168275.2 Theobroma umbraticum
AGATTAAAAATTTAGATTACATGTGAGTTCAATTGCAATCCTAGAAAAATAAAGTAGCTCATAATATCCAATAAAGACAATATCCAAAGAAATTGAGCCATGAATCCAAGTCAAAGAAAATAAAAAAAAAAGCATAGAGATAAGAGAGAAAACTAATAGCTAGAGTTTTGTGATCTTGATTCTCCCCCCAATTCTCTTGTTTTCTTGCTTTTTTCTTGGCTTCAAATCTTCAGAATAGTTG
>NW_018397270.1:223364-223558 GCF_002168275.2 Theobroma umbraticum
CTCCTCAAAATCTCTGAAAAAGGCCCCTTAAATAGGCTCCAAATAACCTAATTTCCAAAATCCCGTTAAATTCTGTTATTTTTTGGAAAGTCGCCCAGAGCTGCGGTGCTACCTCTCCAGCGCTGCAGCGCTGAGCTCTCTGGAAATTTGCATGTGTGCTTCGTTTCATCAACGCTGCAGCCTTGTTCTCCCAG
>NW_018397270.1:223568-223711 GCF_002168275.2 Theobroma umbraticum
GTCTATCAACTTCAAACATGAGTTTCACCATCATATGTTAGGAACTAGGCAAAGTAGTAAACATAAAATTTTTATCCTTGTCTCTTATTTCAAATGGATTAATAATCACTTCAATTGGACTTCTGGATTGAAAGATTTGCTCC
>NW_018397270.1:223721-223976 GCF_002168275.2 Theobroma umbraticum
TCATGTTCAGTCCTTACATACTGCTGCAGTGGTGCGAGTTTGACAAATATTTTGACCATGATCCATTCTGAACTGGGCAAATTAGTGAATATAAACATTGTAGCCCTTCTTCTTATAATTCTATTGGTCTAAGAATCATCTCATTTGGAGTTTTGTAGAAAGAGATATAGTCAAAATACCGAAACTTATACGAATGAAGCCGTCACCATACTTGCACTGATTTTCATCAAATGAGCCTTTTTCATCAATTTCCTA
>NW_018397270.1:224273-224428 GCF_002168275.2 Theobroma umbraticum
GCTCCCAAAATGAGTCAAAATAACTCTATATAATAGAGTTATCAGCAACGGTGCCAAAAACTTGTCAGTTAAAATTTCACTATGCAAGTATATGTATTGAATAGATAGTATATTAGCAAGCAGAGTGCCAATCCACAGAGAATTGATCTAAAATT
>NW_018397270.1:224438-224555 GCF_002168275.2 Theobroma umbraticum
CTAAAATTAGAACAAATTAATCTTATCAAACACTCAAAATTAATTGATTAACTAAAACTAATTACTAAAATTTAAACTAATAGGAAAAATCAAAATAATAATAACTTGAGTAAATAT
>NW_018397270.1:224655-224781 GCF_002168275.2 Theobroma umbraticum
AAGAAGTTGAAGTGGAAAAGAAAGAAGATGACAAGGCTGAAAATCAAGGAACCTTTCAAGTCACCCATCCTGCACCACCTTTTCCCCAAAGGCTCCAAAAGCAAAAGCTTGAAAAGCAATTTCAGA
>NW_018397270.1:224866-225017 GCF_002168275.2 Theobroma umbraticum
TTTGGAAAACATGCCAAGTTATGTTAAATTCTTGAAAGACATCTTAACCAAGAAAAGGAAACTGAAAGATTTTGAAACAGTGGTACTTACTGAGGTATAGCGCAATAATTCAAAACAAGCTTCCACCAAAACTTAAGGATCCAGGGAGTTT
>NW_018397270.1:225120-225253 GCF_002168275.2 Theobroma umbraticum
TTCAATCATGCCATTGTCAATTGTTGAGAAACTTGGACTTAACGAGATACAACCCACCACAGTTTCTTTGCAATTAGCAGATAAAAGAATTAGGTACCCTATTGGGGTTATTGAGGATGTATTGGTTAAAGTT
>NW_018397270.1:225510-225654 GCF_002168275.2 Theobroma umbraticum
GAGTTTAAGCCACCACCTCCACCCGTGAGACCCAAGCAGTCACCAAAGGAGCATTCTCCACCACTATCTAATTGCCTTTCCGAGATTAGACAACAAATAATGATGCTTTCTCGATCATACTTCAAGCTTTTTCCATGGAAACGC
>NW_018397270.1:225664-225756 GCF_002168275.2 Theobroma umbraticum
GGTGGGGTCCTTTCAAAGTAGTAAAGGCATATCCTTGTGGAATAATTTAGATTGATAGTGAGGATACGAGCACATTCATGGTTAATGGGTTG
>NW_018397270.1:225766-225850 GCF_002168275.2 Theobroma umbraticum
CATATTTTGAGGATGAAGAACTGTAAAAGAGGGTGCTATAGTCAAGCTAGTGACTATAAACGAGCACTTCTTGGGAGGCAACCC
>NW_018397270.1:225978-226285 GCF_002168275.2 Theobroma umbraticum
TAAATAAGTAGTTCTAATCTCTTCCTAGCTTGTTTTGTTGTGTATGTAGATTTGCAAAGCATGAAGATGAGGAGAAAGAAGATTAGTGCTTTCAAGTCACTACCACCATTGATAGGGAAGTTTCTTTTTCTTATTCTTTTTAGTTTTTCACATTGAGCACAATGTGCAATTTAATTTTGGGGGAAGGTTTTATTGTTATTAGTTTTTGTGATACTTTTAGGTTAGTTTATTTTCGTTAAATTTTTTTTATTTCAACTAGCTTTATTTGTGCCAGTTTCATTTAATTTACCTATCCAATGATGAGAAC
>NW_018397270.1:226295-226476 GCF_002168275.2 Theobroma umbraticum
TCCTATCTCGATTCTTCAAAACATGTGAATATTGTTTGAGTGTTATGCAAATTCTCATGCTAAGCTTTACTATTATATTGAAATTTCTACATTTGGAGTACTATGTCTTTTCCTTAGATTTATTATCTATATTTAGAAAAGGTTTATGTCAATGCAAATTTTTGAATTATGTATTAAGTTC
>NW_018397270.1:226496-226662 GCF_002168275.2 Theobroma umbraticum
CTCGAGGTGAAATCCTAGGCTATACTTAGTTAAGGAGATGATTTAGGCCATTTTAGGATCGATTGAGCCTTTTATAGCCTTCATTTACATAAATTATCTTTAGTTTCCCCCTTTGAGCCTAATGGCATCTTTTCTTTCTTTGAACACTTAATTTTTAGCCTAGACC
>NW_018397270.1:226672-226769 GCF_002168275.2 Theobroma umbraticum
TATTTTCAATAATTCTTACATCCCTCATCCCTAAGTGCATAAGTCAGTTTAGGATGCGTTATGAGCACATAGTAAAAGAGGTGGTCAAGAGCAAAAA
>NW_018397270.1:226869-227093 GCF_002168275.2 Theobroma umbraticum
AATTATTTATAAGGGTCTCCCAACTCATCTTATAAAAGTATCTATTTTAACCAAGACACTATATCCCTATGTGAATTGAAATTAAAATAGATTTGTTAAGTTCAGGCTCTAATCTGGCTACATATAACCTATAGGTATATCCATATCTTATAGGCAAATCAAGTAATACGATCATATGATATCCTAATTTTAGTCTACACTAAACTCCCTTTCCTAAGTTTGTT
>NW_018397270.1:227103-227247 GCF_002168275.2 Theobroma umbraticum
AATCAATTTAACTAGTGGCCAAGCAATTAAAAGCATTAATAACAAGTTGGAATAAACAATTCAAATCCCATTGAAAATAAGCAAGAAAGAGACTAAAATTTTAAATTACATGTGAGTTTAATTGCAATCCTAGAAAAATAAATT
>NW_018397270.1:227505-228030 GCF_002168275.2 Theobroma umbraticum
AAGGTCCCTTAAATAGGCTCCAAATAACCTAATTTCCAAAATCCTGTCAACTTTATTTATTTTTGGAAAGTCGCCCAGTGTTGCGGCGCTACTTCTCTAGAGTTACAGAGCTGAGCTCTCTGGAAATTTGTTTGTCTGCTCCCTTTCATCAACGCTGCAGCCTTGTTCTCCCGGGGCTGTGGTAGTCTAGCAAATTCAAACGTGAGTTTCACCCTGACATGTTCCGAACTGGGCAAAGTAGTAAACATAAAACTTTTATCCCTATCTCTGAACTTTCCAATGGATCAAGAATTACATCAATTGGACTTCTGGATTGAAAGATATTCTCCAAATACCGTATCATATTCAGTCCTTGCATACTGCTACAGTACTCTAACTCATTTGGAGTTCTTTAGAGAGAGATATGATCAAAATACCAAAACATATATGAATGAAGTAATCACTATACTTGCACTGATTTTCATCAAATGAACCTTTTTCATCAATTTCCTACAAAAGCCATAAGAGAAATTAGCAATAACTACT
>NW_018397270.1:228136-231715 GCF_002168275.2 Theobroma umbraticum
CTAAAACGCTAAAATCTGAACCTAAAATCTCAAAGATCTTGCTACTTAAGCCCCAAAATGTGTCCAAATAACTCTATATAATAGAGTTATCACCCTTTATTACACGGGCTCTTACGTTCATATATAATAAAAGGAACTTCTCCGAGAAACTTAAATTCGACATATTTATAGTGACAATTGACATTGGCGTTACAATCATACAACCAATCCATTCCCAATATTGCATCAAATCCAAAGGTCATTAATAACACCAAATCCACCAATGTCTCCTGATGATTAATTTTTACTATGTAAAACTTATGGACAAACTCCGTCATATAAATCTCTTCTAAAGGAGTGGACACTACCAATGGGTCTACCATTTTTTCACAAGGTTTATTCAATTTTAATACAAAATTCGAGGAAACAAAAGAATGGGTAGCTCTAAGGTCAAATAATACCAATGCTTCAAAACCACAAATTAAAAGAGTACCTGCAACCACATCATTAGAAACAAGCACATCTTGCGGACCCATGGCAAATACTTTCGCTTGTCTTCTTCTAGAAATACCCTACGGTGCTAACTCAGTAGGTCAAGATCGAGAGGTAGAAGCTATTCCTTTGCCTTTATCCGGTCGAACTCACTTAGCTGGAGGTGAAACAGTAGATGCTACTATGGATGCTGGTTGAACAAACCCACGACCAGTTCCTTGCTATCTCCCACCATAGGGGTTGTCTCTTCACATATATCCCACTTGACCACAATTAAAACATACATTATATGACTGAGCACAAGGCCCCATATGCATAGTACCACAACGTGCACAATAAGGACTCCTCTAGCCCATCTGTTGACTATTAGGGCTAGTTATTTCATTACTAGATCCTTGACGATTACTTACTCCAGAAAAATTTTCACAACGAGGTGGACTGCTAAATTAGGGGTTTCTCCTCAACCTTTAAGACCCAATTGACACTTGTCTTCTATTTTGAGTAGTATCCCTTCGATCAGGCTAACTTAACATTCCAAAGGTTGTTTCTCGACTAGTGTTCCTTTGACTACTCTGTCCTTTAGCCTTAGTCTTTTCGATACTTTCACAAAGTGTTCTAGCCTCCATACTACAACCCTTTATTAGTCGAGCACAATCCACTACATCGGTATACGAATCAAACTTTACAGAGCAATAGCTCTAAATAAATACTTAGACAGTCTAGCTACAAACCGATTCACTCTCACTTCTTTAATAGATATAAGGTATGGGGCTTATCGATACAATTGTGTAAACTACACATCATACTCATATACTGTCATCCCATGTGTCTACTTCAAGGCCTCAAACTCCCTAGCCTTAGCCGCTTGCATACTACGAGGCATTAATCTATCCATAAAGGCTTCATCAAATTCCTTCTAACCAACCAGACCGGTATTACTAGGTGTACCCCATATGTATGATGTAATCCACAGCTGTGCTACATCCTCAAGACGAAAGCTAGCCAATGTTACTAACCTCGTGCTTGAAGCTCTTAAAACATGATAAATTTTTTCCATGGTATCCAAAAATCTACATGGGTCCTCTCTAGCGGTGGAACTAATGAATGACGGAGGTTTAAGCTTCATAAATATAGATAATGAAACTGAGTCATCTCCTTTGTCATCGTTCAAATCATTCCCATCCTCCTTATCTGGTCCTTCCCCATCCATTATATTCATATTTGGGTCGTAGTTCGAATCTTGTGAACTTGAACCCATATATTCTTCAACCAAACTAGCACAGTGCCTAGTAAATTTTGTAAACTACTAGGTCAAATTTTGCAATTTGATAGCTAACTTATCCAAAGTAGCACTCTCTAAAGTAGGTCCACTAGCCCTAGTGCTGTCCGTAAAAGCACACCTTCGATCACTCAAACTACAATCACTTGAATGTCGAGAACTCCTCCCCCCTTTTACTCTAGTACAACCTTGACTTCGAGAGAAAGAAACCCATAATCGCTCATTAGTCTCCTTAGGCGCGTCTGGCTCACCCGCAGCCCTTAAAAATGCTCGAATCTGAGACATTATCCCAAACCTGAACATCGGTCATCAATTCTCATTATTTAGCCATCTCTTACAATTACATAAAGTAGTTTTCTAAGATGTATAAAAAAGTCTACGTAGCCTCTTGCCTATAATCAATGCTATAGTCACTAACCATAAACAAGACTCAACGTCGACCCTACTACTCCGCTATTGGACACAAGAATTCTCAGGACTCGACTAAACCTAGGGCTCTGATATCAAGTCTGTAATGACTTTCTCCCCAATCATTACCGGCATTCGAGACTTACGAGTAAACCCATCAAATCCTAAACAAGCCTTAGTTGAGATTTCGGACAATTAAACCAAATATTCTTTTTCGTATATAAATTGATTAGTGATAGTGATACTATCATTTACTTAAACCAAATAAACATTTGTAATTGATACGTTGCTACCAGATGACAATATCCAATTCTAATTTACTTTCAACAAATTCAACATCACACTTAATATTCATTACACAACCTCTACATTCTAGCAATACATTTCCAATAAATTAATAAGTTTTAAAAATCCAACTGATTTACACAACACGACCCCTATGCAGCGGACCAACTCAGAGTGGAAGTTTAAGATATGCCATTACCTACATCATCGTGAATTAAATGTTGGGGTGATACACTTGAGCTGATCACTTATCTGCAAAAGGAAGATAAAAGGGGTGAGTCTCACAAACTCAATTATCATTAGCTCCGTGAGTAGGGCATAGATGGAAAACAAGCCAAGGATAAAAAATTTGAACATTAAAAACATGCAAATATATATAAGCAATTTATAATCAATGAAGCATTGTGCCTTATAAATAAACTCAAAAGTTGAGTTGCAAAATAATCACTTCAAGTAATATAATAAAACCATTGCAAGTAAAAGATTTCTGCTGTTGAAATCATTTGTTGTTCTTTGCTTAAAATCATACTAACATAAGCATGCATGCTCCCATAGAATTAAGCAATATCGATGCTTATACAAGTTTATAAACGATCTTGTCCTCGAGATATTAAACACAACGTCATCAATTCAAAATCAATATATAAAGCACTGAAAGCTTTTAAGCAAATAGGGGAGCTACGAAAAAACTTGTATTTCTCACCATGCAAAAGAAATCTTGTTTGAAAAAGCCAAGAGATATCACTCTCGAGTAGGTAATCGTAAATGATCAACTCGTGGACCCACTTCCACGTAATAGCAATATGGGAATCCTGCTCCACTAAATTCCCATAGCCATGGTAGTCTTGATGATATTGGTCGACATCGGAGAAATCATATGGTCACAACCACGTATATCAACTTGTGGCCTAGCCACATATATTAACCCATGGCCTTGTCATGTATATATCACAGACCGTGGCCCCAGCCACATCTAATAGCCCGTCGATGACCTAAAGGTTTTCTACTAGAGCTCACTTATGTACAAGGGTCACACTATCCCAATGTGACATTCGAGCTACTCTTGAATCTCATAGTTTGGTAAAACTATTTAAAAGTCAAGTTAGGTCCCCAAAGCTCATTTCAAATCCATTTCA
>NW_018397270.1:231725-232316 GCF_002168275.2 Theobroma umbraticum
TCATGGTAACATGATAAAACCTCTTTTCTAAGACTTTGCAATGTTAAACCTTTGCATGAGGTTTAAATATCAAATCAGAATGGTGAATGTGTAATTTATTCATGAATGAACATCATACAACTAATAAGGCACATTTTCATAGAAACCATGTTAAAGAGCTTGTTTCCTGATTTTCTTTTAAAAACCTTTATATATATAGTTATATATACATATATACAAACCTTTTTTAAAAACATGTCATCCACAAGCCTAACGTTCTGCCAACGCATGCTGTCCACAAATTGCATTTAAAGTAAATCAACGTCTATTAATCATATATCAACATATATAGTATGAAAATTTTGAAATAGACACCCCTTACTCACCTTACAATAGTGGGACACTACGTCACTATTGATTCAGGTGTGTATCTAGCTAATTCTACTCATCGGTCACCTGTTTCCTCCTCTAGTACGCCATTATAGCAAACGTCTCTTTGTCACACACTTCCTAGCAACAATTCAAACCCAATACACTTAGTTGCACTCATATACAGGTAGCACATCAATCAACAAATCCTTAACTTAATTTCATAGTTTTCATCAACATTAT
>NW_018397270.1:232416-232503 GCF_002168275.2 Theobroma umbraticum
TATTCCAATTTATTCTTAATGCTTTTAATTGCTTGGCCACCAGTTAAATTGATTCAGGAACCTAAACAACTTGGGAAAGGGAGTTTA
>NW_018397270.1:232513-232648 GCF_002168275.2 Theobroma umbraticum
AAATTGGGATAGCATATGATCATATTACCGGATTTGCGTATAGGATAGGGATATACCTATAGGCCATATGTAGCCAGATTTGAGCTTGAACTTAATGAATCTATTTTAATTTCAATTCACATAGGGATATAGTGT
>NW_018397270.1:232665-232861 GCF_002168275.2 Theobroma umbraticum
TTTTTATAAGATGAGTTGGGAGACCTTTATAAATAATTTAGGACTTTAGGTTAGCAATTCAAATCATTGAAATAAGTCAAGGATGAGGGGTAAGATTTAGATGAAGTGTGAGGGATGTTGTAATCCTAGGTTTGTTTGATTGGCTGTTTGCCCAATTATCTTGTTGCTTTAATTTTTAATTTAATTAGTTTCAGTT
>NW_018397270.1:232951-233308 GCF_002168275.2 Theobroma umbraticum
GAATAAAACTAAATTATTCTAATTTTAGTACTTAGTAAAATTTTAAATCAATTTCCTGTGAGATCGATACTCTGCTTACTAATATACTATCTATTCGATGCGTATACTTGCATAGTGAAATTTTAACTGACAATTGCCGGGGAATTGTTTTTAGAATTCATACTAGTACTAATACTAAGCAATTTAGTCTTACGTCAAATTTTATTTTTCTTGTTTTAATATTAGATCTTGCCTGCTTGTAGATATCTTTGGTCATTGTGTGCAAAGAAGAAAGAACTTGAATCTTGTTCCTTTTGATCTTGAGATAGAGAGAATTTTCAGAAGACGTCAAAAGGAGAATTTCCAAGTTGTAGCTTT
>NW_018397270.1:233318-233701 GCF_002168275.2 Theobroma umbraticum
ATGGCTGAGGATAACAATAACAATAGCAATAACGCCATTAATTTAGTTCCCGAAGCAAATAGAGCACTATGAGATTATGTTGTTCCTCTTTTACAGGGTTTACACTAAAGCATTAGGAGACCTTCCATCAATGAGAATAATTTTGAAACTAAACCAGCTTAGATTCAGATGATTTAATCTTCAGTCCAGTTTAGTGGGTTTCCCAGTGATGATCCTCATTCTCATTTGGTAAATTTCTTAGAAATTTGTAATACCTTCAAGTATAATGGAGTAACTGATAATGCTATTAGATTGAGACTATTTCCGTTTTCTCTAAGAGATAAAGCAAAATGTTGGCTTAATTCACTGCCTAATGGGTCTATCACTACATGGGAAGACTTGGC
>NW_018397270.1:233711-233811 GCF_002168275.2 Theobroma umbraticum
CTAGCAAAATTTTTTCCACCTGCCAAGACTGCAAAGATGAGGAACGATATCATCTCATTAACACAATATGATGGTGAGTCATTGTATGAAGCCTGGGAGA
>NW_018397270.1:233821-234011 GCF_002168275.2 Theobroma umbraticum
ACTACTGAGAAGATGCCCACATCATGGGATTCTTGATTGGTTGGAAGTTCAGACACTATATAATGGGTTGGTGGGGTCAATAAAAACCACAATTGATGTTGCTGTTGGTGGGGCATTAATGAGTAAGAATGTTGCTGATGCCTATAATTTGTTGGAAGAGATGGCCTCCAATAATTATCAATGGCCTTCA
>NW_018397270.1:234074-234205 GCF_002168275.2 Theobroma umbraticum
TGGAGCTTATGAAATTGATGCACTTGGCACCTTAACTGCTCAAGTAGCTGTGCTGTCCAAGAAGCTTGACACACTGAGAGTTCATGCAGTTCAAAAGTTATTTGTAGTTTGTGAGATGTGTGTAGATAGTC
>NW_018397270.1:234305-234406 GCF_002168275.2 Theobroma umbraticum
AAGAGTAGTTATTGCTAATTTCTCTTATGGCTTTTCTAGGAAATTGATGAAAAATGCTCAATTGATGAAAAATGCTCATTTGATGAAAATCAGTGCAAGTA
>NW_018397270.1:234416-234562 GCF_002168275.2 Theobroma umbraticum
TTCATTCATATATGTTTCGGTATTTTGACCATATCTCTCTCCAAACAACTCCAAATGAATTAGAGCACTGCAGCAGTATGCAAGGGCTGAATATGATACGGTATTTAGAGCATATCTTTCAATCCAAAAGTCCAATTGATGTGATT
>NW_018397270.1:234572-235043 GCF_002168275.2 Theobroma umbraticum
TGGAAAGTTAAGAGATAAGGATAAAACTTTTATGTTTACTACTTTGCCCAGTTCGAAATATGTTAGGGTGAAACTTGCGTTTGAAGTTGATAGACTGCCACAGCGCTGGAAGAACAAGGTGCTTTGATGAAAGGAAGCAGACATACAAATTTCTAGAGAGCTCAGCGCTGCAGTGCTGGAGAAGTAGCGCCGCCGTGCTGGGTGACTTTCCATAAATAAAGAAGTTGACGGGATTTTGGAAATTATGTTATTTGGAGCCTATTTAAGGGACCTTTTTCTGAGATTTTGAGGAGGAGGCAGCAAGCAACTATTCTGAAGATTTGAAGCCAAGATCAAGGCAAGAAAACAAGAGAATTTGAGGGAGAATCAAGATCATAAAGCTCAAACTATTAGTTTTCTCTCTTACTTTTATGTTTTTCTAATTTTCTTTGACTTGGATTCATGGCTAAATTTATTTGGATATTGTCTTTA
>NW_018397270.1:235053-236962 GCF_002168275.2 Theobroma umbraticum
TGAACTAATTTATTTTTCTAGGATTGCAATTGAACTCACATGTAATTTAAAATTTTAGTCTCTTTCTTGCTTATTTTCAATGGTATTTGAATTGTTTATTCCAATTTGTTCTTAATACTTTTAATTGCTTGGCCACTAGTTAAATTGATTTAGGAACTTAAACAAACTTAGGAAAGGAGTTGTGTAGACTAAAATTGGGATAGCATATGATCATATTACTTGATTTGCCTATAGGATAAGGATATATAGGCCATATGTAGCAAGATTAGAGCCTGAATTATGAATCTATTAATTTCAATCACATAGGGATATAGTGTTTGGTTTAAATAGATATTTTTATATAATGAGTTGGGAGACCTTTATAAATAATTTAGGACTTTAGTTAGTAATTAACCCATTGAAATAAGTTAAGGAAGAGAGGTAAGATTTAGATGAAGTGTGAGGGATATTGTAATCCTAGACTTATTTGATTTGATATTTACTCAAGTTATTATTATTTTGATTTTTCCTATTAGTTTAAATTTTAGTTAATTAGTTTTAATTAATCAATTTATTTTGAGTGTTTGGATAAGATTAATTTGTTCTAAAATTAGTACTTAGTAGAAATTTAGATCAATTCTCTATGGATCGACACTCTGCTTGCTAATATACTATTTATTAGATACATATGCTTGCATAGTGGAATTTTAACTGACAACGGGAGTCACAAGAGTGGAAACGAAATAGAATTATTTGGCATGCCTAGCATCCAAGGAGGATGCGTTAATGGAGGAAAAGTTTCCAGATTTTAAAATGGTGCCAATTTAAAGATGTGTTCCCAGAAGAATTGCCAGGGTTGCCTCCAAAAAGGGAAGTCAAGTTTTGCATTAATTTGATTCCTAGCACAAAACCAATATCTGAAGTTCCTTACTGGATAATGCTAGCAGAGATGCGAGTACTGCGAGAGCAATTGCAAGAGCTAGGGGAAAAGGGATTTATTTGTCCAAGTACTTCACCTAGGGGAACACTGGTATTATTTGTAAAGAAAAAGGATGGAAGTTTGAGGTTACGTGTGAATTATTGGAAGTTGAACAATGTGATTATTAAGAATTATTACCCACTTCCCAAGATCGATGATTTATTCGATTAAGTGCAATGAGTGTGATGTTTTTCAAAAATTGACTTACGCTCTAGGTATCATTAGTTAAGAATTCGATAAGAGGATATCTCAAAGACTGCATTTCGTACGAGGTACAGGCATTTTGAGTTTTTGATGATGTCTTTTGGTTTAACTAATGCTCCTGTCGCTTTTATGGATTTAATGAATAGAGTGTTTCAAACTTATCTGGATAGATTTGTGGTGGTGCTTATAGATGATATCCTGTGTATTCTCAGAGCCTTGAAGAACATACACAACATTTACGTATGGTGTTGCAGACACTTCAAGTAGATGAATTGTATGCAAAGTTCTCTAAGTGCATTTTTTGGTTAGAGAGTGTTAGCTTACTTAGACATGTGACATCGAAGGAAGGGATAAGTGTGGATCCATAAAAGATTGCATCGATTCAAACTTGGTTAAGATCGAGTGCAGTTACCAAAGAATGTAACAAGTGATCGACAAGTAGAATTAGCTAGAAACGCACTCGAATCAATAGCGACTTAGTGTCCTGCTTTTGTTGTAACACCCAGTAGCCTCGTATAAGAGCCTATATGAACTCATCGATGAGACGGAGGGTTGATGGATAGTGATAGGTAAAAGAAATATTTTAGAATAAAATATTCCCTACGCGAGAAGATAATAATTAAATAATAATAATATTTTTCTCAATGATAAATTAGCAAATTAAAAGGTGAACCGAGACTAAATGAGACATTTTAAGTCTCAAGGAGATAAGTGAAAAATTTTAAAATAAAATAATATTTTATTAAT
>NW_018397270.1:236972-237173 GCF_002168275.2 Theobroma umbraticum
TAAAATATTAATATTTTATCTATGATTGAAATTAGTCATGAAGATGAAGTATATAACAAATCTAAGTGGGGGAGAAGAAGTAAGAATGAATTTCAAAGAAAAATCACATAAATGGGTCCTACGTGCCTTTATTAAGCAAAGGATGAGCAGGTAAGTATATATTTAAATATTGTGGTGACATTTTGGTACAGTGCGGATTTG
>NW_018397270.1:237183-238527 GCF_002168275.2 Theobroma umbraticum
TGCACATGTGTAAGGGAAGAAAGATAAAAGAAAATTGGAATTTAAAAGATATGATTGAAAGACCAAATTGCAAGAATGAAAAGTTTGGTGGGACAAATGGTATATAAGGAAAAGTTGAGGACTTGTGTGCAGTTATAATATTTGAGGCTAAGTGGACATTAATTAACCAAAGAAAGTTAGATTATATGAGATAATAACATGTGCATGTAAAATTCACTATTACATACAAATGATGGCATGCAAAATAGAGGAAGTTAGTGGGGAACATGTGGGGCCCCCATCATATGAAGTAAAAGGGAATGATAGGCTTAAAGTTGTTTGCATAAAAGGAATTGGTGCATTAAGTGGCCAAATGAGGAAAGGGAGACATAAATAGATGTGTTTGAATGGTTTGAAGAATGACTTAATAAAATATAAAATAAAGTTTGTACATGAAAGGTGATTGGAGGAATAAGGTGGTGATTGAAATAAATAATAAAGGGAGATTAAATGGGAGAGTATAGTAAGGATAGATATTGGACCAATGGACAAGGGTGGGAATTGGTGCATGAAACACCATTAGGTGGCAAGGTGTCCAAATAAAATAAAAGGAGTAAGGATGCATGAATTTTGATTGGCTTATGAGGGTGGCCAAATGAAAACAAAACAAAAACTTGTGCATGAAATGTGATTAGCCCAATGGGTGGCTACATAAAGGTTAAGTTTCAAGAGTGAAAGAGAAAGGTTAAGAGGATTGTGGGGAGATTTGAGGGGCTGGTTATTAGAGAAGAAAAGAGAGGAAAAGAAGTTTGAAAGGAATTCACCAGAGAGGAAGATATTAAGAGAAGAAAAAAAAGAGAGAAAGAAAGAAAAGGCTTGAGTTGCACTAGATCAAGAGGAACTGTGAGGTTTCCTCCTTCGTCTTGTATCCTTGTGCTATTCTAGCGACCAAGGAGTCTCCAACACTCAAGAGCGAAGCCGAGGAGTGTGGGTGGAAGTGTAGAGCATGGTTTAGTGATTCAAGCAAGGAAAGGTAAGGATTTTGATTTTTAGTTTGATTAATCCTTGCAAATGTGTAGATGACTAAGGGAGATGTCTTGTGGCAACAAAGATCAGCTTGATTGGAGGAAGTTTGGTGACATGCAAGCCATTCAAAACCATGGGTGCATGGTGGATGACAAGTGAAAGGAAAGTGGTAAGCTTTGCACTTTGTTTTGAGACCTATGGCTAGTTGAATATTGTGAGAAAATGATTGTGTAAAATGTGGGCAGCTTGGTGGGTGGAACTTCAGAAGAACATTGAGGTTGCATGTAAGGTCTAAAACATTACAAAGGTAAGTCATGTAATGTGAAATGGTGGTAAGAT
>NW_018397270.1:238537-238808 GCF_002168275.2 Theobroma umbraticum
TGATTAGGAAACAATTATGCTAGTTGAAAGTTAAAAATGAAATGAATGAAAATGGTGCATATGTGCTGTTGTGAAAAGTTTAAAAATGTTGTGAATGTTGATATATGATGAATGGAAATTGATGTTATGTCTAGTGATGGTATGTTGAAAGTGAATATGGTTGTAGAAAGAAATCTAATATGCATGAGCTATTTAAAAATATTGAGTTTGCTTGGTAGGTTATTCAGAAGAATAAAGAGAAACAATGTGAATGGTGGATTGAGAAATAAAG
>NW_018397270.1:238818-238958 GCF_002168275.2 Theobroma umbraticum
AGATAGATAAGGATGCATGTGAACTTACAAATAATTGAGTAAATTAGGAATGATTGTTGCTGCCATATATGTATACATGTATATATGGTTAATGTTATGAAAATATAAGATTCATTTGGATGAAAATTGCTTAAGATGGT
>NW_018397270.1:238968-239050 GCF_002168275.2 Theobroma umbraticum
ACTTAATGATATAATCAAGTTGCTGGTACATGTTACGTAAAGAATTACACAAGTAAGAGATATGAATTCCATTAGTAAAAGT
>NW_018397270.1:239060-239485 GCF_002168275.2 Theobroma umbraticum
TTCTAGTATAATGTAAGCTATAAAAATGATGATGAATGTATGACTAAGAGAGGAAATTGAGAATGATCGATACTAAGTACATTAAGCTTGGTTATTGCTAGGAAATGTGCAAACAAAAAAGGATTGCCGTAGCGAATAACCAAAGGAGGAGGCGTAACCAGATAAGTGGAGAAGTGATATCCCACCATTGTGAGGTGAATAAGGGGTACCTATTTTAAAAATCTCCGTACTATATATATTGATTTACGTTAGTAAACATTGATGGTTTTCTTAAGTAAAATTGTGGATAGCATGAGCTGTTAGCCTTGTTAGGCAACTTTAAAATGGATTTATAACGATTTATATATTGCTATTGTAGAAAGCATGAGTTGGTAGAAACTATAGGAAGTTTCTGGATGCAAATTGTTTTGAAAGGAGTTTTGGAT
>NW_018397270.1:239495-239839 GCF_002168275.2 Theobroma umbraticum
ATAAACCATATATGTAAAGAGTTTTAGAAATCGGGAAACAAACCTTTCACGACGTTTACATCAAAATCTGTGCCTTGTATTTTTGTGTGATGTGCAAAGCCATAAGCATTGTTAAATGATTTAAAATGCAAAGTTTTGAGCTTTGGTTTTATTCTGATATTTCCGCAAGTGATTACACCATGCCATTTAACTTGAAAAGTAATTTAAAAAGGGGTTATCAAACCTCGATTTCAAATGGTTAAAAAGAAAAGCCTTGTAGAACCTGATTTGGCTTAAAAAAATGGTTTTGATAAATCGAGAGAGTCAAGAGTAGGTCAGCTTTCACTTCAGTTAAGTGTGACCCT
>NW_018397270.1:239849-243410 GCF_002168275.2 Theobroma umbraticum
TGAGCTCTAGCTAGAGAACCTTTGCATTTAGGTTCACAAGTGAGCTCACAACATGGCTGCAATGGCATGGCTACATGGTACTAAATCTGTTTGGAACTCACAACATGAACACGTCTTCTTGGATAGGTTACAAGTCTGCCCATCTTCCCATCTTTAACTTCGAACTCCACTCGATTGATAGGTTTAACTACAAAGCAATGTGCATAATTGAATCGTTTGCTCAACTACCTGGCAACCCAAGGGCTGAGGGGAGTGGTCACTTTGATGGCCTCTTTGTACCGGTCATGGAACCAATGTTATAACATGTCTTTAATGAACTCGATCAAAACAGTGATTGGCATTTGTCTTGCATGCTTCAAGCATGAGTTAACACATTTCACAAGGTTGGATGTCATGAGTTGGTATCGCCTTGCCGGTGAATGTGCACATGCCCATCTCTCAGGGCCTATTCTCATAAAGTTAGCACAGGCTCTCTCATGACTCTGCTTGAGCTGGTTCATATGTCTATTAAAATTGAAAACCTTATAGCAATTTCGAGCAAGGGTGAAAATCATAGAAACGTCATCATGCTTGAACTTGTTTTTAAAGTTTTTATTCAAGTGGTAACAGAGTCGTGGTGCGCTTTTGGGTATGCATTTGGGATTGCTTTCTTAATGTTAAGATGCTAATCAGAAGTGAACATAATGGTTTCAGGACAACCAACTGTATCACGCAGCTTGCTAAGAAACCACATCCACAAGTCTTCGTCCTCAACATGGCCAATGCCAAACACAATTGGTTATATGCACTCATTTGTATGTTTGTATACAACGACAACCAGAACACCCTTGAACCTGCCTTTTAGATGTGTCACATCAATTACAACTGTAGGACACATTACATCCCTAAACCCTCAAATACAAGCCCCGTATGATCAGAAACAATATTTGACTCTTTCTGCCTCATCAATAGCCACTGCAGTAACTGTTCCAGGATTTTCTTGTTCCAACATATAAAAATATGCGGATAATAGTTAAAATGACTCCTTTGGGGGACCAAAAACAAGCCTCTCTTATACTCCTTCACCTGCCAGGCTGTCAGAATTCCACTACGCAAGTATACGTATCAAATAAATAGTATATTAACAAGCGGAGTGTCGATCCCATATAGAATTGATTTAAAATTTTACTAATTACTAAAATTAGAACAAATTAATCTTATCCAAACACTCAAAATTAATTGATTAACTAAAACTAATTCACTAAAATTTAAATTAACAGGAAATCAAAATAGTAATAACTTGAGTAAATATCAAATCAAACAAGTCTAGAATTACAATATCCCTCACACTTCATCGAAATCTTACCTCTCTTTCTTAACTTATTTCAATGGGTTGAATTGCTAACCTAGAGTCCTAAATTATTTATAAAGGTCTCCCGACTCATCTTATAAAAGAATCTATTTTAACCAAAACACTATATCCCTATGTGAATTGAAATTAAAATAGATTCATTAAGTTCAGGCTCTAATCTAGCTACATATGGCCTATAGGTATATTCCTATCCTATACGCAAATCAAGTAATCTGATCATATGCTATCCCAATTTTAGTGTACACTAACCTCCCTTTCTCAAGTTTGTTCAGGTTCCTAAATCAATTTAATTAGTGGCCAAGCAATTAAAAGCATTAAGAACAAATAGGAATAAACAATTCAAATCCCATTAAAAATAAGCAGGAAAGAGATTAAAAATTTAAATTACATGTGAGTTCAATTGCAATCCTAGAAAAACAAATTAGCTCATAATATCTAATAAAGACAATATCCAGAGAAATTTAGCCATGAATCCATGTCAAAGAAAATAAGAAAAACTCAAAAGTAAAGAGAGAAAACTAATAGTTAGAGCTTTGTGATCTTGATTCTCCCTCCAATTCTCTGGTTTTCTTTCTTTGTTCTTAGCATCAAATCTCCAGAATAGTTGCTTGCTACCTCTCCCTCAAAATCACCGAAAAAAGTACCTTAAATAGGTTCTAAATAACCTAATTTCCAAATGCCTTCAACTTCTTTTATTGTTGAAAAGTCGCATAGCGCTGCGGCGCTATTTTTCCAGCACTGCAGCTCTGGCCTCTCTAGAAATTTGTATCTCTGCTTCCTTTCAGCAACGCTGCAGCCTTGTTCTCTCAACACTGTGGCAGTCTATCAAATTTAAACATGAGTTTCACCCTGATATGTTTCGAACTAGGCAAAGTGGTAAACATAAAAGTTTTAATCATATCTCATAACTTTCCAACAGATAAGAATCACATTAATTGGACTTATGGATTGAAAGATATTCTCCAAATACCGCATCATATTTAGTCCCTACGTACTGCTACAGTGCTCTGACTTTAACAAATATTTTGACCATGATGCAATCAGAACTGGGTAAATTGATAAATAAACGTTGTATCCCTTCTTCTTTGAATTCTATTGGTCTAAGAATCACCTCATTTGGAGTTGTTTAGAGAGAGATATGGTCAAAATACCGAAACATATATGAATAAAGCCATCGCCATACTTGCACTGATTTTTATCAAATGAGTCTTTTTCATCAATTTTCTACAAAAGCCATAAGAGAAATTAGCAATAACAACTGTTGAAGTAATTTAAAAGAAAACAACATAAAATTTAACTAAAATAACTTAAAGTAATCACTTAACAAGTAATCAAACTTAAACTAGAAGAACACCTAAAACGCTAAAATTCAAACCTAAAATCTCAAAGATCTAGCTAGTTAAGCCCGAAAATGTGTCAAAATAACTCTATATAATAGAGTTATCACAGGCCTTACCATACAACCATTCTAATCCCCACTGAACCTTCCTTTCACCAATTATGTCCTTAGGTCTCAATGCTATTCCATTAGCTTGAAGCTTGTGTGACATAAGTTTACCAATTATCTTCACACTCACAGTTAGAAATCGCCTTTGCAAACCATCGATAATACACATGTGTACTTTGTGGAACACCCAAACTTGTCAATATTCTCCTTCAAGTAACTTTGTCGCATGCACACCGAACTTGCATACCTTGTCCTTGCAACCAACCTCATAATGACCTTTAGATGACCTTTTTAATCTTATCCCAAACTGTTCTTTTAGAGCCAAAATGTTCAAAGCTCGTTTCAACTCTACCTTCCAGGAAAATAGTCCTCCTTTATATAAGCGATGATCAGCACATGTTTGACCTACTAGAGCTTACTTGTGATATACGTGGCAAGGTCACGGGTTGTTATATGTGGCTAGGCCACAAGTAATATTTGCAGTTGCAACCGTCTGATTCTTCGATGTCAGCCAACATCGTTGAGACTACCATGGCTATGGGGATCAGGTGGAGTAGAGCTCCTAGATGTTATTACGTGGAATAAGTCCACGGGTGATTATGATACTTACCTACTCGAGTGCTTCGTGAGTTTTCAATGCATGCTCTTTTCCATGGTGGAGAGTTGAGATTTCTTTGCAGCTACCTTAATTTGAATAAAAGCTTTCAATGCTTACTTGACGAACATGAGATGTTTTACGTGGCTGTACACTTTGATTTCTTTA
>NW_018397270.1:243420-248516 GCF_002168275.2 Theobroma umbraticum
ATTTTGGGAGCGTGCATACTTTATATCATTATTCATATTTGTATGGCAAGAAATGTTTTTGATGTTTGAACTCGGTTTCGTAACATTGCTTTCGGCATTGCTTTGCCAAGTGAAATGTTGTATTATGATTTACATCATTATTTTTTTTTTCAAGGCACAAATATCCCACTTATGATTTGGTTTCTTAAGGTTATGCTTTGCTATTCCAATTTTATTATTCAACTTTTCTGCCTTATGCTTGTTTCCCATCCACGCCCTGCTCATGGAGTCGATGATCACTGAGTCTATGAGAGTCACCCTCTTATTTCCCTTTTGCAGATAGTGATCAGCCTAACATGTAGTCATCGACATTTTTAGTCCACCGCGGATAGGTAAAGGCATCCCATAGCCCCTTATTCTGAGTCGCTCTGCTGCTAGAGGTGGAGTCCTTTATAGCATGATGTAAATGCAAATAGCATAATGTAAAAAAAAAGAAAGTGAAGTTGGATATTATAGACCTTAATGTTTTATTAAAATTGTCAAGAGTAAAAGTTATGTTAATCTATTGTTACTATTGCTTCAAATCATCTTACAAAGGATTATTCGATTTCAAAGTAATTATACAGTATGGTGGAACAAGTATAGAATTAATGAGAGTTCTTAATAAGGCTTGTTTAGGACTTGGTAAACTCTCCTAAGAGTCTCGAATGTCGGTAGCGATCGGGGAGCAGTTGTTACATTTGTAAGGTGAGTAGGGGTTGTCTATTTCAAAATTTTCATACTATATATGTTGATATATGATTAATAGGCGTGTTGGTTTACTTTAAATGCAATTTGTGGACAACATGAGTTGGTAGAGCATTAGGCTTGTGGATGACATGTTTTTAAAAAAGCTTTGTATATATGTATATAGAACTACATACATAAAGAGTTTTAAAAGGAAAATCGGGAAACAAGCTCTTTAACACGGTTTCCATCAAAATGTGCCTTATTCGTTGTATAATGTGCATTCATGAATAAATTACATATTCACCATGCTGATTTGATATCTAAGCCTCATGCAAAGGTTTTACTTTGCAAAGTCTTACAAAAAAGGTTTTATCATGTTACCATGATTGGTACTTTTGAAATGGATTTAAACTGAGCTTTGGGAACCCAACTTGATTTTTAAATGGTTTTATCAAACTGGGAGATTTGAGAGTAAGTCAAATATCACATCAAGATAGTGTGACTTTTGTGCACAAGTAAGCTCTATCTAAAGAACCTTTGGGTCATCGACGGGCAATTAGACGTGGCTGGGGCCACAATTTGTGATATATACATGGCAAGGCCATAGGTTGATATATGTGGCCAGGCCATAAGCTGATATACGTGGTTGTGACCACTTGATTTCTCCGATGTCAGCCAACATCGTTGTGACTACCATGGCTGTGGGAATCTGATGGAGCGGGGCTCTCCGATTATTATTACATGAAAGTGGGTCCACGAGTTGATCATTTATGATTACATACTCTCTGGGTTTTCAAACATGATTTCTTTCACATGGTGAGAAATACAAGTTTTTCCACAGCTCCCCTATTTGGTTAAAAGCTTTCATTGTTTTATGTATTGATTTTGAATTGATGATGTTGTGTTTAATATCTTGAGGACAAGATCATTTATAAACTTGTGTATAAGCATCAATATTCCTTAATTTTACGGAAGAGAGCATGCTTATGTTAGTGTAATTTTAAGTAAAGAAAAACAAATGATTTTGACTGTAGAAATCCTTTACTAGCACTGGTTTTATTATATTACTTGAAGTGATTATTTTGCAGCGGAACTTTTGAGTTTTTATAGGGCACAATGCTTCATTGATTTTAAATTGCTTATATATATTAGTATGTTTTTAATGTTCAAATTTCCTATCCTTGGCTTATTTCCCATCTACGCCCTACTCATGGAGTAGATGATCATTGAGTCTGTGAGACTCACCCCCTTTATCTTCCTTTTGCAAATAAGTGATTAGCTCAAGTGTATCACCCCAACATTTGATTCGCTGCGATGTAGGTAATGGCATCTCTTGGACTTCCTATCTGAGTCGCTTCACTGCATAGGGGTCGTGTTGTATAAACTAGTTGGATTTTTAAAACTTATTAGTTTATCGGAAATGTATTGCTAGAATGTAAAGGTTGTGTAATGAATATTAAGTGTGATGTTGAATTTGTTGAAAGTGTATTGGAATTAGATATTGTCATCTAGTAGCGACGTATAACTTACAAATGTTTATTTGGTTTTTTTTTTTACAAATGTTTATTTGGTTTAAGCAAATGATAGTATCACTATCACTAATCGATTTATATATGAAAAAGAATATTTGATTTAATTGTCCGAAATCTCAACTAAGGTTGTTTAAGATTTGGCAGGTTTACTCGCAAGTCTCAAGTGTCGGTAACGATTGGGGAGAAGGTCATTATAGTCACTTCAATAGGTCAGGTCCACATTAGCTTTCTAAATTTTAAGTTTAGAAAGAAACGTATTTTTGATATTGTAGGCAGTGAGTGCCTAGAAATATTGTGTACTAAAGGTTGTTATGTATGAACCCGCCTTAAATGGTCCATGTTTGTCCTTATGATAATTTTATGAATTATGTGCAAAGGATGGTGTACTATGTTGAACTTGAATTTTATTTACGAATATAACATATGAAATCCCTTGGCTATGTGTTATTTGATTTTGAACCCTAAGGCTTTCGTTGGTCTTATGGGCTTTGCTTGCCAAGCTTGTGCGTTGATCATGGACCCTCGGGTTTGGGTCATGACAATTGTGGACCTCTATTAGCAATGCATTTCTTTTCATCAAATCTGAGAATCCATTGAAGATGAGATGAAGATAGCTGTGATTAATATGAACTTTCATCTATGTATAATAGAGATGTCAAAATGAAACAAATGTCATGCATAAAAAATATATACTTGACATTTACCTGCTTTTCATTTCAAGAACTATAGGTAAATCCAAATCCATAGAGAGTTTTAAAGCAAAATAGGATGCAACAAATGCCCTGTTTATTTGGTCATGAAGATTTGCAATCAAGCCCTGAGAATCATTGGATCAGAATCAATGCAATAGATTTAGTTTGCTTACTTTGGTATTTACCGATTGTAAATCAAGCTAAAATCATGATGGGTTTTATTTTTACACCAATCATGTCATCATCTATAGCGTATGCCAAGTTTCCCTATAGAGTGGCATTAATGATTGTACCTCTGAAAAAAGAAAGGAGTTCAATTAGTTTATAAGCAACAATGAGTAGTAGCAAAATAGAAAACCAAATGTAAAAGTAAGGAAAGGACCAATGCATTTGAAGGTATGGAGCAAACTTGATGTTCTGCAACATCATATTTCTTTTTCAAACTTGTTTTAGGTTGTTGTTTATGTATATAGAACTTACTTTGCTAATAGAGATGAGCAAGCCAATGACATCTACATTTAATCATAAAAAATAGCTAAAATTTTATGTGTATATATTTGTCACATCCTAATTCCTGGAAGGATTATGATCGGTGCATGGACCCAGCCGAGCATAGCCCATTATGCCTAAGCAATCCTTTTATTATAACATCATCAAACATTCATCAGCACATGCAAAAGCATCATATAACATCCATTAACGTACATAATAATTATACCCATAATTCATAAAACTAATTGCACAGTAAAAGAACTTCTCAACTTAATTATGTAAGCTCATGAATTTCATATATATATTAACAAGTGCCATTACCATAATGCACAATAACATAAACATTAAATATCATCAGCACCCTTGGTTGTCCATGTAGGCTCTCGAGCCGTCATCATACTCTCATACATAACATTATCCATGGAAGATGCCCAAACATTGGCAATATCAACATAAACATGTTTATAATGTGAAATTATAACATAAAGTAAAGATTGACTCATCAGCTGAATGTGACTGACCCTCTTGGAATCAAGTGGTTGCTAGACACCTACCGAAGAATGAAGACTAGACACTGGTGTTCATGACACTAGATGCTATCAGACATTACCACTGATCTGCAACAAAGTAAATGGGAAAAATAACGTGTGAGTCACAAAGATTCTGTCAGTGGATGCATGAAAGGGACAAGCCAGGGGATAAGAGTATTTTGTAAACATGCACTTGTAATCTCATGACATTCATAACTAATTTCATCATGGACTTCATAAAACATGTCATTTGAACACAGTTTAATAGCATTCATTTGAAAACATGTTAATATAAACCATTAGGAATCCTTTACCATTGAAATTCTCATCAAATTCAGTCAAATGACTTATTCTGTATCAAATTTATCGACACATTCTTGAATGTATTGATACTTTCAAGTATCTATCGATACATTTCACACAGAGAGCCTTATGAAGCATTTTGTTTAGAATGTATCGATACTTTCAGCCCAAAACCCAAATTTCTAGGCCAAATCCTTCATTTTTACCATTCCTTAAATTCCCTTACCTGTTGGGATGTTTTATAAAGATCAATCATCTTCATTAAGCACATTCTCATGCCATCATAGAATAAAAATCATGAACAATGCTCAAACAACATTAGTGTGCAACATACCATAAACATAATAATTATGATCATTCCATTAACATTAATCTCATACCTTGTAATGGTACATCCCCCATGACCTTGGGCCAGCAACATACATCCTCATTGCCCTTGGGTGTTTATGATTCATCATAGGAATGAAGTCATTACTTACACCTTGTGAGAGTGGAATCAATCACACTCTTAGAGTTCTCATACTCGTAGCATTAGCTATGTGGATTGTCTTTCAGATACAAGCTTACTCATCTTATAAGGTATATGGAAAATGCCTCATATACATAATCTCATAGTATTCATCATGCTTTCTCAATCATCCCATATAGTATATGGAATATACATCATATACATTATCTCAAGGCATTTATCATGCATACTTAATCACCTCATATGGTATATGGAATTTACATTATAAACACAATCTTATAGTGTATATCTTGCATACTTAATCATCTCATATGGTATATGGAATTTATATCGCATACATACTGTTATGGCATTCATCATACCAAACATG
>NW_018397270.1:248526-248769 GCF_002168275.2 Theobroma umbraticum
CATCTATAAATAAGCATACAATATCTTATACCCACACTAGTTTGAAGACCGAAGTAATCAAGTGGACTTCAAACATAAGGTGCTTATCCCCTCTTGTTGAAAACTAAAACATGGTAGATTCATAAAGAATTTGAAAACCCTTGTATCAATCGTATCACAATCACTAAGAATTTGTTTTTCTTAGAAAATCATTTTTCATTCTTGAAACTCAAATCCTTTAATAAACCATTTTAGAGATATCAT
>NW_018397270.1:248779-253314 GCF_002168275.2 Theobroma umbraticum
ATAAATAATCCTTTTCATAGAAATTCTATTAGCTTTACATATCAAAATAATTTGAAAGTGGTGTCTCCACTCATGTAGTTGGAGATTCGATTCCTAGCTCCAGTCACAACTTTGTTTCTACGAAATGCATTCAGTTTTGAAGTATTTTTATCATAGAACAATCATCACAATCATTTCCTAGAATAAAAATCTCGTAATAATCATTCTATGTACTTCAGAAACTACTCACTTTTAGCTAAACTAATTTTCTAGCTAAAACCCATGCTTAAAAAGTCATAAATATTTCATCCTGACCTTAGGTGAGCTTTGATATTAAGCAAAATCACAAAATCTTTGAGCTTTAGTGTTCAACAAAAAATCTAGACATAAAAATAATATTTTTAATGTTAGTAAATCAAGATTTAAAAGTTGAAAGATGTCACATTTGTTTGAAAACCCAAAACCTAGCTTTCAATCTTCTAAAATGATGATTTAGGGTGAAAATGGGTTTGAGAGAGCTTAGAGTTGCTGAAAAGCTAATGGGAGATGGCTTAGAATGAAAACTCTAGGAATTGGGATCATATTTATACTATGGGATGTGAAAATAGCCTTTTATTTCTTAGAAATCGGTGAAATGTATTGATAAATTTGGCAATGTATCGATATTTGTTGGTTCAAGAAAATTTGTATCAATGCATTTTGAACATGTATTGATACATAACCATATGTATTGATACATTATGAACGTGTATCGATATATTTAAAACAGAATTTCTGAGACAAATTACTTATGAAACTTGCCTAGCTTGTTTACATTAAATACCATTTAAGTAAATGTACTATTTACTTTTTACTCCCCATTTAATCAAGATATTTAATGTAAATAAGCAAACAATCCCCCATTTGGATTCAATAAAAATATAAAAAAAATCACAATCCGAAACAATCAAAATCTAAATTTTGGTTTCAAGAACAAATTTGAAAAAGTTCAACTAAAATTAAATTTGTGGCTCCCATTTACCATAACAAATGTACACCAAAAATTATAGAAAAATCATTTTGGGTCATTTGAAAATCCAGGGAATCGTTACTGCCATTTTTTATACACTTTAGTCTTATATATATACATATATATTTTTTATTTCTAAGATTATAATCTAATCTCATATCTTCAACACTAGTGAATGCATTAGCTATGTATTGGTGAAATAACTTTGCACCTTTGAACGATATTAATCCTTGACTCATATGAAACATAAGCATATACACATAGAACTCTTTAGCAATGACTGTGCCTTGTTTTGTCTAAGTTGTGTGATCCTATTTGTTGTATGGAATTCCAAGACTAAATCCATCTTCTCAATAAGGAAATAGCAATGGATACTGCATAGACATAAATGATGGATGTAAATTGCTTATCCTTCGCAAACGATGGCATCTATGTTCCACAATTATATCATGTTCATCAACCAATTGATCCTTATCTCCCACAATTAATGTAGCTATTTTTGAAGACATAGGATTTGTATACTATAGACCATCACTTTTTTGTCCACCAATTAATTTTAATCTGATTGGTAGGTAATCAAACTCTTGAAATCTCTCTTTAGCCATTTGAAAAGCCTTGACAATCTCATTAGTTTGGTCAATCATCTTCATTAATTCTTCCACAATATTTGCATCCACAGTCCATCGATTTAGGTCACATCTCAATGCAGCAATTCTGTTAGACACTTCATTCTCCGTGATCTAAATGTATAGCTAAGCAAGTTTTGGTTTACAACCAGCAATAGGTAATAAAGAACCTATTTTATGATGGTTTTGCCCACTTATCTTAAAGACTTATGGTCTCAATCTTCTGTTTATTTCATTATCTACTTTACCACCTGTAGAGGTTAATTGAAACATTGAGTTATAAACTTGTATTTTATCATTGAACTTTAAAGCAATTTGACTACCACTATAATCAAGTAATGTAGCCAATAGTGGAGGCAGTTGTTTGGAATGCAGTAAAGACACTTTACCTTCAAAACAGCACATAAGTTGCATTTGGTATGTTGTTAGGAATGTCATAACAAGGTATGTGATTGTTGTGAATGTAATTGCTGAGAAGATAACTTTGCAGCGTTTGGTATAACGTAGGAAAGTGATGATTAGAAGGAATGTGATTGCCAGGAGGATTAGAATGTAGACTTTCATTTAAAAGCACTTTACTAAGAATGCAGTGTAAATTTACAAAATTATCCTTATGTATGAAAATATAAAGTTCAATAAATTTATATTTTTTTAATATAAAATTTTAACTTTTTAACTTTATCATTAAAATAATAAATAATAATATGATAAAAATAACATAATATTTGAATATTAGTTTTTTAAATATTAAAATATATAAAATTACTAAATATTTGGTTTTACTAAATATTTAACTTAAAGGGGTATATTTGTTCAACCTATTCTCTTGACTTTCCTTCTTCCATGGGAAAGTCATTTTCCTTCTAACCCAAGAAGGAATCACATTCCCTTTTGGTCTTGTAATGTCATTACATTGTAATATCATTACATCGTAAAAGTACCACACGAAACGTGGTAAAGTTATTACATCCAATTAAGATCCTTGCAAAGTGCTTAACTTCCTCAATACCAAGCTGGACCATAGTGAATCACGATTCATGCGGATTTCTGTTCTTATTTTTTTCTCTTTCCATACCATATCTACACACCACAGAAGAAAAATATGTATTTTAGGCCACCAAAATCTAGAAGTAAAGGGGATGGATCTACAAATGGAATGTATAGAATAGTCAAGAAAATTAAGAGGAAAAGAAGCGTTTCTATATATAGGAAAGAAATTCATGGAGAGGGTAACCTTGATGAAAATGTACTAGATTTGAATTCTTTACATGAAAACTTGTAGTGCTATCATTGTTGAACTCAATAGTTGTCCCACGATGAATAGATTGTTGATCAAATTATGATGCATCATTTTCATTAGCAAGACAATAAAAAATGGTTGGATCATTAGAAATGATAGAACTATGCCTTGGAATACTGTTGTTTCATTGTTTACAGTCAACATCAACAAAAATAGTTTTCTACCTTTGAGAACACTAACATTTATATTCAAAGTTTTGAACATCAGATTAAAAATCAACCACACCATAACTAAGTCTTCATTTAGAATTTGTATTGATACAAGGTATCTCAACATAGTTACTACTAGTTGATGAGCAATGATTTTCAGATGGACTTGGGTGCATGAACCATAAATTATGAAAATTGGATGAAATGATAACATCGGTCGAAGGTTTGGACACGGTGTGCAATTCACTATCAAACCCAACCACAAAGTGCAAGAAAACATCACAATGACATATAATAGAAGCAAAGCAATTAGAAGAAATTTAGTATATTCCATTTTGTAATCTTAATTTTTTTCTATTATAAACATATGGAAAAATGAAACATATACAATTATCTGAAAATGAAAACATTGAATGCATTTAAAAGAAGCCTCCTTCCATATTATTAAAACAAATAGGGTGTAACACCTCGAACTTAGATATGGTGGCTAATAAAGCTTATTGGATACCAATTGAAGTTAATTAAATATTTAAGAGTGTTGGAGGGTGAAAGGAATAATTCAGAATAAAATATTTTGTACGTGAGAAAATAGAAATTTAATAATAATACTTTTATAGAGGATGTATTAGCAAGTTAAAAGGTGAATCAGAGGTGAATTGAGACATAATGAGACATTTTGTGTCCCGAAGAAACAAGTGAAAAAATTTAGAATAAAATAATATTTTATTAATAAAATAATATTAAAATGTTAATATTTTATTTTTTATTGAAATTAGTCATAAAGGAGGATTATATGACTAATCGAAGTGGGGAAGATGAGGTAAGAAAGTATTTTAAAGAAAAACGATATTGGTAGGGCTTGCGTGTCCTTATTAAATAAAACTAGCATGGGTAAGTATATATTTAAATATTATGGTGAGCCTTGATGAGGTGCAAACCTTATATTATATTTGTACAAATGTAAAGGAAGGAAAATAGGAGGAAATTGAAATTTAAGAATTTTTGGAAGGACTAAATTCTAAAGCATGAAAGTTTGGAGGGTCAAATGGTATATAAGGAAAAGTTTGAGGACTCATTTGTAATTTCAAAATTTAAAGTGAAAAAGGAGAATTTCCTAACCAAGAAAGGTTAGATTATAAGGAATATGAGATATACATGTGAAAGTTACTATTCCATGCAAATCATTGCATGCAAAAAGAAGGAAGCTAGTGGGAAACATGTGGGACCACACTATATGAAAGTTGATAAAGAGAAAAAGGAATAAAAAGTATTTAAATGGAATAAAATCATGGTTTGGCAAGGATAGCCTATAGTAAACAACATAAGAATGGTAATGTGATTTGAAAAGGAAAGGTATAGTCATAGAATGAAATGTTATTGGGTGATAAGATGGCATTAAAAGGAAATGACAATGAAATGAATAGAAATACATGTGGAATGAAATGCAAGTGAAATAAATCAAAAGAGAACAC
>NW_018397270.1:253391-253532 GCF_002168275.2 Theobroma umbraticum
GCATGAACAAGCCACCAATGAGAGGTGGCGTTAATAACAAAGAGAATAATTGATTGGCATGACATGTAAAGAGAAAAGAAAAGAAAATAATAGAAAAAAATGGAAAATGAGAGTGATAGGTGGAAAGGTTTAAAAGAGTCT
>NW_018397270.1:253546-255303 GCF_002168275.2 Theobroma umbraticum
TAACCACATAAAAGGTGAAAGAAATATGCCAAAAGTCACCAAGCTTTGGGCAATTTGCCTATGAGAGGAAAAATAAAGCTTTCACAAGTTAACCTTGTGATATTTGCCCGCACCAAAGAAATAGCCAACCAAATGGCTTTTTCTTGAGAAAAACCGAACCCTTGAGAAAGAAAAAGAGAGATTCGGCTAGGAAGCAAAGGAAGAAAAGGAAAAAGAAAGAAAGGAGAAAGGAGGAAAGGAAGAACGGGAGAGAGGAGAAAGAAGAAAAGTGAAAGTGAAGGTTCGGCCTAGTGAACCCAAGATAAGGAAGGTAAAAAGATTTGTCATTTTGCTTGAAATGCATGCTTTGTAAATCAATTGTAATGTGAGATTTTGTTTGCGGTAGCAAGAATCTACAAAGATTGAAAGGACCCGAGGCATGCATGTACGTAGATCTTGGAATGCATGGTGATTTTGGAGCTAAATAAGTAATGGGTAAGTGTTTTAGTTTTGAAATCATAAGTGGAAAGAAAAATGAGATGTATATTTATTGATTATGTTTGTGGCAGCAAAGGTCGCCGTAGATGTGAGGAAGTTGTGAATCGTATTTGGAAATTTTAGCTTGAATCGAGAGGAAAGCATGCAAAGTGTCTACAATAAGCTTTGGTTGGTCAAAGTGTAAGGATTGTGTGATAAATGCTTGTGAGTAATGTTGATAAAAACTATGGGATTTAGTTAAGGATTATTAGTTGATATGCAGCCATTTATGAGTATAATTAAATGTATTGGGTTTGAATGGTTACTAGGGAGAGTGTAAGTAAGGAAAGTTTGCCATGGTGGCGTGACGGACGTGATAACAAGAGACCAGCAAGTAGAAATTAGTTAGATACGCACTTGAATCAATAGTGATGTAGCGTCTTGCTATTGTACGGTGAGTAAGGGGTGTCCATTTTAAAATTTCCTTGATCATATATGTATATATATATACGTGTTGGTTTACCTTAAGCTCAAAAATTGTGAAAAGCATGAGCTAGTAGAAGTGCTAGGAGATTGTGAATGCCTTAAAGTTTGAAAGTGTTTTGACTATATATATATTCGTAAAGATTTTAAAATCGGGAAACAAGCTTTTCAATACAATTTATATGAAAATGTGCCTTATTTTATGTGTGATGTGCATTCATGAATGAATTTCATACTCACCATGCTAATTTGACATCTAAACCTCATGCAAAAGGTTTTACATTGCAAAGTATTACAAAAAGGGGTTTTAGTGCCCTACCATGATCGGTATTTTGAAAATGATTAGAAATGATCCTTTGAAAACCCGACTTGGCTTTTAAGTGGTTTTATCAAATTAGGAGATATGACAGTAAGCCGGTTGTCACTTCGGTTAAGTGTGACCCTTGTGCATAAGTTAGCTCTAGGTAGAGAACCTTTGGGTCACTGAGGGGCTATTAGACATGGCTAGGGCCATGGTATGTGATTTGCATGGCAAGGCCACGGGTTCTTATATGTGGCTAGGCCACAAGTGATATTTGCAATTGTGACCACTTGATTTCTCCGATGTTGGCCAACATTGTCGAGACTGCCATGGCATGTGGGCTTCTAGTAGAGTGGTGCTCTCATATTGTTATTATGTGGAACTGCATCCATGGGTTGATATTTATGATTTCTTACTCGAGAGTGATATCTCTTTGGATTTTCAAACATGGCTTCTTTTGCATGGTGAGATATATTAGTTTTTCGTTGCTCCCCTATTTGATTAAAAGCTTTCAGTG
>NW_018397270.1:255313-255548 GCF_002168275.2 Theobroma umbraticum
TGATTATGAATAAATGACATTGTGTTTAATACCTCAGTGATGAGATGATTTATGAGCTTGTGTAAAAGCTTTGGCAATGTTTGATTTCATGGGAGCATGCATGATTATATTGATTTGATTTTAGCAAAGTTGTTAAATGATTCCGACAACAGAGATCTTTACATAAATTGGTTTGATATTTGATTTAGATAATTATCTTGCATTAACTTTTTAGTTTTACAAATAAGGCACAAAT
>NW_018397270.1:255558-255929 GCF_002168275.2 Theobroma umbraticum
AGCTAAATTGTTTACATACATTCTTATATTTTTAATATTCAAAATTTCTGCTCTTAGCTTGTTTCCTATCTACGCCCTACTCATGGAGTCGATGATCACTGAGTCTGTGAGACTCACCCCTTTATTTTCCCTTTTGGAAATAGTGATTGACCTAGCATGCAATCATCGGTGCTAATGGTCCTCTGCGTATAGGTAAAGGCATCTCATAACACTTTATTTCTAGTCACTCCACTACTAAAGGTCGAGTCATATATAGCTTGAAGTATTTGTAAGTAGTGTCAATATAATTATGTAGTTAGATAATACAAACGTTAATGTATTTTTACGGTTTTGGTTAATAAAGGATAAGTTGGTTTATTATGATTTATGTA
>NW_018397270.1:255939-257767 GCF_002168275.2 Theobroma umbraticum
TACAAGAGGTATATGATTCAAGCAATTTGATGGATTAATGGCATAATGTCTAAAGTTTCAATTAAGGCTTGCTCAGGATTTGGCGGGTTCACTCGCAAATCTCGAACGCTGGTAACGATCGAGGAAAGAGGTCGTTACATAAGATATCAAAGAATAAGAAAAGGATTTAATGCTCAAGAATAGAATAGCGTTAATTTTTCAACATAAGAGTATATTGAAGAATGAATAAAGAAAATGAAACAAATATATGTCAAACCTAACAAAAAAGGTAACATAATTCTAACCCTCATTTATGCATATAATGTTTCAAAAAATTTTAGAAGTAATTACCTTTATTGAAGAATAGAACCATCATTAGCCATGTATAATCACTGTATAAAAACAAATAAATCAAAATGTAAGAAAAAACTAAATCACAGATGATAGCAAAAGTGCATGTCGACTCCAGCTTATAGAAAGAACACTAACAAATCATTCCCACTTAATAGCACTGTTTATGGCATTTAAGCAAAGCTTTGTTTTCTATTTGGAGAAAGATTTCAAGCAAAGCTACCCCTACCTAATATCAAGATAAAGAGGTGTTAACCTAATATTAGACAAAATATTCAATCAACTACTTATAGTCACGGTCTTGCAAATAGATAATTTATTAAGTTCGTTTAGTGTGCCTTTTATTTATTTATTTATTTTAAATAATTATTTTTGTAATTATTGTTATTCTTTTTATTTAATAAAAAAGGAGCCCATGTTAAAATTTTATAACTAATGAGATTTTATTT
Organism: Theobroma umbraticum; assembly: GCF_002168275.2. Taxonomy (NCBI): domain Eukaryota; kingdom Viridiplantae; phylum Streptophyta; class Magnoliopsida; order Malvales; family Malvaceae; genus Theobroma; species Theobroma umbraticum. The sequence goes on from NW_018397270.1 coordinate 256,719, forward strand.
ACTTGTCTCAATTACGAAGTGCTTGCATAAGCTTAGAGAATGAAAGAGACATGACTAACAAACTTCACACTGATACAAAAGGAAAGGCCACTTTCAAGGTGACCAAGAGCTAAACAAAAGTTGTAACAACCCATACTTTGATATGGGGGCTAATAGAGCTTATCAAATACCAATTGAGGTTAATTAGAGTGTTTAAGAGTGCTAAAGGGTGAAAGGAATAATTCGAAAAAAAATATTTCATACACGAGAAAATAGAAAGTGAATAATAATATTTTTATTGAGGATGAATTAGTGAGTTTAAAAGTGGTTTGGAAGTGAACCGAGACAAAGAGACACATTTGGTGGTCCCGAGGAGACAAGTGAAAAATTTTGAAATAAAATAATATTAAAATATTAATATTTTAATTATTATCGAAATTAGTCATGAAGGAGGATTATATGACTAATCTAAGTGGGGGAGAAGAAGTAAGAAAGGATTTTGAAGAAAAACAACGTTAGTGGTACCCATATGTCTTTTTTAAATATAGCTAACGCGGGTAAGTATATATTTAAATATTATGGTGATACCTTGGTGAAGTATAAATTTTATATTTTGATTGTATACGTGTAAAGGAAGGAATATAGAAGAAAATTAGAGTTTAAAACATGTTGGAAGGACCAAATTGTAAGGGATGAAAGTTTAGAGGGTTAAATGGTAAATAAAGAAAAGTGTAAGGATATATGTGTAATTTTAATTAAAAGGACATTTACTAACCAAAGAAGGTTAGATTATGAGGAATATGAGATATAAATGTAAAAGTTACTATTTCATACAAATCATTGCATTGAAAAAGAAGGAAGTTAGTGGAAAAAATGTGGGACCCCACCATGTGAAGGTTGATAAAGAGAAAAAGGAATAAAAAGTAGTTAAATGCGTGAAAACCATAGTTTGGTAAGGATAGCCCATAGTAAACAACAAAAGGATGGAAATGTTATTTGAAAAGGAAAAGGTGTAATCATAGCATAAAGTATTATTGGGTGATAAGGTGGCATTAAAAGGAAATGAAAAT
>NW_018397270.1:257777-258103 GCF_002168275.2 Theobroma umbraticum
AAAATACATGTGAAATGTAATGCAAATGAAATAAAAGGAAATATTGCATGAACAAGCCACTAATGGGAGGTGGTGATAATAACAAAGAGAGAAGTTGAATGACATGACATGTAAAGAGAAAAGAAAAGAAAATAATTGAAAAAGGAAGTAACCTTAGGCAATCTACCCATGAGTAAGCAAAATGAGAGAAAAGAAAACAATGAGAAAGTGAGGTGGCAGATGGGAAGCTATTAGGATAGAATTTGGAACAATAAGCAAAAGAGATAATTGGTGCAAGAAATTGTGAGTGGGGAGTGAGTTGGTCCAATGGGAATGAGGAATAAATA
>NW_018397270.1:258358-258461 GCF_002168275.2 Theobroma umbraticum
CAAAGAAAGAAAGGAAGATTCGGCCTAGTGAACTTGAGACAAGGAAGGTAAAAAGATTTGTCATTTTCCTTGAAATGCATGCTTTATAAACCAAGTGTAATGT
>NW_018397270.1:258471-258710 GCF_002168275.2 Theobroma umbraticum
TTGATTGTAGCAAGAATCTTCAAGGATTCAAAGGACCCGAAGCATGCATGCAGGTGGATCTTGTAATGCATGGTGATTTTGAGCTAGATAAGCAACGAGTAAGTATTTTGGCCTTGAAATCACAATAAATAAGAGAAATGAGATGTGTGCTAATTGTTCATGTTTGTAGCAGCAACGATCACCATGGATGTGAGGGAATTGTGAGCTATATGTGTGGAACTCAAGCTAAAACCAAAAGG
>NW_018397270.1:258720-259034 GCF_002168275.2 Theobroma umbraticum
ATGTAATTACATTGTGTTGTGTTGGATTGGGTTGGTTGAAAGTTTGTGGATTGTGAGTTAAAATGTTTATGAATAATGTTGATGAAAATTATAAAACTAGGTTAAGGATTTATTGATTGATGTGCTGCTCAAAATTGAGTATAATTAATTGTGTTGAGTTTGAATGGTTGCTAGGAAGTTGTGTAAATGAAGAAAGTTTGTCGTACTTGCGTGCCAGACGAGGTAATGAGTGACCAGCAAGTAAAGTTAGCTAGATACGCCTTTGAATCAATAGCGCGGTAGCGTCCTACTATTGTAAGGTGAGTAGGGGGTGT
>NW_018397270.1:259044-259334 GCF_002168275.2 Theobroma umbraticum
ATTTCCATACTATATATATATTGCTTTACGGTTGATAGACGTGTCACTTTATTTTAAATACGATTTGTGGATAGCCTGAGTTGGTAGATATCCTAGGGATTTGTGAATGTCAAAGTATTTGAAATTGTCTTGATCACTTATATATATATATATACAAGTTATGTACGTAAAAGATTTTAAAACCGAGAAACAAGCATTTTACAACAATTTCTATCAAAATGTGCCTTATTGATTGTGTGATGTTTATTCATGAATGAATTTAATACTCACCATGCTGATTTGACATCTAA
>NW_018397270.1:259344-259786 GCF_002168275.2 Theobroma umbraticum
AAAGGTTTTACATTGCAAAGTGTTACAACAAGGGGTTTTAGTATGCTACCATGATCTATATTTTGAAAATGATTTGAAATGACCTTTTGAAAACCCGATTTGGCTTTTAAATGGCTTTATCAAGCTGAGAGATTTGAGCGTAGACCGGTTGTCATTTCGGTTAAGTGTGACCCTTATGCATAAGTGAGCTCTAGTTAGAGAACCTTTGGGTCATCGATGGGCTGTTCGACATGACTGGGACCATGGTCTATATTATATGTGGCAAGACCATGGGATAATTTACAACCGCTTGATTTCTCTAATGTTAGCCAACATCATTGAGACTGCCATGGCTGCAGGGATCTGGTGGAATGGAGCTCCCTCATGTTATTGCGTGGAAGCGGGTCCATGAGTTCTTTATTTCTATTACTTACTTGAGAGTGATATCTCTTTGGGTTTTCAC
>NW_018397270.1:259796-266182 GCF_002168275.2 Theobroma umbraticum
TTTCGCATGGTGAGAAATACTAGTTTTTCTGTAGCTCCCCTATTTGATTAAAACCTTTCGGTGCTTTATATATTGATTATGAATTAATAACGTTGTGTTTAATACCTCGAGGATGAGATGATTTATGAGCTTCTGTAAAAGCTTTAACAATGTTTGATTTCATGGAAGCGTGCGTGCTTATGTTAGTCCGATTTTAAGTAAAGGACATTAAATGATTTTGATGATAGAAATCTTTCACTCACACTAGTTTTGAGACAATGATGGTTAAATGATTTCTTGCATAAAAATCCTTGGTTTTATATGCAAGACACAATTGTCCCATTTGCTTTTAAATGGATTATATGTTCTTATGTTTTTATATATTCAAATCTTCTGCCTTGGCTTGTTTCCCATCTATGCCTTACTCACGAAGTTGATGATCATTGAGTCTATGAGACTCACCCCCCTTAACTTCCTTTTGCAGATAAGTAATCAGCTCAAGTACATTGCTCAGCATCTCGAGACTTGCTACAACATAGGTAATGGCATCTCTTAGACTTCCACTACGAGTCGCTCCACTACATAAAGATCGTGTTCTATAAAATAGTTACACTTATAAAGATTATTAGTCTATCAAAAATGTATTTTTTTAAAAACTTTAAGGTTGTGTATTGGATGTTAAGTGTGAAGTTGGGACACATGAGGATATTGTAACTAAATGCTATACTTTACTTGTAATCATTTATTTGGTTTAAGCAAACAAAAGCATTGCTATTACTAGTCGATTTATATACACATTAGAATGTTTGATTAAATTATCTAGAATCTCAACTAAGGCATGTTCGGGATTTGACAGGTTCACTCGCAAGTCTCGAACGCTGGTAACGATCAGGGAAGAGGTCGTTACAAAAGTTAATCGCAAACAAATGATAAGTTGAAACCACAACTAAATATAATTAATGGCAATTAGTCAAGACCCTGTACTAATTCATAGAATGAAGAACCACCAAAATTACATAAGCAACATACTTGAGACCCCACCTTAAGTTTTCCAGATCGCTTATGGTCATAGAAAAAAAAAGTCAAATTTCTAGATTACATTCCCATCATTTTACTGATTGACTTCCATTATTGAATAATAAAGATGCATAATAGACACAATTAGTAAAATAGTCTTAGTAGCATAACAACTGGAAAATTAAGTACTAAATGCAGCATCCAAGAAACAAAAGCCTAAAGTTTTCTAATTATATTCATCATTCACAAACTTGCAAACGACCAAAAATATAAGAAAAAGAGAAATTTCTATTTTTACAAAATGTGAAAGGAATTAAAGAAGCAGAACAAAGATGGAAAAATGGGAACGTTCCAAACCAACATTATGAAAATAGATAAAACGAAAAGATAAAAGAAGACAATTCATAGATGATAGCAGAAGTGCAGGTCGACTCTAACTTATAGAAAGAACACTAAGAAATCATTCCCACTTAATGAGCTTTTACAAGAAATGTTGATGGCTTAAGTTTATATAATGAGCAATCATTTAGAAACATAGCACACCTGATGTCTCTCATGATTTCCCCTGAAAATAATTATCTGTTGAGGGTAACGCACTTTAAGGGCTACCAAGAGCTGAGCAAAAGTTAATCACAAACAAATGATAAGTTTTAACCATAGCTAAGCATAATTAACAATAATTAGTCAAGACCTTGCACTAATTCATAGAATGAAGAACCACCAAAATTACATGAACAACATACTTGCTTATGGTTAGTGGAAAAAAATGTCAAATTTATAGATTACAATCCCATCATTTTTACTAATTGACTCCGATTATTGAATAATAAAGATGCACAATAGACATAATAAATTAAAAAATTTATGAGCATAACAATTAGAAAATTAAGTACCAAATGCAACATCGAAGAAACTAAAACCTAAAATTTTCAAATTATACTCATCATTCACAAACCTGCAGATGACTATAAATATAAGAAAAAGAGAAATTTTCTATTTTTACAAAGGGTGAAAGGAATTAAAGAAGCAGAACAAAGATGAAAAAATGGGAATGTTCTAAACCAACATCATCAGGTGATGAAAAGATCTCCAAGTCAAAGCTTGTAGATTCTCTTAAAAGAAAGCAAACCAATGGGGTTGACAGCCATATCCAAACCCCAATCGAGAAACTTCCAATGGGGCTCTTTATTTAACAATTGAATGAAGCACAAAACCTAAAATCTTCTATTCATTCTTTTTTTTTTCAATTTCTCAGAAATCAAACAAAACCTACTCACCTTTTCAGTAAGGCTTGATCATTTAACCTAGATTGTAACTGGAATCGGGTTTATTAGGTTAACTGGAAATTTTCTATTTTTACAAAGGGTCGATAAAATCGAAGAACAGAAAACAAAAAGAAAAGTGATGTGAAAAGCCCAAAATATAATTTTAAAAACATCAAAAGACAAATGCAGATCTTTAACCATAGCAAGGTCTATACATCTAATTCATTATATTAAGATTGAATAATATGAAATTAAAGAGTTCCATCAATATTAAAATTGTTTCTGCTATTGTCAAAGGATATGGAAAATATTTCATGTGTTTTTCTTTTAAATTTTATTTTGAGTTATTCATGTCAAAATTCAAAGCTTCACTTTTGGGAAAAATTGAAATCTAGAAAAAAAATAAAGGGATCAAGTGATTGAAAAGATAAATTCCTTATATTTTATAAATCTTTCTAGTTTCTGTATATATATATATATATACATATATGGAGCGATTACTTGAATCCTCCATGTTTAATTACAATTTCCAAAACCCTTAGGTCTTGTTGTTGGTGCCTTAAGAATGCAGAGAATGAGAAAGACTGTGTTTTTGTGTTATATAAAGAAGCTTAAGATAACTTAACTAAAAGGGGGTGAATTGGTTTTCAAAATAAAAATTTGATCTTTTTGAAGAATCAAGTTAAAGATTAAAACTTCAAATACAAAGTTTGAAAACTTGAGTGTGGAAGCTTATAAAAATAAAGTATGGAGCAAGTAAAGAGGATAAAGAGGAAAAAAATACTTAGCCATGATTTTTATAATGGTTCGATCCTCAACGCCTACATCTCTTGAGAGAACAAGCAGTTTGAATCCAATAAATACTGCCTTTTAAATTAGGTTCAAGCATGATATTTACAAATCACTGTTTTTTAATGATCAAGCACAACCTTTGCAAATCATTGCCTTTTATGGATCAAGCATAACCTTTCTACCTTTTCTATGAAGGTATAAACTTTCTACCTTTTCCAATGGATGTATAACCATTCATTCCCCTTTTTAAGAGAGGTATAACTATATAGTACCTTTTAAATGGAGGTATAACCACTCACTACCTTTTCCAAAAGAGGTATAACCTTTCTACCCTTTGCTATGGAGGTATAACTTTACAACAGTAGATTCTTAATGGTTACAAAGCTTGATGCCTCAAGTGGTTGATGAACTAAGTTAAGCATAAGAAAATGAGGATCTTTAAAAAAATGTAAGCTCAAATATGGAGCCTTTGTTTTGAGAATTTTCAATAGAGAGAAAGGTGTGAACTTTAAAAATCTCACCCTTTTTCTTTCTTGGAATGATTTTCTCTTTCACTTTTCTTGTTGCTTAAGTGTTCTCTTTCACAAATGATGTCCTCTAGGAAGGAACTTATAGTTCTTTTGAATTTCAGCTCATTGGAATGAAATTTGGCCACTTTTCTGAACATTAGGACCATTTGAATCGTTCCAGTCAAACTTTAAGAATCTATCAATGGACATGTCATTGATTCTTTCATAACCTGATCCTTTTTGTTTCTTGAAAATTGACCTTTATACTATTGTAATATTGATTCTTCTTGCTTCAAATTGAGTTAAGAGCCTGTTTGCCAAGAATCAATCATTGCATTCCTAAGTAGTAAATTTTTCTTGTCTCACTTCAAGTCTAGAGCTTTCTATTTTATGAGAATTGATCATTGCATCTTCAAGACATCCATTCTTCTCATCAATTGGGTGCCAAAATGAAAAATCAAATTTGCCTTTTTCCCATCAATTCTTGTATTATTCTCCATCTTTTATTTTTCAACAAATTTTTTATTTTTGTCTTTGGAACTTTGTGAGTTGGTCATTTGATGCTTGAGAAGTAGATTCTTGCTCTTCTAGTGCTTAGTCAGATTGCTTAGGCTTTATCAGAAATCAATCTTTACTTGTTTAGATATCAATTCTTCTTATTTTAGTAGCTTTTATATCTTCAAGAATCAATGTTTCCTTTCCAATAAAATTGATTCTTCCTATTCCAGAAAATAAATATTGCTTTTTATTTTGCAGAGAATCAATGCTTCATTTTAAGAAGTAGATTCTAATAGTTGGAATTTGAAATAAAAACTGTTCAAACAGATTTTTCTTTTTACAATCAATTTCAAAACACTTCAAGGATTGCTCTTGAAGTTCAAAATCACTTTTACTTACTGTTAAAGCAGATTTAGATCATTCAATTTTGTTATTTCAAAACTAGGCTCAACTTTAAAGCTAACAATCTCTTTTTGATATGACAAAATTAAGAGCTAAATTTGCTTTTGAAGCACTCCTCTTGAATTTATGCATACCTTTAAAACATTTGAAAAAAAAAATTCAAATAAATCTAGCCATTTCAAACAAGGAAAGCTCGACAAATATACTCTAAATATTCTCCCTCTTTTTGTTATATAAAAAAGATAGGAAAATATATATAAAACAATTTTAAAGCTTAAGAGAAAACACAAGAAGATTAATAGCACAAGTATTCAAGCATTCAGCACAATAAGAATTGCCACATGTACAAAAGCAAACAATAGATTTCATTGAGGATTAAACCATAAATACAAGGACATAACGGCATGCAAAATAAATACAAAAGATATTATGGGTATGCATGCAAGTACTATGAATAATAATTAGAGCTTTTAGAAGTATCAGAAATGTTTTCAAAGTCTATGATGGATGAAGAGGGTTGTTTGTGCATTTTGTCATGTAGGATCTCTTGGTTATGAGGGAAGCCCCTTCGATTGTTTGTAAGCTATACCATTGTCTATTTAAGCTTAAGGATGGTGGCATTCATTTTGTCAATTGAATGGTAGCAACAATTAAACAAGTCCTGGTATTTTGGAGCATACATAGTTCTTACTTTTTCAAGCTTTTTCTCAATTGTTTTAAAACTTTCTTTAACCTATTTGCCTTGATCATCCACCTAACCACTTAAGTATTGATAAACACCTTCTCCCATGTACATGGTGCTTGGCAAGCTCATGAACTTTGAGTAACTGAGGGTGAACCAACTGATGATGATGGAGGTGGTGCTGCGGTTGGTGAAGATGGTGCTGTTGGTGCTTCTGTTTTCTTCAGTGAAGATGGTGTTCTTGGCTACCTTGTTTTCATCTCCCATCTACCTATTGCAGTGTTGTATTCATAAGTGAATGTAACAACCCTCTTCTTGATCGTTACCAACGTTTGAGTGATAACTCTATTTTAGAGAGTTATTTTGACACATTTTGGGGGCTTAAGTAACTAGATCTTTAAGATTGTAGATTCGGATTTTAGCATTTTAGGTGTTTTTCTAGTTTAAGTTTGATTACTTGTTAAGTAACTAATTTAAGTTATTTTAGTTAAATTTTATTTTGTTTTGTTTTAAATTACTTTAAGAGTAGTTATTACTAATCTCTCTTATGGCTTTTGTAGGAAATTGATGAAAAGGCTCAATTGATGAAAATCAGTGCAAGTATGGCGATAACTTAATTCGTATATGTTTCAGTATTTTGACTATATCACTCTCTAAACAACTCCAAATGAGATGATTTTTAGAACACTAGAATTCTAAGAAGAAGGGCTACAACGTTTATTTTTATTAATTTACCCAGTTCTGACTAGATCATTGTCAAAATATTTGTCAAAGTCGAAGCACTTCAGCAGTACGTAAGGACTGAATATGATGCGGTATTTGGAGCATATCTTTCAATCCAGAAGTCCAATTGATATGATTATTGACCCATTGGAAAGTTAAGAAGCAGCGAGAAAACTTTTACGTTTACTACTTTGCCCAGTTCGTAACATGTCAGGGTAAAACTCATGTTTGAAGTTGATAGACTGCCGCAACGCTGTGAAAACAAGGCTGCAGCGTTGATGAAAGGAAGCAGACATACAAAATTTCCAGAGAGCTCAGCGCTTCAGCTCTGGCGAAGTAACACCGCAGCGCTGCAGCTCTGGTGAAGTAACGCCGCAGCGCTGGACGACTTTCTAAATATAAAAGAAGTTGACGGGATTTTGAAAATTAGGTTATTCGGAGCCTATTTAAGGGACCTTTTTCAGAGATTTTGAGGAGGAGGCAGCAACCAACTACTCTGGAGATTTGAAGCCAAGAACA
>NW_018397270.1:266296-266520 GCF_002168275.2 Theobroma umbraticum
GGGAGAATCAAGATCACAAAGCTCTAACTATTAGTTTTCTCTCTTACCTTTCTGTTTTTCTTATTTTCTTTGACTTGGATTCATGGTTAATTTTCTTTCGATGTTGTCTTTATTAGATATTATGAGTTAAATTATTTTTTTAGGATTGCAATTGATCTCACATGTAATACAAATTTTTAATCTCTTTTTTGGTTATTTTCAATGGGATTTGAATTGTTTATTCC
>NW_018397270.1:266545-266990 GCF_002168275.2 Theobroma umbraticum
GCCACCAATTAAATTGATTTAGGAACCTAAACAAACTTGGAAAAGGGAGTGTAGTGTAGACTAAAATGTGGATAGCATATGATCATATTACTTGAACTGCCTATAGGATAGGGATATACATATAGGCCATATGTAGCCAGATTAGAGCCTAAACTTAATGAGTCTATTTTAATTTCAATTCACATAGAGATAAAGTGTTTTGGTTAAAATAGATATTTTTATAAGATGAGTCGGGAGACCCTTATAAATAATTTAAGATTCTAGGTTAGCAACTCAACCCATTGAAATAAGTTAAGGAAGAGAGGTAAGATTTAGATGAAGTGTGAGGGATATTGTAATCCTAGGCTTATTTGATTTGCTATTTGCCCAATTATCTTATTACTTTAATTTTCAATTAAATTAGTTTTAGTTGAGTAATTTTTAGTTCAATTAGAATTCAGATTTT
>NW_018397270.1:267400-267582 GCF_002168275.2 Theobroma umbraticum
AATCAAGTAAAAACCATAATTAAGATGTGGCAACTAGATGATGACATCCAACTAGATGATGACACTTAATTTATAGCCTAGACTGTTATTAATATTTTCAACAATTCTCACATCCGTCATTTCTAAGTGCATAAGTCAATTTAGAATGTGTTACGAGCCACATAGTGAAAGAGGTAGTCAAG
>NW_018397270.1:267592-267701 GCF_002168275.2 Theobroma umbraticum
AATGATGAAAAGTTCAAAAATATGATTGTGTTCATCTCATTACCCAATAAAAGAAATAAGTGTGGGGGTGTGAAACTGAGAAAAAGAAAAAGGGAAAGAAAGAATGAAG
>NW_018397270.1:267711-267825 GCF_002168275.2 Theobroma umbraticum
AAGAAAATTTTTTATGGAAAAGGGGTATACTAAGTGAAGGAAAATAAAGCTCTAAATAGCTTCTAGATTGACTATATGCTTAGGGTGATTTGAGCTATACATTATCCCATATCC
>NW_018397270.1:267836-267951 GCF_002168275.2 Theobroma umbraticum
TAGCCATACATTATAAGCTAATTAAAGTCCTATTGATCTTTAACATAGTGTTAGGCTACAATAGTGGAGAGAGGGGTGAAAAGCAAACTTATGGAGTTAATTATTAATTTGAATT
>NW_018397270.1:268178-268484 GCF_002168275.2 Theobroma umbraticum
ATGAAATGGTGCAATTGAATTCTAGTTAAATGTTTTCATGTTTAAGTTATTACATGTTGTTTTATGTTTTGCTCAATGACTAGCAAAAGCTTAAGTTTGGGGGTATGATAACTCTATTTTATAGAGTTTTTTTGACACATTTTGGGGGCTTCAGTAGCTAGATTTTTGAGATTTTAGATTCAGATTTTAGCATTTTAGGTGTTTTTGTAGTTTAAGTTTGATTACTTATAAAGTGACTAATTTAAGTTATTTTGGTTAAATTTTATGTTATTTCGTTTTAAATACTTTAAGAGTAGTTACTGCTAA
>NW_018397270.1:268494-268769 GCF_002168275.2 Theobroma umbraticum
GGCTTTTGTAGGAAATTGATGAAAAGGATCATTTGATGAAAATCAGTGCAAGTATGACGATAACTTCATTCGTATATGTTTCAGTATATTGACTATATCTCTCTCTAAACAACTCCAATGAGGTGATTTTTGAACCACTAGAATTCAAAGAAGAAGGGCTACAACGTTTATTTTTATCAATTCACCCAGTTCTGATTAGATCATTGTCAAAATATTTGTCAAATTCGAGGCACTGCAGCAGTATGCAAAGACTGAATATGATGCAGTATTTGGAG
>NW_018397270.1:268779-269122 GCF_002168275.2 Theobroma umbraticum
AATCCAGAAGTCCAATTGATGTGATTATTGACCCATTGGAAAGTAAAAGAGGCAAGGAGAAAACCTTTATGTTTACTACTTTTCACAGTTCGGAAAATCAGGGTAAAACTCAGATTTGAAGTTGATAGACTGCCACAGCGCTTTGAGAACAAGGCTGCAGCATTGATGAAAGGAAGCAGACATTGGAGAAGTAACGCCGCAGCGCTGGACGACTTTCCAAATATAAAAGAAGTTGACAAGATTTTAGAAATTAGGTCATTTGGAGCCTATTTAAGGGATCTTTTTCAGGGATTTTGAGGAGGAGGCAGCAACCAACTACTCTGGAGATTTGAAGCCAAGAACA
>NW_018397270.1:269264-269839 GCF_002168275.2 Theobroma umbraticum
AGGGAGAATCAAGATCACAAAGCTCTAACTATTAGTTTTCTCTCTTACCTTTCTATTTTTCTTATTTTCTTTGACTTGGATTCATGGCTAATTTTCTTTGCAAGTTGTCTTTATTAGATATTATGAGTTAAATTATTTTTCTAGGATTGCAATTGATCTCACATGTAATCGAAATTTTTAATCTCTTTTTTGGTTATTTTCAATGGGATTTGAATTGTTTATTCCAATTTGTTCTTAATGCTTTTATTTGCTTGGCCACCAATTAAATTGATTTAGGAACCTAAACAAACTTAGGAAAGGGAGTTTAGTGTAAACTAAAATTAGGATAGCATATGATCATATTACTTGATTTTCTTATAGGATAGGGATATAACTATAGGCCATATGTAGCCAGATTAGAGCCTGAACTTAATGAGTCTGTTTTAATTTCAATTCACATAGGGATATAGTGTTTTGGTTAAAATAGATATTTTTATAAGATGAGTCGGGAGACCCTTATAAATAATTTAGGATTCTAGGTTAGCAACTCAACTCAATGAAATAAGTTAAGGAAGAGAGGTAAGATTTAGATGAAG
>NW_018397270.1:269849-270024 GCF_002168275.2 Theobroma umbraticum
ATTGTAATCCTAGGCTTGTTTGATTTGCTATTTGCCCAATAATCTTGCTGCTTTAATTTTCAATTAAATTAGTTTTAGTTGTGTAATTTTTAGTTCAGTTAGAATTCAGATTTTAATTATTTTTATAAAGGTAACTTGTTCTAATTTTAATACTTAGTAAAATTTTAGATCAATT
>NW_018397270.1:270034-270151 GCF_002168275.2 Theobroma umbraticum
TCGATACTCTGCTTGCTAATATACTATCTATTCGATACGTCTACTTGCGTAGTAAAATTTTAAGTGACATTAAGACTTGCAAGTGAACCCATCAAGTACCGAACAAGCCTTAGTTGA
>NW_018397270.1:270308-270647 GCF_002168275.2 Theobroma umbraticum
AATCAAGTAAAAACCATAATTAAGATGTGGCAACTAGATGATGACATCCAACTCTAGTAAACTTCAAAATAATTTCAACATCACACTTAGTATTTATTACACAACCTTAAGGTTTTTAGTGACGCAATCTGATAAAACTAATAATTTTTATAAGTCAAACTATTTTACACAACACAACCCTTATGCAGTGAAGGAACTCAGAGTGGAAATCTAAGAGATGCCATTACTTATGTCGCTACGAGTCAAAATATGCTAGGCAATACACTTGAGCTGATCACTTATCTACAAAAAGGAAGATAAAGGGGGTGAGTTATAACGACCTCTTCCCTCCATCGCTAC
>NW_018397270.1:270872-270978 GCF_002168275.2 Theobroma umbraticum
ATAGTTCATTTAAACCAAATAATCACAATATTTAAAACGTGGCATCTAGAAACGAATAACCCGATTTGATAATTCCATACGATTTCAACATAATATGTAGTAGTCA
>NW_018397270.1:271186-271360 GCF_002168275.2 Theobroma umbraticum
GCAAAAGGAAATAAAGGGGGTGAGTCTCACAGACTCAGTGATCATCAACTCCGTCAGTAGGGCATAGATGGGAAACAAGTTAAAAGCAAAAGATTTAAATAATAAAAATATAAGAATATATGTAAACGATTTACTCGAAAAGGGAGGTTTGTGCCTTATATGAAAATAAGTAAA
>NW_018397270.1:271370-271896 GCF_002168275.2 Theobroma umbraticum
ATAATCATTTAAATCAAATATCAACCCAAGTCATGGAAAGATTCCTATCATCGAAATCACTTAACATCTGGTTTAAAGTAATTAAATGTCATCATACATGCTCCTGTAAAATCCAACATCTTACAAAGTTTATGCGCGAATTCATAATTCATCTCGTACATAAAGAATTAAATCAAATTTCATCATATAAGTAGGGAGCAGTAGAAAAACTATTATTTTTCATTATGCGAAAATTACTTACCTGAAAAACCCAAATAAATATCATTCTCGAGTAGGTGTAGAAATAAAGAGCACGTGGACCCACTTTTACGTAATAACATCCGGGAGCTCCGCTCCACCGGATCCCCACATGTCGTGGCAGTCTCAACGATGTTGGCCGACATCGGAGAAAATTAGGCAATCGCAACCGCATATAAGAACTGATGGCCTAGCCACGTAAAATCATAAACCTTTGCCCCAGCCATGTCTAACAGCCCGTCAGCAACTCAAAGATTCTCTAGCTAAAGCTCACTTGTGCACAAGGGTC
>NW_018397270.1:271906-272022 GCF_002168275.2 Theobroma umbraticum
GGAGTGACAACCGGCCTACTCTCAAATCTCCCAATTTGATAAAACTATTTTAAAATATAGTTGAGTCCTCAAAATTCATTTCAAAAATCATTATCAAAATGTTCATGTAGTACATG
>NW_018397270.1:272122-272217 GCF_002168275.2 Theobroma umbraticum
CTCAGGCTATATCAAAGACACCAAGCTTGATCACAAAAGATAAAACTTTATGAAAGAATATTAAGAGGATAATCGCTTACCTTTAAGCTAACAGC
>NW_018397270.1:272227-272298 GCF_002168275.2 Theobroma umbraticum
ACTTGTTTACTACCAAAATCACCGATAGATCATCTTAGTCATTGTCTGGTGCTATAGCCTCTGACAGAATA
>NW_018397270.1:272308-272641 GCF_002168275.2 Theobroma umbraticum
ATAAATTATAACCAACTCCATATAAGTTTTTGTGTCGATATGCAACATATATATATTTCCAAAAATTTCAACTTTAAGTAATCTTAGACATAACAAGCCCAATAAGGCATCTGAAAAAGCAAAATAATCGACGATCAAATTTAGAATCATCTCTTCTACTATTCCTTTATACTAATATAACATCATTTTCCCTTAACCTTCATACAATTAGTACTTGTAATTGCAAAACTTGAAATAGTGTTTTATTTAAATTCTTCCCAATACCATTGCAATTATCCACTTACAACTAGTAACTTCCTTTTTGTAGCTTCACTATTTAATACTTATTTTCAC
>NW_018397270.1:272803-272867 GCF_002168275.2 Theobroma umbraticum
CTTTGGGTTCCCTAGCAAGTTCCAAATATCACAATATATCAATATGCATATAAAATATTTCTAA
>NW_018397270.1:272877-272950 GCF_002168275.2 Theobroma umbraticum
TTATCATTCTTGCCACGTATAGTTTGGCATATACTTTTGAAAACTTTGGTGCAATTTCCAAACACTTAATTAC
>NW_018397270.1:272960-273042 GCF_002168275.2 Theobroma umbraticum
ATTATCCTTGCAAGCACATTTATTCCAAAAGCGTACACTTACTCTCCAAGATATTCGAATGCATACTCATCTGTTCATGCCT
>NW_018397270.1:273052-273165 GCF_002168275.2 Theobroma umbraticum
TCTTAAGTTTCTAGTATATCATATAATTGGCCTTATCTTCTTACTAACCTTTTCCATTCAACTATATCAAGTTAAGATTTGCAAATCCTCATAACATTGCTTTATGTTAGCTC
>NW_018397270.1:273265-273403 GCF_002168275.2 Theobroma umbraticum
AGTCATTAAGTAAAAGGCTAGTAAACAAACCTACTATGCTAGCATGAAGCCAAAGCATTAAAGGACTAGATGTGGATTTGGTAGCTTGAAGTCAAATGACATAGAAATGTTGATTTTAGTCTAAATGCTATATGGAGT
>NW_018397270.1:273413-273528 GCF_002168275.2 Theobroma umbraticum
AGTATGATATACAAATTGCTTTAAAGATCAATTTAAAAGTCTGTTGGTTGGATTTGCAACTTACTATATAAATGATCAGTCTTGAATGTAATTTTTCCAGAGGTAAAGGACTTAG
>NW_018397270.1:273538-273707 GCF_002168275.2 Theobroma umbraticum
ATTTTTGGATAAGTTCTAAGAGGAACTTCTGCATCCTAAGTTTAAGATCCTAAGTTTAAGAGACTTTAATCTTATGACCGTAAAGGCGAGATGCAGTAATTAAGTAAATTGTTCGCTTTATAAATGTAATTGGTTAAGATTGATGAGAAAAGTCAAGATCTTAACACTA
>NW_018397270.1:273879-274241 GCF_002168275.2 Theobroma umbraticum
AAAATGTGAAATAGCTATGTTGAGATTAATGTCTTGATTGTGTATTTGTGATAGCAAGCTAGTTTTGTAAATTGTGGTTGCATAATCATGAAATTTATGGGGCTTATCAATGTGTAAGCACGTACAAGAAGTGGTACATTTTGTGATTGACATGCATCATATGGAAGGAGTATTCCATAGAAGGATTTAGCTTAATTGGTGGGTACTTGAGTATAGGCGTGCCATGAAATTGAGAATGCCTCAATATATGTGAATGGGAGTAATTATGGAAATAAAGAAATATGAATTCTTGGAATTAATAGTCAGGAGAGCATAAAGTGTTGATCAAGGAATTGGGGAATGTTGTAAATGGTGAATAATTA
>NW_018397270.1:274456-274726 GCF_002168275.2 Theobroma umbraticum
GCAAGGTGGAAGAACTCCTTGGAAAGGGATTTCCAGCAACCATAGTGCCGCAGCATTGATTCTTCAGCGCTGCAGCCCTGAAGTTGCCTCACATCTAGCAACTGCAGTGCCGCAGCACTGGCTCCCCATCTTTGCAGCGCTAAAACCAGCAAGTGCAGCGCCACGGCACTGAGGATATTTTGTTTTTTTAGGAGATTTATGATTAAGAATAAAGAATGATTGGCAATAATAAGGCATGCTACTGAATATGCAAGCCAAATTATGGCTATT
>NW_018397270.1:274736-274864 GCF_002168275.2 Theobroma umbraticum
TTGGGATTTCTTAATTGGAGTTTAAACGTTTCGAAGAATGTTTAGGTGAATGAATGGAAAATTTCCTTATTGCCATATATTGACATGTAAACAAAAGGAAAATTGAAAGTTCTTGAGATGACTATAAT
>NW_018397270.1:274874-275023 GCF_002168275.2 Theobroma umbraticum
ATAATGTGAAGTGTTAAGATAAACATCATATTAATTAAAGTCACATCTTAAGGAATAAAGAAGACAAGAGATTAAGCTTTGTTAAAAGGCCAAAAAAAAAGGAGTGAAAAGTTAAAAGAATGTATGAAACATTGATAAAGTAATGTCAA
>NW_018397270.1:275123-278215 GCF_002168275.2 Theobroma umbraticum
AGCCATTTTCAAAGTCATAACACCCACAATTTCCTAATATTCCTACCAACTCATGCTTTCCACAATTTTTCTTTAAAATAAAGCAACACATATTGATATATATATTTACATAGTCATAGGAAATTTTAAAATGGATAACCCCTACTCACCTCACAATAGCGGGACACTACGTCGCTATTAATTTGGGTATACAACTAACTAATACTATGTGTCGTTCACTGGTTATCTCGTCCGGCACGCCACCCTAGTACACTTCCTCTACTTATACGTTTCCTAGCAACCATCCAAACCCAATTTACTTGCATGTATACATGATAACAACTTAACCAATAACTTTCTTACCCAAATTTTCTAGTAAATTCCATACATATACCATCATACACAATAACAATGTTTACCAAAGAATATTTCTAAATCTTTGCATGAATTCAACCAAATTAACAATTTCTACATTCTTTACCTTGAGATTTTTAAGCCAAACCGCCAAACTCTCCTTAGGTTTGGTTATGGGGGAGGAAAAAAAGAAGACAACTCGTGAGAAGGAAGGAGAAAATAAAGAAGCATGAAAGAAGATGGGAGGGAAGATTTGATGCACATTTGTCTATGGAGGTGAAGCCACGGTTGAAAGAAATGCAGAAGGAAGAAAAGTGACGGCTGGAAAGAAAAGAAAGAAAAAAAATGCATAAAAGAATGGAGGAGGAAGGTGCTAGAATCTCAATGGGATAAGGAGAAAAATAATAAAAGTTGGCACCACTTGGCCAGCCATATGAAATGGAAAGGAAAGAAAAGTCAAGAGAAAAATTCAAAGCTTTTCACTTAGTGAACAAGTAGAAAAATCTTGTCTCTTTCCTTTTTCCTTTTCCCATCATTTCCTTTCTTTCTTTGTACACAATTCCCAACAAGCTCTCACATGTTTAGCCGGCCATGGAGAGTGAGAAAAAGAAAAACAAAAGTCAAAGCTTTCTTTGTAAGCTTTGACCAAACTAAATAGTAAAATTACCATTTAACCCTCCTAAGTTCTCATCTTTTTATTAAGTCCTCCCATCACTTCTGAAATTCTAATTTTCTTCTATTTTCTTCCTTGACATGTGTATAAATATAATATGAGGTTTGCATCCCATCAACATGTCACCACAATATTTAAATATATACTTACCCGCTTGCGTTCTATTTAATAAAGACACGTGAGTCTCTCTAACTTTGTTTTTCTTTCGTATTTTTCTTTTCTTTTTCTCCCCCACTTCAATTAGTCATGTAACCCTCTCTTTTACTAATCTTACTAATAAATAAAATATAAATATTTTAATAATATTTTATTCATAAAAATATTATTTTATTTAAAATTATGCTTTTTACCTATCACCATTCTCTAACACTTAGACTTACCTCAAATAACCTTTCTTCTCATCAATAGAGTCTTATCAACTTCTAAATAAGGGTACGGGGTGTTACATGAGTCTTACAGAGTCATTGATCATCGACTCTGTGAGCAAGGAATAGATGGGAAATAAGCTAAGGATAGAAAGTTTGAATGTTAAAACATAAGAATATATATATATATAAACAATTTAAACTTAAATGGAACATTGATGCCTTACATATAAACTCAAGAATTGTGATACAAAATAATCATTTCAAGTAATATATTAAAACTAGTGCAACTGCAAGATTTCTACCATTGAAATCATTTAGTGTCCTTTACTTAAAATTGGACTATCATAAGCACACATGCTCCTATGAAATCAAGCATTATCAAAGCTTATACACAAGCTTGTAAACTATCTCATCATCGAGGTATTAAACACAAAATCATAGTATAAATAAAAGAGCTGCGAAAAAACTTATATTTCTCACCATGTGGCAGAAATCATGTTTGAAAACCCCAAAGAGATGTTATTCTCATGTAGGTAATCATAGTAATCAACTCGTGGACCCGCTTCCACTTAATAACATTTGGGAAGCCCCCTTCATTAGATTCCCACAGCCATGGCAATCTCAATGATGTTGACTGACATCATAGAAATCATGTGGCCGCAACCACATATATCAACTTGTGGCCAAGCTACATATATCATCCTGTGGCCTTGCCATGTATATAAATCACAGACTATGGCTTAGCCATGTCTAACAGCTCATCGGCAACCCAAAGGTTCTCTAGCTAGAGCGCACTTATGCACAAGGGTCACATTATCTCAATATGACATTCAGCCTACTCTCGAATCTCTCGATTTGACAAAATCATTTCAAAACAAGTTGGGTTCTCAAAAGCTTATTTTAGAGCTATTTCCAAAGTACCAATCACAGTGATGTAATAAATCCATTTATAAGACTTCATGTTATAAAACCTTTGCATGAGGTTCAAATATTAAATCAAAGCATGGTGAACATAAAGCTTATTCATGAATGTATATCACAAAAACAAGTAAGGCATGTTTTGACATAAATCGTGATAAAAAGCTTGTTTCCTAGTTTCTAAAATCCTTTACATATATATAGTTTATATATCTACCAAAACGTTTCTAAAACCGTAGCATTCATAAGTGCCTAGCATTCTACCAAGTCATGCTTTCTACAATTACATTTAAAGAAAACCAGCAACGTTTATTATGCATATATCATTATATAGTTTATGAAACGTTTAAAATAGCCACCCCCTACTCACCTCATAATAGCAGGACGCTATGTTGCTAACGATTCGGGTGCATCTCTAGCTAATTCTACTTACCGGTCACCTGTTATCTCTTTCAATACACCACTACGGTAAACTTCCTCACTTACACACTTCCTAACAACAAATTAAACTCAATACACTTAATTGTACACATATATGGGCAGCACCTCAATCAATGAGTCTTTAATCTAGCTTCACATTTTTCATCCTTATTATTCACAACAATTTAGAATGCAATCTATAAACTTTCAACCAACTAAGTCCAATATAACATAATGTGCTCACATTACATGTTTACCTTTCAGTTTTTATCTTGAATTCCACTTATAGCTCCCAATCTTCTTATGCTCTTGGTCACTATTGTTGCCACAAGCATAAATAATCAACACATATCTTATTTTTCCTTTCCATGAGTGATCTC
>NW_018397270.1:278225-286355 GCF_002168275.2 Theobroma umbraticum
ACACTTACCCATCATTTGTCTTGCTTTAACTCATCGTACTTTTCAGATCAACCCACATGCATGCACCCAGTTCTTTGAATCTTTGAAGATCCTTGATACCACAAGCAGAGTCTCACATTACAATCGGTTTACAAAGCATGCATTCAAATAAAATGACAACTTTTAACTTCCTTACCTTGGAATCACTAAGCCGAACCACCAATGTCTTCTTTAAGTTCCAACAATGGCATGTGGGAAGAAAACCTCTCAGTTTTTCTCCAATTCCTCCAAAATTGAACCTTCCTCTAGCTTTTCTTCTTTTTTCTTTCTCTTTTCTTCTATCTCCTTTTTTCCTTTCTTTTTTTACTTTCAAAACTGATTCCCTTTCTTTTCTTTCAAAGGTGTGATTTTTCTCCCAACTTGTCCTCACCTTTCATTTCCTTATTTATTCCTCACTTTTCATTAAACCAATTCACCCCCCACTCAACTTCATGCACTAATTTCTTCTTTTGTTCACTGGCTCATTATCTATCTTCACTTAACTTCTCCATCTGCCACCTTCAATATCCCATCTTTTTCTTCCTTTATTATTTATGTCATGCACCATCTTATTCCTCCAATCCTATTTCATGCACCACCTTTACCTTACATTTTATTTAGTCATTCATTAATCTATTCAAGTCACATGCATCCCACATTTTCCTTTCCTCATTGGGCTACCTCATGCACCAATCTCATCACATGCAAATAGATTTAGTCTTATTCTTCCTTTTACTTCACATGATGGGGGTCCCATATGTTCTCCACTAACTTTCTTCTTTTTGCATGCTATAATTTGCATGTAATAGTGAACCCGTATGCATATTTCATTATTACCTCAATTCATTCTCTATTTCTTCCAAACCCACATTTATTATTAATATTTATATCACTAAATCTTCACTCATTTAAATAATATTCTAGAATCAATAAAATAATAGTTTATTCATCAAATCATCAAAATTATATTATAACTCTCCCACTTAAGTTTAACACTTACATTATGTGAGTTTGTCCACCACTCACAATAGGAATATCTCAATCTTATTTAAATAATATCTTATTGATAACATATTATTAAATTTTAAAATTTTACATTTGGCTTTCGAGGTTCCAAAATGTTGTAGTTTATCCTGGTTTAGCTCCATTGCTATTTTTTACTCCAGATGACCTTAATAATATATTATTAAAATATTATTATTTTATTACATATGGAATATTTTATTTCAAAATATTCCAATACTCCTCTACACTCCCAAACTCTTAAATTGACCTTTATAGGTCTTAATCTTGTTCTTACAATTGTATTAACCACTGGTTTAGGTCACGATGTGTTACAGTGAAATCCTACCTTGATGTGTGATGCTAAGTTTAGGAATCCTTAGGTGATCAACTAAATGACGTATTTTGGTACAATGAAACTAAGTTTTATACTTGGAATGATTCTTGAAGATGATTTACAAATTTTGGTGTGAAAAGAAATCCAAATGGATTAATTTCTAAGTCTATTTTTGTTTATCGGAACCTATCTATCAATAGATGCTCTTCATTTATCAATGGATACAGACCAAAAATCTTTTGAAAGAAAATTGAAGAACATCTATCAATAGATTGATGTATCTATTGATAGAAAGAACACATTTATCGATAGAAAGCAACTTGAGAACTTTTTAAAAGAACACTGAAGCTCGTCTATTTATAAATGGCCACATCTATTGATAGATGACATTGATTTTTCACAAATAAAAGGGGTAAAAATGTATTTTCACACCTCAAACTATAAAAATATCACATTCTATGAGGGCTTATAGCTCACAAATGATTTTGAAAGGTACTTTCTCAACTTTAATACTATCTTAACTTATGTTCTACCCAAATCACGATTTTGGGAAGATTTGAGTTTGCTTTTGAGTTTTAAAAGCAAATGTGACATTTTTCGCTCTTGAATATTTAAATCTTGGACTCTTTAGCTTCAAAAGATACTATTGGTTTCTCTAAATTTATTGATTCCTTCAATCTAAAAGATTTGGATGCATTTTTCCCTTGTCTAGAGCTCATTTACGTAAGAATGATGAATTTATAGATTTATATACATGGGTATTTGAAGAGCAAACGATTGAATAAGGAAAATTAGTTTTAAGTGAACCTGAATAGTTTTGATATAGGCTAGAATGATCATTATGTGTTTCCTAGACTAAATATTGATTACAATAATTGATGGATGTTTTGGAACAGTTGAAACTCCAAGACTTTTGCCAAATCAGAGATTCACATGTTGGTAGAATTTGACTTTTCAAAGGTTAGTGAGTGTATATTTTTAAGTATGTTATACAGTAAAGTTAACATAATTTATCAACTGGTGTTTATTACACAATTTGAATGCTATGATTAAACCAATAAATTTGATTAGTTGTGGACAAATGATTTTGCCAAGGTTTTCAAATCCATTATGTAAGTAAATGTCTCTATTACATATTAGTTTTCAACAATGTGGGACAAGCCTTTTAAAATGATTTTGTTCAAAAGTTCCGTGATTACTCCGTCCCATGGGCTAGTGTGGGTAACGAAACATCTCTTTGAGAAAGTGGATGTGGATGATAAAATAGCAATAAAATGTGAGAAATGTGAATGTGGATGAGTAGGTTTCCTCCATTTCAAGATTTATGTAAATGACATGATTTGCTATTTGATGCTTGATCTTGGTAGGATTTTGTTTGAATTTTAATTGTGTGATACGTTGATTTAAGCTCGGTGTGGGGGTAGAATACCACATGGTCAAGCTTGGTGAACATACCATATTTTCCCTTTATAAAAGCCCGGTGTGAGGGTAACAATAAAAGAGGGTCAAGATTAATGAATGTACCATCTCTTCCCCTTATAAAAGGTCGGTGTGGGGGTAAGAATACCACAGAGTTAAGATTGGTGAATGTGCCATCTTTTCCCTTTATGAATCCTAGTGTGGGGTTAAAAATAACATAGGGTCAAGTTGGGCGAACGTACCACTTTCTCCCTCCTTAAGCCTGGTGTGAGTGTAAGAATACTACAAGGGATGAATTAGGCAAAAGTGCCCATTCTCCCCTTGCCTTTGTTAATACTATATATTGACACCTATGATTGGTGACTTGATGATTATTGCATTTATATGGAAATGATGATATGGATCATTATTGGATGAAACATTCATGTTATGAATGAATGATGCTGAACACGTGACTCCGACAACTCGTTTCCAATTTCTTTTTACAAATGTTTTGTGAGTTGAGCTTTATATGTTATTACCTCTTTACACAATTTGAGTTTCAAAAGCATTTATGGAAATGTTGAAATGAGATTAATGTCATTGAAAGAATTTATATGATTATCATGTGTTTTTGCAAAGTATGGTTTGCAAAAACTCTCTTCCTTGGTTTGTCCCCTTCCTCATATATACTCAAGGAGTTTTTATGACTTATTCATTATTTTTCTTTATCCTTTTTTAAGGATCAGTAGCTTGCTTGGCTAGGCGACTTGTGGAGTAGTAACCCAGCTTATTCATGGTAAGTGTGGTAGAACCTTTTTTCTAGTCTTCCAGTGTCGTTACACTCCACAATGTGCTGAGTGATAATTTTACTTTATAGAATTATTTAGTCTCATTCCATTTTTAAAAGTCAGCTAAGTTTAGAGTTTAGATTAGGATTTAGTTATTTTTAGCTTTTTTTCTTATTAGTTTACTTTTATTAAGTTATTTTGTTTTATGCGACGTTTTTGTTTTTACTTTAGTTTTATTATTATTTATTAGTTTTGATTTTTTTGTAGGATCTTAAAGGAATAAGGCGTTAAATTTGCGACAAAGGTGTTTAAAGAGCCAAGGTCCAGTTCATACACGTTGCGATATTTTGAGCATAACCTTCACTTTAGTTGTCCAAATGATGCGATTTTTAGATCATTGGAAAGATAAGAGATAGAGTTACAACATTTAGTAGATCACTTTGCCCAATTCTACCTTGAAGATGGAGAAAACCACATTGGAAGTTGACAAAGTGTAGCAATCAACAAGAGAAGGCCAAAAGCCAATTGAGAGCCATGATGTCAATGGGTTTTTGCCACGCCGTCAAGAAGGGAAATTGAAGAATTAGTGTGGTAAAGAAAAAGGCTAAGCTAATTAAAGATTTATGCATTTTACTAAAGTTTTCAGCCCATATCAGGAGCTAATTAGGCCTAATTATGGAAAATTAGGTGAAGTTCTAAGTATTTAAAGAGAGTTTACGGAGAAGTTAGCTGTAAGAAGAAAATCCTAAGAGAGATTCAAGGAAATAGAAATGGAGGCTGAACATTGAAGATTAAAGCTGCTAAAATTTGTTTTTCTACTTCCTTGGCTTTTATTATTTTTGTTACTCTAGATGGCTAAATTTCATATGCTTTTATTTATTTTTACAATTATGAGTAGCTAAATTTATTTTTTTATGATTACAATTGAACTCACATTTAGTTTAAATTTTTTATCTCTTTCTTGCTTATTTTGTATGGAATTGGATTGTTTATTTTAATTTCTTCTTAATGGTCCTAATTATTTGACCACCAATTAAATTAATCTAGAAACCTAAAAATAACTTGAGAAAAGGGAGTTTAGAGTAGGCTAAAAGTTGGAATAGCATATGATCATATTTATTTGCTTGGATAAAGAAATTGATTTGTGTATAGGATACAAATATACCTATATTACCTGAACTTAATGAATCTGTTTTAATTTCAATTCACATAAAGATATAGTGTTTTGTTTAAAATTGTAACACCTTGATTTTCTATATGAACTAAGTCAACTAAAAATGATTTATGAAATATATTACGCTTGGAGGACTTTGTGATATGTTAAGTATGCCAAGTGTATGGGAGTATGCA
Organism: Theobroma umbraticum; assembly: GCF_002168275.2. Taxonomy (NCBI): domain Eukaryota; kingdom Viridiplantae; phylum Streptophyta; class Magnoliopsida; order Malvales; family Malvaceae; genus Theobroma; species Theobroma umbraticum. The sequence goes on from NW_018397270.1 coordinate 283,122, forward strand.
TATTGACACTTAGGCAAATTTTTATGGAAGTGTGATAACTCTTATGGTTTGAAGTTTTGATTTGTATTTGATGTCATGTTTGAGGATATATGTATATAGATTTAAGTTAAAGAAATGACTTGAGGTGAAAAGTAAGCAAGGTAATGATTTAAGATTTAAAGTGCTAGATTTGGATTTTTAGAAGTTTGGAAGGCTAAAAATTTGCTTACAGGGGGAAATGTATTGATGGATATGAAGCAAAGAGCACCTAGAGGAAAAATTAACGATAGATTCCCCTCATGTATCGATACAATTAGGGTAGTGAGAATTCTACTAAAATCTGTTGATACATTACCTTAATGTATCGATAGATTTGGTTGAAACCCATGTAATTGTGTTGATACATTCCCAAATGTATCGATACATCACTGTGGAAACGAAAAAATAAAAAAGGTTTCAAGCTGTTCGCTCATTTTAAAACAAACCATAACTTTATCTTTACCACTCTGAAAACCCCAAGCCCCAAATAGATTTTTGGAGCCATTTGGAGTAGATTACAGCTTGGGAAACTCATTCACAGATAAGATTAAATTTTTTGATTGATTGATTTTTGATTTAATCAAATAATAACCAAGAAATCTAATTTTTCTAGCTTTGGTGAATCCCCCTCGATTTGTTGGAATTTAGGAGTTTAGACTTATGCAATCCAACTTTTAAGGTATGGGATTAGTTCATTATTGAAGGATTTGAGCTTGTATGTTGGATTCCTAAGAATTAGTTATTTTTTAAAAGTTGGGTATTTTCGAAAGCCAGTAAATAATTAATATTTTGATGTTTCATGTGTTCTACGAGGGCAAATTGAGCTATTTGACTCATTGGCATGCTAGAGGACAATTAGAGGGTTAAAGTTAAGATTGGTAGTGGGAGCACCTCCAATCTGTCAATGTGAGCGGGTTTAAAGTAAAATGCATGTGATGCATAACACCTTGATAAAGGCACTACCATGGTACCAGGTTAGAAATTTAAGTATATATTATTGTCGAGAGGAATGTGCCTAGGTTATAGAATGAAAATATATATGATTATATGCTGTGTTGTGTGCCTTAGAGCAAGCCACCTAGTGGCCTATCTTGTGTGAGGCTAGCCTAGGAAGTCTAGAGAATATGATGAATGTCTAGGAGTAGATTACCTTAGACAATTAACCCTTGGTGAATTATGAGTATTCAATGCCTTAGAGAATTAAAGGCATCTTGATGAGACATTGAGCTAGAGATGTCTGCTCATTAAGAGTGATTTTTGATGTAAATTATGGTTTATGTGATACCAAGGCATGATGGACTTAACTTAAGGTTTTACATTTTGTGCCAATGGATAAATTTCGAACATTGATTTGATTTAACGATGGAGGCGAATCCAACACCCTGTGACTATGTATGTGCCTGCAGGGATGGTGGTAAGTAGGGACGGAGGTATTAGTCAACACTCTAGATGATAACTTTAATTCCCCGTTTGTTGCTTTGGCAGGAGGGTGATTTGTTTTTTGCCAGTGGCTTTGCTTCAGTGTGATTTGACTCCACTGGTTAGCCATCGAGCGTGATTTGATGATGTCCAAGGGAAGACCATTCAATGATTGTGATTTAGACTGTGAGCGATGTGAAAAGCCTCAGATAGGCTTAGATAAATTTGATGTGATACTTTTGCTACTAGAGTGTGTTGTGGAGAATGACTTTAAATGATTTAAAGGATAAGTCTGATGATTGGTATGATGATTATGCAAACTCTTTAGGGATGATGGATATACCCTTAACTTTAGAGATGTGTGTTAAAATATTTGGTTGCACTGATAATGCATTACATATATATATGTATGTATATATTTGTCAATATATATATAAGTTTGTTTTATCTGCACCCCTCATGAGTATTAGGTGACTCACCCATTTATTGTTCCATGTGCACATAAATAGGCCATAGGACTGCATGGCAAGGATCGTCTATTGATTGACCAAATTTTGGCATTTGGTAGGTTTGCACCAAAGCATCAGAAGACATCTTATCAATGCAAAAAATTTTGAAATGAAGCTTGCTTACATACAGATGATTTAGTCTTCAGGTCAGCTTGGTGGGTTACCTAGTGATGATCTTAATTCTCATCTTGTGAATTTCGTTGAAATTTATGATACTTTCAAATGTAATGGGGTAATTGATGATGCTACAAGACTGAGACTCTTTCCTTTCTCACTAAGGGATAAGGCTAAGAGTTGGCTAAATTCATTGCCAACTGGATTTATTACTACATAGGAGCATTTGGCTCAAACATTTTTAGCAAAATTCTTCCCAACTACCAAGACTACAAAGTTGAGGAATAATATGTTGGCTCCATTAGTTTTTGATAATAATAAAACATTCTCATTTATTTATGTCTAACTCTTCTATTTGAATGTGCAGGACAAAAATGTATGTTAAATAATTAGTTAATCATACAAAAGAAAATATCAAAGTTCATAAAAATAAGAAGCCACAATTGAGCAATGAAACAAAAAGCCTCTCAGTTGGATAATCAAAGGAGTTAGTTGGATAAAACTCAAAAGAGAAGTTGGCGAGTTCAAGCAAACTGTGAGATAGAGAATACTTAGTCGACCAAGAGACAATGTTAGTCAACTAAGAGCTTAGTACCAAAAACTGGGTTCAGAGATAAAAATGACTTAATTGACTAAGAAGTTTGTTAGTCGACTAAGAGCTTACTGTTAAAAACTAGGTTTAGAGATAAAGACGACTTAATCGACTAAGTAGCAATGTTAGTCGACTAAGAGCATTTTGTCTGAAAATTTGAATTTGAACTGTAGAAGACAGATTAACGGCTAGAATTGTCCTTAAATTGTTTCCAGTAGTCAGAATCTGTCCAACAGCCATTAGAGTTGAGTTTCCAAATATATAAGGCACTCCAAAGGCTATGGAAAAGTTGTTGAAGGCTTCCAAGATCTAAAAGAGCCCAAAAATAGCAAAAACTCTCTATATACTTTCTGCACTTCACTCCAATCTTTGTAATAGAGTTAAGCACTTCACTTTATACTATTCAGATCAAGTTAGTGATCAGAGGTACTTCTTTATCTCTTTTCTCCTTGATTGCTTATGTTGGGATTCGACCTCATGCTTAAACATGAAAAATAATAAAAATTAAAGTATAACGCAGCGAAAAAATAAAAATAATTTTTAATCAGAGAAACAGTCAAATCCTACAGGATCAATGTTTGT
>NW_018397270.1:286365-286531 GCF_002168275.2 Theobroma umbraticum
TAACTTTCAAATAAATTATAAACACTCATAGGTTTAAGAATTAAATACCTTGCTCCAGATATCGTAATCAAGAGTCAATTAAATCCAAAAATCTTTGCTTACGGTAATCCTAAATGGTAACTTAACAAATTTTGAAAACTTATAGTCAAACTAAAATTTTAAGGAA
>NW_018397270.1:286541-286680 GCF_002168275.2 Theobroma umbraticum
TATTACATAATTTTAGGAATTTCATGTGAGGTAGGAAACTATTTCTATCAATTTCCCAAATTAAAATACTATCCTTAATTATAGAAAATTTTTTTAAAGTAGGAAACAATTTTCTATTTTTATGAATCACCCAAAATTA
>NW_018397270.1:286690-286859 GCF_002168275.2 Theobroma umbraticum
CTTAATTTTAGGAATTGCTTTTAAAGTAGGAAACAATTTCCTATTTTTATTAGTCACCCAAAATTATAATAGATGGTATTTAAGTGCTCTTAAGACTCCATAAATCATGAGTCAAACTCATGAAAAAGCTGCTGGAAATTTCCAACAAGTGTGTTTAACAATTAAACAC
>NW_018397270.1:286869-287237 GCF_002168275.2 Theobroma umbraticum
AAGAATTAAGCCACCAAAACTGATCATAGTTGTCCAAAATTTTTTGCATTGAATCTTTATTCTTTTGGAACTCGGAAACATGATTTTCTAAACCTTTTTCACACTGAATCAAGTTTGGCCAACACATGCAGTAATTTAATTTGATAAAACTAATTTCTTTTAGCAATTAAAAACTACTCATAACACTTTCCCAATGTTAGAAAAAATAATTAGCACATTAGTCCCCAAAATACCTCAAAACTATTTGGTTTTAACTTGGGTTTGCAAGCCTTTTAATCCATTCATTAATTATTCAAGTAAACATAATTTTAAAGCTTTTAAAACATGTTTTAATGAATTAATTACATGCTGTCCAGATTTGAATTAAA
>NW_018397270.1:287338-287830 GCF_002168275.2 Theobroma umbraticum
ATACCAAATCAACACACAAATCAATCCTATTGATTATCACCAAGAATCAAGTATACAAATTACATAAAAAACATTAAACAATGGCTTTGATACCACTGTTGGGATTCGACCTTATGCTTAAACATGAAAAATAATAAGAATTAAATATAATGCAGTAAAAAAATAAAAATAATATTTAATCAGAGAAACAGTCGAATCCTACAAGATCAATGTTTTTGTTTTTCATTTAACTTTCAAATAAATTATAAACAATCATAGGCTTAAGAGTTACAAGAGTCAATTAAATCCAAAAATCTTTCCTTCTTCACCTTTAGGATTTGTCAAATCTTCAGCCACCCAAGTGTTCGGCCTCTAACAATAATCCACACAATGACTGAATAAGACCTTCTCCAAGGTAGGATTTTACTTGTGTTAGCAAGTTTTGTTTCTAAAACAAAAAGACCAAAATTCTTGCCTAATATAATTTTTGTTAGACAAAGAAAACTATTTTTC
>NW_018397270.1:287840-287919 GCF_002168275.2 Theobroma umbraticum
TTATGAAACGGTTGAAAAGTGGTTGGAGGCTTTTTTCCTATTAGTTTGCTAATATAATATATTTATATAGCCAAACTAA
>NW_018397270.1:287929-288217 GCF_002168275.2 Theobroma umbraticum
TAAATACAACAATTGTATTTTAATTAAATTAAGTCTCTGAGAACTTAATTAATTTCTCGCTTTATTTTGGCCCCTTTCATTTAAGTCTAACTTAATTAAATTATCCTAATTTAATCCCAATCATGTCACTTCATGTGTGTCATCTATTAGGCTTCTAACATGTTGGTAATAAATAAAAATTATAATCAAATTTATATTTATAGATCATAAGCGGCATCTAGCAATACATCATGGCCACCCAAATGTTAGAAAGTCAATTAAAGAATTTGACAAAGCCCTTCAGTGATA
>NW_018397270.1:288439-288568 GCF_002168275.2 Theobroma umbraticum
CATATTAGTTCTCATAATTCATGAATAACCTTATGAATTTAGGAAACTAATTTTCCTCAAATTCATCATGCTTTTGCCAAAGACTTTATACAAGTTAATCAAGAATTGAGAACAAGTGAGATACATCCT
>NW_018397270.1:288579-288805 GCF_002168275.2 Theobroma umbraticum
TGGGGTGATGAATCCTCTCTTGACCACTTATTCACCTTCGCATGCTTTATAGCAAACCCAAAAACCCCCTGTTTAGGCATTTGGTTGCTTCCAAACCCGTAAGAGTGAATCAATGTATGTCATTCCCCATACAAGATGACCAGGTGTCTCAAGTCTAAGGACTAGTTGCACAACTATCACATGAGAATATTTTTCATAGACATTTGAGTGAAATACCAAATGGAGT
>NW_018397270.1:288815-289019 GCF_002168275.2 Theobroma umbraticum
GGTCATGTTCAGTGAACTTGTTTTTTAACAAGCACCAACATGTTGTCCTTAAGCATCCCGTATGCTTCAATCTATGAGATCGATTGCTTACTTCTTAAGAAAGGAGGCTTAACATGTACTAGTCTTTGAGTATTGTCAATACCTTGTCTAGACAATACAATGACTAAGAACAATTTTAGGAACATGGCTTTGATGCATAGTGAT
>NW_018397270.1:289219-289463 GCF_002168275.2 Theobroma umbraticum
CTTTATTATTGCACTAACATGAAGGAAAACCTCTATCACATAAAATTATGCAATCAAATATGCATTAAATGATAATATATGTTCCTTGACCAATCTAATTGACTCAATGGCATATACCAACAGCTTAGAGTGTGCGAGACACTCTAAGGAGATTAATCAAGCTTGGATTAGCTTGATTGATTGTATAGGTTCTAACTTAGCCTAAGAAAATTTAGTTTTAGGTTTTGGTTGATCCTAGGAAAAA
>NW_018397270.1:289473-289789 GCF_002168275.2 Theobroma umbraticum
AGGTTGTGGCTGAGCTTGTGAAAGCCATTGTAAAAGTTTGGTGGAAGCTTGGGAATTTCACCGTTTATAGTGATTTGGCTTGAAAAATCCTTTGTTGAACAATCAAGGTAGTAGATGTAGGTCTTTGATCGAACCACTATAAATCTTTGTGTATTGTCTGCCCTAGTTTATATTTCATTTCATTCTTTGTTACATTATTCCTTTCATATTGCATTTAACTTTTCATTATTAATCTTTAACTTGCCCCTAAGTAGAGGTAGAGTTTAGTAAGAGCCAAAAAGTGCTATTCACCCCCCCTCTAGCACATTTATTTGGG
>NW_018397270.1:290057-290189 GCF_002168275.2 Theobroma umbraticum
CTATATAAGGGCAATAGATTATGAAATGTGGGATGTCATCACTAAAGGACCCTTCATTCCCTCAACCATAAATGTAGTGGCAAATGAAATGATTCTTAAGGCAAAGGCTGAATGGACTGAAGCTGAAACCAA
>NW_018397270.1:290199-290498 GCF_002168275.2 Theobroma umbraticum
ACAAACTTTAAGGCAATAAACACTCTACATTGTGCCCTAACTCCCACTGAGTTTAACAAAGTATCAAGCTGTACCACAACTAAACAAGTGTGAGACAAACTTAAGATTATCCATAAAAGGACTTCTCAAGTTAAGGAGTCCAAAATAGTCTCTTTATTCACAACTATGAGATGTTTAAGATGGAACCCGGTGAAGATATCACCAACATGCTTGATCGGTTCACAAACATCATCAATAAACTCAGCCAGCTAGGCAAACCAATTCCTGAACATGAAATTGTCAAAAGACTACTTAGAAGC
>NW_018397270.1:290647-290873 GCF_002168275.2 Theobroma umbraticum
GACTTAAATGTCATCACCCTTGATGAAATTTGTGGGTCTCTTCTCACTCATGAGCTAGAACTTAAAGAAGAGGAAGAAGAGGACAAGAGAGAAGCAAAAGAAAAGAAAAAAGGCATTGCCTTAAAAGCAAGCATTTTTGAAGAAGAATTAGACAATTTATCCTGTGATGATGATGAAGAATTGATTATGGTTGCAAGAAGATTCAGAAAACTTATGGGACAAAGAG
>NW_018397270.1:290883-291648 GCF_002168275.2 Theobroma umbraticum
GGCTAAGAAAGGGTACAAAAGAGATCAAGGTTCTTCATGGACAACTAGAAATAAAAATGAATTCAACAAGAAAAAAGAGATTATATGCTTTGAATGCAAGAAGCCTGAACGCTTCAAGTTAGAATGCCCCTTGCTGAAGGAAGAAACTCTTGAGAAAAATAGAAAATCAAAGAAGGCAATGGTGGCTGCAACCTGGTCAAATAGTGATGTTTCAAGGTCAGATGCTGAAAAAAAAAGTGGAAGAAAGAGCAAATTTATGTCTGATGGCAAGAGATGATGAATTTGAGGTATGTTCTGCTTCTTGTGATATTTCTATTGATGAACTTTAAGACGAATATGAATGTCTTTGTGATGAGTTTGAAAAAACTTGCATCAAATACAAAGCTTTGAAAAGAAAGACTTCATCTCTTGAGAATGATTTTGAAAAGATAAAACATGATTTTTTGCTTTGTTTTTGAACAAAGAAATTTACTTCTAACTGAACGTGAACACTCAAAAACAGATTATGAAATTTTGAAATTGGAATTGGAAAATAAGACTGAAGCTTTGCAAAAAGCTATTGATGAAAACACTTCTCTTAAGGATGTAAGAATGAAACATAAAAAAGAAACACATATTTCAAGAAAAGTTCTGTTAATGTTTCTCCTAGATATTATATATGTGATAAACTTGGTCACCTATCTTATAATTATTATAGAAACAGAAGCATGTATAAAACAAAAAGGATTTGGGCTCTAAAAGGATCCTATGTAGCAGCTAACCTTC
>NW_018397270.1:291658-292052 GCF_002168275.2 Theobroma umbraticum
CAAGGTATGGGTACCTATTAAGAACAATTGAAAATCTGTCTTGCAGGTTGAGCCTAATCGAAAAGACATATGTTCAGGAGCTCAACTGAAAGAGAAGCAACCATGGTACATGGACAATGGCCGCTCAAGACACATGATTGGAAATGAAATGTTATTTGCTCAGTTGGACAAGAAAAAGGGAGGTACTATATCATTTGGCAATGACTCAAAAGGTAGAATTCATAGTATAGGAACTATTGGTAAAAATTTCCAAGCTCAAATCAGTCATATGTTGCTTGTTAAAGATTTAAAGCACAATTTATTAAGTATTAGTCAATTGTGTGATAAAGGCTTTAAGGTTTGTTTTGATTCATATAAATGTGAAGTGATAGACATTAGTACCAATAAAGTTTCA
>NW_018397270.1:292073-292277 GCF_002168275.2 Theobroma umbraticum
AATATGTATGTTATATTTCTTGAAGATCTTGAGATTAATTGTGAAACATGTCTTCTGGAAACTGATGGAAATGACAGCTGATTATGACATAAGAGACTTGAACATGTGAGCATGCATACTATCTCAAAATTGATGATAAAGAATCTTGTTATAGGATTACGTAAACTTAAATATAAAAATGATCAAATTTGTGATGCTTGTCAA
>NW_018397270.1:292287-292548 GCF_002168275.2 Theobroma umbraticum
AAGTTAGAACATCCTTTAAAACCAAGAATATTATTTCAATCTCTAAGCCTCTTAAGTTGTTGCATATTGATTTATTTGGCCCAACAAACACAACTAGCTTTGGAGGCAAATCATATGGATTTGTGATAGTTAATGACTACTCTAGGTACACTTGGGTCTACTTCCTTGCTCATAAAAATGATGCTTTACCTATATTTGTAAGTTATTGTAAGAGGGTTCAAAATGAAAAAAGACTTGTATTGTTAGTATTAGGAGTGATCA
>NW_018397270.1:292558-292675 GCF_002168275.2 Theobroma umbraticum
TTTGAAGGAGATGATTTTGAAATTTTTTGTAGTGAAAAAGGGTTAGATCACAACTTCTCTACACCTAGAACACCTCAACAAAATGGGGTTGTAGAAAGGAAAAATAGAACTTTAAAA
>NW_018397270.1:292685-292827 GCF_002168275.2 Theobroma umbraticum
GAACCATGCTTTGTGAAAATAATCTACCAATATACTTTTGGGCAGAAGCTCTCAATACAGCAACATACATTCTTAATAGAGTATCAATAAGGGCCATGATATCAAAAAGCCCATATGAATTGTACAAAGGTAGAAAACCAAA
>NW_018397270.1:292837-292995 GCF_002168275.2 Theobroma umbraticum
TTTAAGAGCTTTGGCTGCAAATGTTTTGTATTGAATAATGGAAAACATTCTTTAGGAAAGTTTGACGCTAAGAGTGATGAAGAAATATTTCTAGGATATGCTTTGAACTCAAAAGTCTATAGAGTTTTTAACAAAAGAACTTTAATAATTGAAGAATC
>NW_018397270.1:293005-293330 GCF_002168275.2 Theobroma umbraticum
GTTTTTGATGAATCTAATGCCTTGCAAAAGGAAGCTCTTGTTGATGAAAATGATGCAGGGAACTTTGAAAGACAAATGGAAGAATTGAGCTTAGAAAATAAGAAAAACAGTGAAGAAAATTCACTTGGAATCGAAGCAGAACCTCCACTTTTAGAACCTCTGCAAAGAATTGAAGGTCAACACATTGATCTTCCTAAGAGTTGGAAATTTATCAAAGATCATCCACAAAAGCAAATCATTGGTGATCTTTCACATGGTGTTAAAACTAGAAGAGAAATTAGAGAAACATGGGAATTCTCAAGTTTCATCTCACAAATTGAGCCTA
>NW_018397270.1:293340-293644 GCF_002168275.2 Theobroma umbraticum
AGAGGCAGAAAAAGAAAAAAGCTGGATTTTGGCTATGTAAGAAAAACTTGAACAATTTAAAAGAAATCGAGTGTGGACACTAGTTTCTAGACCATTAAATCATCCAATTGTTGGCATAAAGTGTGTGTTCAGAAACAAGGTAGATGAGGAGGGTAATGTTATTAGAAACAAAAGCTAGGCTAGTGGCTCAAGGATATAACCAAGAAAAAGGCATTGATTATCATGAAACATTTGCTCTTGTTACTACGATAGAAGCCATAAGATTATTGCTTGCATTTTCATATTTCATGAACTTCAAATTATT
>NW_018397270.1:293654-293729 GCF_002168275.2 Theobroma umbraticum
GTGAAAAGTGCATTTTTAAATGGACTTATTTAAGAGGAAGTCTATGTTAAGCAACCCCCTGGATTTGAGGACTTT
>NW_018397270.1:293739-294028 GCF_002168275.2 Theobroma umbraticum
ATTATGTTTTCAAATTACATAAGACTCTTAAAGTTTTTAGTTGAAAAATGGTATGTTAGAGGAAGTATGGATACAATATTATTTACTAAGAAATGCTTGAATGATTTAATTGTAGTTCAAGTTTATGTGGATGATATTGTATTTGGTGCTACTATTGAGGCTTTGTGCAATAACTTTGTTGAAGAAATGTAGGGTGAATTAGAAATGAGTATGATGGATGAACTGAAATTCTTTCTTGGCCTTCAAATCAAACAAAGCAAGAAGGGCATCTTCATTAGTCAAGAAAGAT
>NW_018397270.1:294038-294535 GCF_002168275.2 Theobroma umbraticum
CATGTTGAAAAAGTTTGATATGCTGAAGTTGAAATCAATCAGCACACTAGTGAGTCCCTCTATCAACCTTGATACAGATGAGAAAGGAAAAAGTGTTGATCAAAAACTTTATAGAGGTATGACTGGATCTTTGCTTTATTTTACTGCTAGTAGACCTGATATTTAATTGAGTGTATGCTTGTGTGCACGATTTCAATCTCAACCCAAAGAGTCACCCTTAACTGCAGTAAAAAGAATCTTTAGGTACCTTTTAGACACACAAAATTTAAGAATATGGTATCCTAGAGGAACATCCTTCAATCTCATAGTACATTCAGATGCAGACTTTGCTGGAAGTAAAATAGATAGAAAGAGCACTAGTGGTACATGTCAGTTTTTAGTAGATATGCTTGTGTCTTGGTCAAGTAAGAAACAAAAATTTGTTGCACTTTCCATAGTTGAAGCTGAATATATTTTCTTAGGTAGTTTCTGTGCTCAGATTTTATGGATTAAACAAT
>NW_018397270.1:294545-294702 GCF_002168275.2 Theobroma umbraticum
TTTTGGAGTGACTATGCATAATGTACCGATATTTTTTGATAACACAACTACAATCAATATCTCCAAAAATCCAGTTCAGCACTCAAGAACAAAGCACAATGATATTAGATATCATTTTGTTAGAGACCATGTGCTTAAAGGAGACATTAAGATTGAG
>NW_018397270.1:294712-294788 GCF_002168275.2 Theobroma umbraticum
CCTTGCATCAATTAGCTGATATATTTACCAAACCCTTAAATAAGGAATAATTTTGTGAAATTAGGAGAAATCTAGG
>NW_018397270.1:294798-296116 GCF_002168275.2 Theobroma umbraticum
GTTCAAGAGCTTTGAGAAAATTTTTCAGCATTTATCTGGTACGACAGTGTGTACTTAGTTGATTAAGAGCATCACTTAATCAACTAAGAGTATTTTGTTTCTGTTAATAAAAGCCCAAATAAAATAATAAAATCTATAGAACTAGAAGCAAGTATTCAGGTCAAGAAAAAGAAAAAGAAAAATCCATTAACTAAAAAAGGGAATAGGAGGCAAACTTTGAATTTTCAAATAAAGAAATATTGACAACATTTAAAAGGGGTAGTCTAAGGGTTTTTTAAAGAGAAAATAGTCTTTCTCAATCTCTCCTCATTCTTTCTCATCTGAAACCGACTTCTTAAAACCAAACCAAGTAAAATCAATAGCAAAAACCTCCATACCTAAAGATTTCTTGGGAAAGAAGAAGGGAAAAAGACCAATGGAAGAAAGCCCATCGTTTGAAGTCCAAAAAAAGAAGAAGAAAATGAGTCTACTTTAGTGACTATAAAAACTGCAAAGAAACAAAACAGAAATCAGAGAAAAAAAAAGAAAAAGGAAAGTTCTCTACAAAAGATAACTATTCATCCCTAAAATTCACAAATAAGATTCTTGAAGATAGCTTTAGGAAAATTGAAAATGCTCCTATCTCATGTAGGAAATTCATCAACTGGGACAATTTCACTGAAGTTCTAGAAATTAAAGAAGGATTATTAGAATATTTTGAAGAAATGAAGATGAAGAAATTAAGTGTTTTTAAGAACAGAACCTATAGTGCTGTTCTAGTAAAAGAATTTTATGCTAGTATTGCACAGAATGAAAATGAACTAGATGACCTTGAGGATTTTGTGAATGATGGTCTGCATGTGTTTTGAATGAAAAAGAGTTTATGGTTACTACTTCTAATTTGGCAGAATTGTTGCATGTTGAATGTAATGCGGGAAGTTGTGAAATTCCAGAGGATTATGATCCTTCATCCTTGTGGGAAGTAATTATTGGAAAAACTAAAAGATATTCCTCAAAGAGCTATGCAAGTTTCATTAAAAGTCCACAAACCAGGATATTGCACTACTTCATAGCTTCAATAGTTCATGGAACAGGTGGTAGCTTTAGCTATGTGATTCTACAGGATATGTGGATGATGCAGTTTGCATTTAATGTTTCTCCTCCTAATCTAGTAAGATTCATGATTGAAAGGATGAAAAGAACTTGTCTGGTGGACAAAATACATTTACGTTATGGAAATATAAATACTTCTTTAGCAAAGAAGATGGGGATCTGGAGTTCCAAGTATGAGATGGATCAGGTCAAGAGTAGAGATCAGGCTATTTATTTGGAAAGCCTG
>NW_018397270.1:296126-297161 GCF_002168275.2 Theobroma umbraticum
GTTACAAGTTGTATGGAGAAAAATTTATCAAAACTTCCAAAGATGCTTAGAGGGATGAGCAAGCCACTCTTGCTCAAGCAACAACAACTCCCCCATAGATTTGAATGAGATGATTATGAACATACTGATGAGGATAGATGGAAAACTCACTGATCAGTCTGAGAAAATCTAGAAAATTGAAGAAAATTTGCAAGAAATGAGAAATTTGATGAAAGAAAAAAAGAAAAACATCTTTTGATCCTGCAACTAAAGAGACATCAGCACAAACTGTTAAAAATCGTACATTTCGAGTTGAAGGCAATGAACCAAAATCTGGTCCAGCAAGGAAACTACACACCACTGAACCTAAAATTGAAGAAAAGATAGTGCAAACACAGAAGTGATTGGATCTCAACTCCATAAGGAAACACAAGAAGCCGAGCCCTCCCCACCAAACTCTGAGGAAGTTTTAGTCATGGATGTCTTTCAACAAATGGTAAGGGAAGAGCAAGGTAAAAAGGAAGCAGCAAAAAGCAAAGCATAGAAACCAGCAGTTGCAAGAGCATCTCCTAAATCTGTCCATACTATAAGGAAAAATGATTAGATTGTGAAAGAATAAGGGAAAGTTGCTATTTCTACACAAGATATAACTAAACCTACTGGCGAAGGCAGAAAGACTATGGCAAGCAAGACTAAGTTCCTCAAGAGGAGAATGTCTTCTACATTAGGAGAAAAAGCCAAACCTCTAGTCAAGTCTTCTGCTCAGGATCCACTCCAAGTCTCAAACACATCTTGCTCTGACTCTCCATCACAGAAATCCTCCCCTCAAACATCTCTTGAATCCCTCAATATCTTCTTTGCAACAAATGAATCCACCCTCTCAAACTCCTCTTAGATTTGTTCCTATTTTGCTGATGACAAAAAGGGAAAATAGTAGGTTAGGGTAGAAGTTATTTTAGGAGAGAAGATAGAAGCAATTTAGAGGTAATTTAGAAGTTTCACTTTGATGATGCTAGGTTGTTTATGACAACATATTATTTTAATTGCTGATGGATT
>NW_018397270.1:297171-301481 GCF_002168275.2 Theobroma umbraticum
TCTAAATGTTGAACTTATTTCTGTTATGCTTTTATGTTTGATGGATTGTTAATAACTGTTGATTGTGGAATGGATATGGTCTGATGACAAGATGCTAATGATAGATAGTTACAATGCTAATATTTTATTAATTTATTACTGATTGCTTATTAGCATGAATAAAGATATTTTGATAAATGTTTGAATCTATATTTTTTGATAAAGAAAAGTTTGTTGATTTTGATAATAAAAAAGTTTGAAGAGATCATGCATATAGTCAAGGGGAGCCCATACTCAGGGGGAGAAATTCCAATTTGGTGTAAAACAAAAATAATAAATAGACATTGTGCCTTCAATCAAAGAATGTTTTGTCATCATCAAAAAAGGGGAGATTGTTGCCTTCATTAGTTTTTTATGATAATAAAACATTTCCATTTGTTTATATCTAACTCTTCTACTTGAGTATACAAGACAAAAATCTATGTTAAATAATTAGTTAATCATTCAAAAAAAATTATCAAAACTCATAAGAATAAGAAGCTACAATTGAGTAATGAAATAGAAGCCTCTTAGTTGGATAATTAAGGGAGTTGGTTGGATAAAACTCAAAAAGAAGTTGGTGGGTTCAAGCAAACTGTGAGACAGAGAACACTTGGTCGACCAAGAGACAGTGTTAGTCGACTAAGAGCTTACTGCCAAAAACTGGATTCAGTGACAGAAATGACTTAATCAACTAAGAAGTTTTGTTCGTCGACTAAGAGCTTACTACCAAAAACTAGGTTCAAAGATAAAGACGACTTAATCGACTAAGTAGCAATGTTAGTCAACTAAGAGCATTCTATTTGAAAATTTGAATTTGAATGCTAGAAGACAAATTAATAGCTAGAATTGTCCCCAAACTATTTCCAACGGTTAGAATCTATCTAACAACCATCAAAGTTGATTTTCCAAGTATATAAGGCACTCCTAAAGGCTATGAAAAAGTTGTTGAAGGCTTCCAAGATCAAAAAGAGCTTAAAAATAGCAAAAACTCTGCATAATTTTTGCACTTCACTCTAATCTTTGTAATAGAGTTATGCACTTCACTTTGTACCATTCAGATCAGGTTAGTGATCATAGGTACTTCTTTATCTCTTTGCTCCTTGATTCCTTAGAGTGTGCGAGACACTTTAAGGGGATTAATCAAGCTTAGATTAGCTTGATGGAGTGTATAGATTCTAACTTAGCCTAAGAAAAGTTAGTTTTGGGTTTTGGTTGATCCCGGGAAAAACCATTATCAAAGGTTGTGGCTGAGCTTATGAAAAGGCATTGTAAAAGCTTGGTGGAAGCTTAAGAATTTCACCATTTATAGTGATTTGGTTTGAAAAATCTTTGGTTGAACAATCAAGGTAGTGGATGTAGGTCTTTGACCAAACCACTATAAATTATTGTGTATTGTCTACCCTGTTTTATATTTCATTCCATTCTTTGTTAGATTACTCCTTCATCTGGCATTTAACTTCTCATTATTAAACTTTAACTTGCACCCAATTAGGGGTCAAATTTAGTAAGAGCCAAAAAATACTATTCACCCCCCTCTAGCACATTTATTTGGGACCAACGTAATATAACCTTATTTACACAATTTGATGGTGAGTCATTATTTGAGGCTTAAGCGAGATTTAAGGATTTGCTTAGAAGATGTCCACACCATGGGCTTTCTCTATGGCAACAAGTTTAGACTTTCTATAATGGTTTGGTAAGTTCAATCAAATTTATAATTGTCGTCCCAATTGGTGGGGCTTTAATGGGTAAGAATTCTGATAAGCTTACAACTTGTTGGAAGAGGTGGCGCATCCAACAATTACCAATGGCCTTCAGAAAGATCTGATTTTAGAAAAATCGCTCGTGTTTATGAGATTGATGCACTTAATGTCTTGATTGCACAAGTAACTACCTTGACAAAGATATTTGATACAATGGGGTTTAATGCTATCCAAAACTCATTTGTAACTTGTGACTTGTGTGAAGATAGCCATTTTAGCGATCAATATCCATCTAATTTTGAAGTAGTTTAGTTTGTTGGGAACTTGAATAGGTAATAGAATAATCCTTATTCCAACACTTACAATCCTAATTGAAGGAACCATCCTAACTTATGATGGAATAACAACCTGAGGCCTTCAAATTTGAGACCAAACATCCTTCTTGGCTTTCCACGACAAGCTAAATCTCTTGTCCTTAAAAAGAAGTCAATAATGGAAGAGATGCTCATACAATTTATGGTATAGAATAATGCATACATGGCAAAGAATGATGCCATTATTCAAAGTCAAATGGCATCAATTCATAATCTTGAGACTCAATTACGACTATTTGCAAGCTTCATCAATAATAGACCCCAATGTACTTTGCCAAGTGATACTCAAGCCAATCCCAAAGGTAAGGAACAATGCATGGTAATCACCTTAAAGAGTGGAAAAGAAGTTGAAAGGGTAAGTGAAAAATCAATTGAATCTTTGAAAAAGCATGTTGATGATGAAGAGGTAAATGTTGAAGCTAAAAAGAAAGATGATGAAAATGATGAAAATCAAAGGACTGCTCAAGTCAAACATCCTTCACCACCTCATAACGCCGCTGATTTTGACATGGCCTATATGTGATAGAGGCTAAGTTATTGAAAAGTAAATTTGAACCCTGATGTGTTTGCTTGTGGAGTATGTGAACTATTATGTGTAGAGAGAATAATCTTGAAATTGTTATATATTTGGAGACTTCTTTGATGATATGTGGATTTGTTTTGTGTAGTAAGCATGGGTTATGATATGTAGGCAAAACTTTTATGAACATATTAGAGGAATCTAAAGGATTAATGACTAAGATTGGATCTTTGATCCTATGTTTGTAGATTTGTGTAAAGATTTGAGTCATATATGAATGGTTTGAGGTTGTGGGAGACATTTAGAATGGGTCTAGGCTTCCAAAAAATTAATTTTTACAAATTTAGAATTAAGAAGTTGATCTGAGTGCATAGAATGTTGATCCTGTGAACTAAAAAGTAGGGGAAGTCATGCATTTTGGTCCAAGATTGGCTGTGGGCCTTCTATAGTAGATCCTAGGAATGAAAAATGGGAGAAATATAAAACTTCTAGTATGGAATCAACTATAGACCTTTATAGTGGGTCTTGTGAAGAAAAATTGAGTAAAAATAAACATTCTAGTCCAGGGTCAACTATAGACCCTTATAGTCGATCTTGTGAAAGGGAAATAGGTGAATCATAAAACGTTCTAGTCTAGGATCAACTACAAGCTGCCCAACTAGCCTTAAATGGGCTTAAAAGCCCCAAAACTGAAAATTCTTCATTTTTCTCTCAACTCTTCATTCTTCCAACCATTTTCTCTGAAACTTCACACCATCCAAAACCTTCAATCTCTATCAATTAATCTTGGATTCTAAGTGCCAAAGGTAAGGATTTCACACTTAAAAAGTAAGTTTTGATTATTTATGTTTTCTCTATCTACCCACTTAAAACCTTAAGTCACAAATAGATTCTTAGAGCTATTTGGAGCGATTTGGAGCTAATCTGAGCTTGGGAAAACATTAATTAAGGTAAGATTAAACATTTTTATTAATTAATTTTAAATTTAATCTATTATATTTTACGAAATCTAATTTCTCGAACTTAGGTAAATCTCTCCCAATTTGGCTAGAATTTGGAGCTAAAATTCATACAATATAAGTTCTAATGTATGGGTTTAGCTCATTATTGAAGGATTTGAGCTTATATGTTGAACTGGCAAGGATTTACTTATTTTTAGAAAGGCTGGCATATTTTGAAAGCCACGATTTAATTAGTTTTGTGATGTTTTGATGTGTTTAAGGGAAGGTTGAGCAATTTGGATATATTTGTGAGCTAAAATGTGGTTGGAGGATAAGGATCAAAGTTTGGTTGTGGAGCACCTCCAATTTATCACTGTAAGTGTGGTTTATCTTTGAAAATGCATGTGATGCATTACATATGATGATATACGCTGTTATGGTACATTGAATTATTATGTTCATGTCTAGATAAGTATGCCTAGGCTAGTACATTATTAATATATGTTAATATATGTGTTTGTTTGTGATTGTTATTAAGAAGCATGAGCTGTTAGACATTTAGGTGATATGATCTTAATTGATTTTGGATATGCTATTGTTAGGAATTTTAAGAATATCGTGCCCTAGAAAGCAAGTATATGCTCAGGCTTAATTTCATTAAATTTATTTGTAATGAAAGTACATTTTTATAATAAGGCAAAGAGTTTGTTTTAAGTAAGCATTCATTATCTAGTTATTAAGGTACCATAAT
>NW_018397270.1:301581-301669 GCF_002168275.2 Theobroma umbraticum
GCACTTCGATACCGACTGCAATCTAGATTATGGCATCTCTTAGACTTCCATTTGCAGTCACTCCGCTGCCTAGAGGTCGGTTTGTGTC
>NW_018397270.1:301679-301866 GCF_002168275.2 Theobroma umbraticum
GCTTGTAATGAATAATAGTACTGAAAATATACTGGCTAGAGCTTAAGGTTATGTAATGACTACTACATATTCTGTTGAAATCGTATGAAATTATCAAATCTGGTTATTAGTTTCTAGATGCCATGTTTTAAATATTGTGATTATTTTGTTTAAATGAACGATGACGTTAAAATTGTAATTTGAGTTT
>NW_018397270.1:301876-302213 GCF_002168275.2 Theobroma umbraticum
GAGGTTTAACTAAGGCTTGTTTTGGGATTTGGCGGGTTCGCTCGCAAGTTTCGAACGTCTTTAGTGATCAAGGGAAGAGATCATTACAGACTTGGTATCACAGCCCTAGGTTTAGTCGAGCCCTAGGAATTCTTATGTTTATCAGCGAAGTTGTCAGAGTTAATGTAGAGTCATGTTTATGGTTTGTGATTGCAGCACAAGTCATAGACAGGAGGCCATATAAACTCCTATTCGTAGCAACTTGCCTTTTTACTAATGTCATCTAAAGGTTATAAGTAGTGTTGTCGTCCGGGTTTGAGATGCCACCCGAGAGACGAGCCATTGTTGGAAAGATTGT
>NW_018397270.1:302398-302636 GCF_002168275.2 Theobroma umbraticum
CTATGACTTGATTCCATGGTTGTCAATGGGAAGAAATTGGATGACATTGGGTTCCTATTGAGGTCAATATAAAGGACCATGAACGATAACGATGATAAAGGGGCATACTTTGACTAGAGTGAATATTAATTGTTGTGATTCACTCAAGGTTTATGACTTTGAGTATTGAGGGAGGTGTAAACCAATATTCATGTGCAAGGAGATAAGTGCACTATGTGAATTGAGCTTGCCATGCCCA
>NW_018397270.1:302646-302790 GCF_002168275.2 Theobroma umbraticum
GTGTTAGGCCTTTGAGATATATTATACTATATATGTGTTAGATACGTGTATAGCAGCTTAGATGGGGCTGATTTTAATTTCAATTAATTAACTATGAAATTTCAAGATTTGATTTGGACTACTATGGTTTATAGTTATAAGTAT
>NW_018397270.1:302890-303039 GCF_002168275.2 Theobroma umbraticum
TAACAAGACAAGGCCAATTATATGATATACTAGAAACTTAAGAATATCAATTAAAGCATGAACAGATGAGTCTGCATTCGAATATCTTGGAGAGTAAGTGCACGCTTTTGGAATAAATGTACTTGCAAGGATAATGGATAAAAGAGTAA
>NW_018397270.1:303049-303205 GCF_002168275.2 Theobroma umbraticum
GGAAATTGCACCAAAGTTTTGAAAAGTACATACCAAACTATACGTGGCATGAATGATAATTGATGTTACTTATAAATATTTTATATGCATATTGATGTACTATGGTATTTGGAACTTGCTAGGGAACCCAAAGGCTAAACCACAGGTTATGTGGTT
>NW_018397270.1:303392-303649 GCF_002168275.2 Theobroma umbraticum
ATAAGTATTAAATAGTGAAGCTACAAAAAGGAAGTTACAAGTTGTAAGTGGATAATTGCAATGGTATTGGGAAGTATTTAAATAAAACACTATTTCAAGTTTTGCAATTACAAGTACTAATTGAATGACGGTTAAGGGAAAATGATGTTATATAGGTATCAAAGAATAGTAGAAGAGATGATTCAAAATTTGATCATCGATTATTTTGGTTTTTTAGATGGCTTATTGGGATTGTTATGCCTAAGATTACTTAAAGT
>NW_018397270.1:303659-303829 GCF_002168275.2 Theobroma umbraticum
GGAAATATATATATGAATATATATATAGGTTGCATATCGGCACAAAAACTCATATGGAGTTGGTTATAATCTATTCGGTGATGATATTCTGTCAGAGGCTATAGCACTAAACAATGACTAAGATGATCCATCGGTGATTTTGGTAGTAAACAAGTTGATTATAATGCTGT
>NW_018397270.1:304217-304362 GCF_002168275.2 Theobroma umbraticum
AGTACATAAATAGAGAAGTATGCCATGGATTTAATTTCCTAAGGGCCAATGGAAGGGAACGTATCATATCTGATGTAGCTCAAATATAGAGTTTTGATACATGGATGTTTGGAAAAAAAAATTTAAGCCTTATACATTAGACTGT
>NW_018397270.1:304372-304479 GCF_002168275.2 Theobroma umbraticum
GTGTGTAAGAAAAGTTTAAAATCTTCCTTATTTGGCATAAAGAGGATGATTGGGAATGTTTAATTATGAAGTTAATTCCCTAAGGTAAAAAGGGCTAAAAGAAGTTA
>NW_018397270.1:304489-304608 GCF_002168275.2 Theobroma umbraticum
GGTTTTAATAGATGATTCTTTAATTTTAAAGAGCACGTAAGAAAAGATAAGTGTGCAATTTCATTTTTAGATTAATGAACTAATGAGGCCGTGAGGTTTGACATTTGGAATAATTCTGA
>NW_018397270.1:304708-304823 GCF_002168275.2 Theobroma umbraticum
TACTGCATCTCGCCTTTACAGTCATAACATCAAAGTCTCTTAAACTTAGGATGCAGCAACACCCTCTCAGAGCTTATCCAAAATCAACATTCTTCTAAGTCCTTTACCTTTGGAG
>NW_018397270.1:305186-305355 GCF_002168275.2 Theobroma umbraticum
GTCCTCTCAACTTCTAGCTTCACGCTAGCATAGTAAAATTCAAGCTCATCCTTCAAGCAAATTTGTTTACTAGCTGTTTCCTTGGCGACCTCAAATCAATCATAACATTTACTGATTTTTTTTTTTACCCTTGGCTAACTTATATACTTATAACTATAAACCATATTGG
>NW_018397270.1:305413-306172 GCF_002168275.2 Theobroma umbraticum
AACACCATTTATATATGGGCATGGCAAACTCAATTCATATAGTGCACTCACCTCTATGCACATGAGTATTGGTTTACAATTCCTTCAATACTCAAAGTCATAAACCTCAAGTGAATCACAACAATTAATATTCACTCTAGCAAAGTGTGCCCATTATCATCGTTATCGTTCATGGTCCTTTATATTGACCTCAATACGAACCCAATGTCATCCAATTTCTTCCCATTGACAACCATGGAATCAAGCCATAGCTCCTCTAGATGAATAAGTTACTATGGACCTAGTAGTCCAACTTCACCTTCCTCCATCCTTAATTAGAGGAATATATCATTATATTAACGTTTCATAAGGAGCATTTTTACTTTACAATCTTTCCAACAATGGCTCGTCTCTCGGGCGGCAGCTCAAACCCAAACGATGGCACTACTTACAACCTTTATATGACGTTAGTAAAAAGGTAGGTTGCTACGAATGGGAGTTTATATGGCTTCCTGTCTATGACTTGTGCTGCAGTCACAAACCATAAACAAGACTCTGCATTAACCCCGACAACTTCACTGACAAACACGAAAGTTCTTGGGACTCGACTAAACCTAGGGCTCTGATACCAAGTCTATAATGACCTCTTCCCTTGATTGTTACCGACGTCCGAGACTTACGAGTAAACCCGTCAAATCCCAAACGAGCCTTAGTTAAGCCTTCACGCAATTTAAACTCAACTTACAATTTTTAACATCATAGTTCATGTAAACCAAATAT
>NW_018397270.1:306272-308634 GCF_002168275.2 Theobroma umbraticum
TATCACATAAAATTATGTGATTAAATATGCATTAAATGAAAATATATATTCCTTGACCAATCTAATTGACTCAAGGGCATATACCAACAGTGCTATAGTCACAAACCATGAACAATACTATACACTAATCTCGACACTTCACTAACGAACACAAATTTACCTAAGACTCTCTAAACCTAGGAGTTCAAATACTAACTTTGTCACAACCTAAACCTTGAGGTTCGTGATCGGCTCACAAGCTTAACAGGTAAAGCCCATGAGACCCCGACAAGCCTCAAATTTCAAAATCACATAACATAAAGCCAAGGGATTTCATAACCAAATATTCATAAATAAAATTTAAATTTAAGTTCAACATAATACATTATCCCTTTCACATAGTTTATAACAAAATCCATAAGGCCATACATTAGCCATTTAAGCTAGTTCATATATAACAACCCTTATACAAGTTCATATGGCATAGTGTGCCTACATACACAACAACTAAGCATAGAGCGGAAGCTCGTGACTGACACAGCAAGTGACACTATAGATAAAAACCTATTGGATGCCAAAATCAGGCTATCAATGGATGAGTTGCCATGCATTGTCCAGTGGCCTATTTATCTACACATGGTACAAAAATGGGTGAGTACTATAATATTTAGTGAGTGGTGTAAATAATCAAAATCATATACATATATTAAACAAAAATTAAATATTGCACTCTCAGTGCATCTCCATGGTCTAGCAAACATCTTTAAATATAGGGCATACAATTATCCTTAGGTTTCCAATATGGGGGCAAATCATCATCCCTAACATCTTTAAAGATCATCACACACATCATTAGACTTACCCTCAAAGCTAATCCAAGTCATTCAAATCACCTACACGTTTATCTAAGCCTCACCAAGGCTGTCTTATGTTATATACAAATCAACGAGTTGTCCTCCCTTAGACATAGTCAAATCATGCTCAGTTGCCAACTGGCAAAGAAACAAATAACACACAAGGCAAAACCACTGGTGAAGAACAAATCACAAGCTTGTTAAAGCAAGGGGTAGAGAGTAAATCATGCATGACACATAAGTAGCTGATAGATAATCACGTCATTGACCAAAGTAATCTCCTAAGGATTAGCACCACCTAGAGTATTCTTAGACAGGTGGCATCAAAGCACTACAAGAGGGAATCACAAGTGAGACTAATATTATCATCCTTGCTTACCACTATCCCTAGAGGCACATATAGAGTCAAAAGGTAACAGAATCCACTCAACCTCAAGTCAAATCAATGTTTGAAATTCATCCCTTAGATGGAACACTAATCCGCAACGAGGCCATCATGCCTTTATCTTTACATATGTCCACAACATATCACAAATCACATTTATGGAGCTTTAACCGTCTATAAGCTCGTTAGAGCTCTAAGTGCCATAATGATTCATAAATCATAATGTTATATCATTTAATTAGCCTCCTTAGCCTCACATACCTAAACAATTCGCATAAAATATACGTGGTGTCACATATTCAAGTAATTAGGCCTCAATTATCATAGCTCACTAGTTGTAAATGCATAAACTATCTCATTTTTAAATTAGTCATGGCCTAATAGCTGCATATACATGGCAATCTCACATCAAATCATGCATCAATATTTCATCGACAATTGGGCAATCTATTCCCATATCATGGTATAGCCATCACACTAACTTAGTCATAACTATTGGAGTAAGATCTTAGTGGATTAATGTGATTGTGTCAAGTATGAATTTCAAAAATTTTCTTTTATAAAGGAAGCAAGCAATCCAATTACGCAAGCGGAAACACACATCATTCTTATTGCAAGTAACATAATCACGTCTTAAAAAAAAATCTATTAAGTAATAAAAAAAACATACCTTTTATTTTGTGAATCTTATTTTTAGACACCACCACACCAATGAATGATTTCTAGACCAAACAAGTTTACCCCTTATTCTTCAAAAATGCTTTCAACTTGAACCTTGAGTGGACAAGGTGTGGAATGCTAAACTACAAGATGGCAACCATTTTTGTTTCCCTTTTCTTCCTAAAAATTAATGGTTTTTTTTTTCAAAAATTCATCTAAGAATGGGAGAGAAGAAGAAAAAAATGGCAAAGTTTTGGAGGAGGAAGAGAGAAGTGACTGTTGAAACTTTTTCAAGAGAAAGTATGTTCGTTTTTTTTCTTTCAATCTCTTCTCCTTTTATTAAAACTCTTGCCTCAAAAGTTTAATCAAAATCAAACACCTTTTAATCAATCTTGACCATCCATTTAGAGTTATGAAAGCATCAACCATCTTCCATAATTATCAAAATTAAAATTAAAGAATAAATAATTTAATTCTTTAATTA
>NW_018397270.1:308734-309497 GCF_002168275.2 Theobroma umbraticum
CAACAATGGCTCGTCTCTCGGGCAGCATCTCAAACCCGAACGATGGCACTACTTATAACCTTTATATGACGTTAGTAAAAGGTAGGTTGCTACGAATAGGAGTTTATATGGCCTCCTGTCTATGACATGTGCTGCAGTCACAAACCATAAACAAGACTCTACATTAACTTCGACAACTCCGCTGAATAACATAAGAATTCCTAGGACTCGACTAAAGCTAGGGCTCTGATACCAAATCTGTAACGACCTCTTCCCTCGATTGTTATCCTCACGAGACTTAACGAGTAAACCCGCCAATTTCAAAACAAGCCTTAGTTAAGCCTTCACACAATTTAAACTCAACTTACAATTTTTAACATCATAGTTCATGTAAACCAAATATTCACAACATTTAGACGTGGCTTCTAAATACAAACAACCAGATTTGATACTTCCATACGATTTCAACATAATATGAAGTAGTCATTACATAACATTAAGTTCTAACTAGTACATTTTCAGTAACTATTAATCATTACAAGCTTGACTATTTGACACAAACCGACCTCTAGGCAGCGGAGCTACTCTGAGTGGAAGTCTAGAGATGCCATTACCTAGGTTGTAGCCAGCCTCGCGATGCTGAGTAAAACTCTAGAATTGATTACTTATCTGCAAAAGAAAATATGAAGGGGTGATTCTCACAGACTCAGTGATCATCGACTCCGTGAGAAGGGCGTAGATGGGAAACAAGCTAAAGGTAGAAGATTTGAAAATTTTAAAAATA
>NW_018397270.1:309517-310793 GCF_002168275.2 Theobroma umbraticum
TTACCCAAAAGGGAAATTTGTGCCTTATATGCAAATAAGTGAATTTATGCTAAACAATCATTTAATATTGGGTTTAAAGTAAGTAAATGTTATCATACATGATCCCGTAAAAATCGAACATTTCATAGAGTTTACACATAAATTTCATAATTCACCCCATACTCAGGGAATTAAATCGAATTTCATCATATAATTAAGGGAGCAACAGAAAAACTATTACTCTTCACTATGAGAAAATTACTTGTGTGGATAAAACCCAAAGAGATATCACTCTCGAGTAGGTATAGAAATACAAACACGTGGACTCGCTTCCACGTAATAACATCCGAGAGCTCCGCACCACCGGATCCCCAACTACCATGGTAGTCTCAACGATGTTGGCCGACATCGAAGAAATCAGACGGTCGCAACCACGTATAACAACTTGTGGCCTAGCCACGTAAAATCATAGACCTTGGCTCCAGCCATGTCTAATAGCCCGTCGGTGACCCAAGGGTTCTCTAGCTAGAGCTCACTTGTGCACAAGGGTCACACTTAACCGGAGCGACAACCGGCCTACTCTCGAATCTCTCAATTTAATAAAACCATTTAAAAGTCAAATTGAGTTTTCAAAAGATCATTTCGAACCATTTTCAAAATACCAATCATGGTAATACACTAAAACCTCTTTTTGTATCATCTTGCAATGTAAAACCTTTTCGCATAAGGTTAGATATCTAATTAGCATGGTAAGTATGAAATCATTCATAATTGCACATCACACAATCAATAAGGCACGTTTTTGGACATAAATATGTTGAAAAGCTTGCTTCTCGATTTCTTAAATCCTTTACATATACTTGTATAGATATATATAGTCAACATATTTCAAATGCTTGGGCATCACAAACTCCTAAGATATCTACTAGCTCATGCTTTCCACAAATTGCATTTAAAATAAATCATTTCATGCCTATAAATATACATATAGTTATATACATAATTATGGAATTATTTTTAAGTGGACACCCCCTACTCATCTTATAATAGCGGGATCCTACTTCGCTATCAATTCAAGTGCGTATCCCTTGATTTATGTTTGAATTTCCTAACTACAGTTCACCACCTCTTCACACCTAAGATTTTCTTTGTTACCACAAATATAACCACACCTTAAAATCAATTTTCAAACATACTTTGAATCAAACCAACAAGCTCCACCTCCTTACCTTGGAAATCTTGAGCCAAATCACCAATCTTTATTAAATTCGGCTATGGGGAAGGAAAAGAGAAGAAT
>NW_018397270.1:310803-310955 GCF_002168275.2 Theobroma umbraticum
GGAAGGACAAAAAGGAAGAAACATGGGAGGAGATGTGGATAAGAGCTTGAGGTCCGTTTGGTATGGTGAAAGCCACGGTTTGGAGCAAGGGAGAAAGTGGCGGTGAAGTTGAAAAATGAAAGGAAAATGCTTAAAGACAAAGGAAAGTGAAG
>NW_018397270.1:310965-311779 GCF_002168275.2 Theobroma umbraticum
TTAACATGATAAGAAGAAGAAAATAGTAAAGGTTGCTCCCTTTTTGGCTGGACGTGTGGTGTAGATAGAAAGAAAATTCAAAAAGGTTTCAAGGTTATCCATAGTCAATTATGTAGAAATTCTTGTCTTTTTCGCTTTAATCCTTCTCCTATCCTTTCTTTTCTTTATTCCACTAATTTTTCCAAACAAATCTTACATAAGTAACCAGCCACATGGAAAAGAATAAGAGAAAGCAAAGTCAAAGTTACCTTTGTAAGGTTTGACCAAGTTAAATTGTAAAATCACCATTTAGCCCTTCTAAGTCCTTATTCTTTTTATTGAGCCCTCCCATCACTTTTTAAATTTTAATTTTTCTTTTACATCCTTCCTTGACATGTGTATAAACATAATATAAAGTCTGCACCCATTAGCGTGTCACCATAATATTTAAATATATACTTACCAAATTGTGTTCTATTTCATAAAAGCACACGGGTTCCCTCTAACCTCATTGTTTTCTTCCAAATTTCCTCTTTTCTTCTCCTCCCCCACTTAGATTAGTCATATAACCCTCTATTTTAACTAATTTCACTGATAAATAATATATTAATATTTTAATATTATTTTATTTATTTAATATTATTTTATTAAAAAATATTCTTTCTACCTATCGCCGTTTTCTAACACTCAAACTTACATCAAATAGCCTTTATTCTGATCAATAGAGTTTCATCAACCTTTAAATGGGGATACAGGGTATTACTCTACGCCGCACCCTTCTACCCTTTCCTACTACCAACCCATCTCATCCCTTTCAAATCTCCCTTATATATAT
>NW_018397270.1:311789-312192 GCF_002168275.2 Theobroma umbraticum
ATATATATACCCCTTTTTGGTGTTTTCTTTTTTGCTATGACTTTTGATTTTTTTTTAAATTCTCTTGTGGATTGTGTTGGTGCTGCTAAAGAAAACTAGGGATTTTTTTCCTTATTGATGGATTGGTATTTTTGAATTCGGGTTTTTTTGTTTGTTGCCTCCTCTCTGTGTTTTTTTTGGTTGCCTGTGCAGGATTTTCTCTAGTTCTCTCCCCTTGTTTGCAATCTAGCTTTCCTTTTATGCATGAGTTTCAAAATGTTTCAGAGCTTGATTGTCCAACTTTAAAGTCAAAACAAATCCACCGAAAATGATCACCCAAATCCTAGCTGCCTGGAGGGCATTGAATGCTCTGTATTTTTTTCAAGGGAGGCCATACCTCTATGTTTTTTCTTCTCTTTTTTTT
>NW_018397270.1:312207-312773 GCF_002168275.2 Theobroma umbraticum
TATTTATTATTTTATATTATTATTATTAAAAAAAATCTACACATCGCTCAAAGGTTTTTCTTGGTGTATCAAGAATCATTTCAAAATACTCAAAATGCTTAAAGATTTTTCTTTTTGACAAGAAATGCTTTAGAGATAGAATGGTTTGATAATAAATGCTTAAAGGATATGAGTTAGTTTGAAGAATGGACTTAAACATATGAATTGGTTTCATTAAAAATAATTTTATTTAAAATTAATTTCTTTTAATTAAAAATAATTAAAATTATAAAAAAAGTTATTTTTAAAAGTACTTTTATGAAAGGTTTTTTTGAAATGACCTTAAAAAAATAATACACATTAAATCACTTGATTATTTCTAATTTTATTTGTCCAATCACGCTCCTTGTCCACACCTGGTTAAATTTTTGTCCGAGAGAATCTTTTTCGTTAGAGAAAACCACTAGTTCCATGCGTTAACAGCCGCAGGAGTTGAGCTGTTGGAACCGTAGCAGCCTCATTACAGCTGTCTAAGATCTCCACTTGTTATACCGTCCGAAACCTAGACAAGGTTCTTATCATAGTAT
>NW_018397270.1:312783-313032 GCF_002168275.2 Theobroma umbraticum
CTGTTCTATAATTATAGCTGACAAAACTTTTACTTGAATATGATTTAATCACGAAATTCTAGCTACCTGTGGCGGTTGGGGTCTCCTTGAACCCCAACAAACTCTTTTAATGTCTTGTTTGACTACAAGAATCACCTAAAATGAGAACGGTAAACCTTTTGTTTGATTCATGAAATATTTAAAAGAAATCAAGCGAAATAGGGATATATATCAAATTTGCCACTATATTATGGTTTAATCTTCCCACCG
>NW_018397270.1:313049-313142 GCF_002168275.2 Theobroma umbraticum
ATTTTGCCATCCTACTTTTATTTTGATTAATTTTTGAACAAAAATTAGTAGTTGAAAAATATTTAATTTATACAGTTGAAATAAGTTTCAAAA
>NW_018397270.1:313152-313238 GCF_002168275.2 Theobroma umbraticum
CATTATTGTTTTTATTGCCAATTGTCAATTCTTTTATTGTTTGTTCATAAAAAAATACCCGAGATAATGGTCACGGAACCTCATAT
>NW_018397270.1:313338-313486 GCF_002168275.2 Theobroma umbraticum
ATTCTCTTGCAAGGCCTTTATGTTCCATGGGCTTCATCCAATTAGTACTTAATACTCGTTATTATTGCATTAACATGAAGGAAAACCTCTATCACATAAACTTATGCGATTAAATATGCATTAAACGACAATATATATTCCTTGACCA
>NW_018397270.1:313496-313671 GCF_002168275.2 Theobroma umbraticum
CTCAAGGGCATATACCAACAATCTCCCACTTGCACTTGAGGCAATTGCTAATGTATCCAAGATTCAAATATTTTGCTTAGAAATTGTGTCTCTGTTAGGATAACTTAAATTGCAATATTTAAGAATATGTTAATTTATATGTTTGACAATCTTTATTGTCATAATCGAAATACTA
>NW_018397270.1:313925-314146 GCF_002168275.2 Theobroma umbraticum
CCTAAATTCTTTTGTTGAATCCCTTTTTAGGCTCTAACTCTTTAGTCCCATTTTTGTTTTTCTTAGACTGATAAATCTATCTTATACATTTTAATGACTAACATATCTTACTCCCACTAACGTTATGATGTACATAAAATATCTTTATCTTATTCAATGTATTCAAGTATTTTGAATTTGTTACATTGAATAGAGATTATTATCCAATCATTCATGTTGGA
>NW_018397270.1:314170-314361 GCF_002168275.2 Theobroma umbraticum
GAGTAGTGCATTAATATGCATCCTACTAATGGTTTGTATTTAATGGATTCATCTTATGAATAATGCATCTTTATGCATCCCATTAAATCAATATTTTGTGCATAGATCTTCTCTATTGGATTTCATAATTTCATGATCTTTGACTTTTAAAGTGTCATTGGCTCCCACTATTTCTATCATGTATAGAAATC
>NW_018397270.1:314668-314814 GCF_002168275.2 Theobroma umbraticum
AAATAATCTCACAATGATCTTATCATTATAACTTAGTATTGACTATCATATATGTAAGGTTATACTTAAGGATAAATAATTTAGAACAATTTCAAAATAAAATGATATGTAATGTAAATATATAAATATATATAAGCTAAGCATCT
>NW_018397270.1:315065-315206 GCF_002168275.2 Theobroma umbraticum
TCTAATCTAGGTCGACAAGCTTGATCACCATTAACTAAGGTTGTCGCCTTCATGGTCTTATTCTTTATTGCTCCTTGTCATTAGTTCCTTGAATATGTCATACATATTAAAACCATTCATAAAGAGTAAGGTATCATATAT
>NW_018397270.1:315278-315632 GCF_002168275.2 Theobroma umbraticum
TGGATTCAAGATAATCCTTGCAATGTGCCTCCAATGCCTAAGTTTGTCGCAGAAATGACATTTGTCATTGTCGTTGTCCTTTTCCACTCCTCCAATAGGCTTTATACCTTTTGAAGTTAATGCCTTTTAATCCTTGTCTTTCTTAGAAAATTTTTTTTTCTTATTTTTATTTTTTTGAGAAGAGACAAGATGAACAGAAGGCGTCTCCTTCATAATGGTGTTCTCAGCTTGTGTGAGCATATTCAATAAGCCTAAAAGGGTTACCTTTATCTTGTTCATGTTAAAGTGTAACATAAACTATGAATAGCTCTCTAGTAGTGAAGAAAGTATAAGGTCTATGCTCAAATCATGATC
>NW_018397270.1:315833-316063 GCF_002168275.2 Theobroma umbraticum
TAAGGTTTAGGATAATATCTAGGGCATTTATAGCTTCATGTTGCTTTTGAAGATCTAAAGCCATACTACCCAACATCACACATGTGGCTTGATCAAGATCATCCATATAAACTTTATAAGTTTTGTTTTCCTCATTTGTAGCATCATTGCTAGGTTCTTCGAGAATAGGACCATTAAGGACATAAGCCTTTTTCTCTTGTTTCAAGGCAATCTTGATATTACGAAGCCAG
>NW_018397270.1:316088-316299 GCF_002168275.2 Theobroma umbraticum
TGTTTGCATCAAGTATGCTTCTAAGTGACAAACTATTCACCATGATAGATTTATGTCTTATATAAATCAACATATATGATTTTTAGTCATTAATGCAAACTATATAATCATAAAAACAAGGTTGTAGAATCTTATATGATTATTCTTAATATTTTACCAAAATAATAGCCCCCGTCTACTATTTTGAGAAATTTAACCTTTAAACTTCTTA
>NW_018397270.1:316309-316420 GCF_002168275.2 Theobroma umbraticum
ACCCTTTTCATCCCACCATGACCTTGAGTGACTCAACTAGCCATAATGAAAGTAATTAGGTAGGTAACTTAGCTTACAAATTGTATCTTATACAACTCCTAGATCAGTTAG
>NW_018397270.1:316430-316714 GCF_002168275.2 Theobroma umbraticum
TTTGTCTAAATGCATCATATACATTTTGCCTAAGTATGCCTCTAATACTATGCGGTCATGTGTGACACATCTGAACAACATGGTACTAGTTGAGTCAAACCCACCAATAACTCAAACGTACTAGTGCAAAAGTTTGGCCTTGAGTGACTCAACAAGCCTCCAATTAAAAGAGCAACCTAGTCATCTTGTTATATGGTGGAAGGAAACTTTTTGACTCAATATATTACTGAGGGATTTTTATTTATCAATTCATTAATTAAGGTCTCATTGATTTGGTGTTGTTG
>NW_018397270.1:316724-317138 GCF_002168275.2 Theobroma umbraticum
CATTTATCACATTTCACATATATCATATATATATATATTTATATACTGAAAAATAAATATATCTCATGCCAACTACTAGGATGATTATGGACTTTACTAATTTTAATTTCCTTGAGCCATTAAGGAAATTAGTTGGTCAAATTCCTAAGGGATTTACACAAACATTGTCTTCAAGCTTTGCCTGTAATCCCCTTGAATCTCCATGGCGCCTTTGGATCTTCATCTTCAAGTTACAAAAAGTTTTCTAGCTAACCCTAGTTTTACACTTTGATGTAACTAATTTCACTTTACAATCAAGAAACCTCGAGTTACGTTCGAAGGGAGTTAGGTGAGAAAAAAATTTTACAACCTAGAGAAAATAGAGATAAGGCAGGGTGCACAGACCTTATTTGAAAATAAATACCATGAGAAATA
>NW_018397270.1:317316-317440 GCF_002168275.2 Theobroma umbraticum
CACTTAAAGTGCTAGACTCAAATTATTTGATATTGTTTTATTTCAATTTAGTGGTTAAGAAATTCACAATTTCAAAACACTTAAACATTTTACTTCTTATTTCTTATTAGAAATTCATTGAAAT
>NW_018397270.1:317450-317578 GCF_002168275.2 Theobroma umbraticum
TTTTTAAGACTTTCCATTTTAATTCTTTCCATAATTAAAACTCTTTTCAATCTTGGAAACCTCTTTATTTTAGGTAAACTTTCTAAAATATATCTAAGGCAACCTTTTAATTTCTAACATTTAGAACA
>NW_018397270.1:317588-317832 GCF_002168275.2 Theobroma umbraticum
TCCTAAATTGTATGTTATTCAAGCTGCCTAAATGGTGACTTAACAAATTTTGTAAACTTCTAGTCAAACCAAAATTTTAATGAAAGTTCAATGCTATTACATAACTTTAGGAATTTCTTGTAAAGTACGAAACTATTTCCTACCAATTTCCCAAATTAAAATACAGTCCTTAATTTTAGAAATTTCTTTTAAAGTAGGAAACAATGTCCTATTTTTATGAATCACCCAAAATTAAAATTCTATC
>NW_018397270.1:317842-318410 GCF_002168275.2 Theobroma umbraticum
GGAATTGCTTTTAAAGTAGGAAACAATTTCCTATTTTCTATGGATCACCCAAAATTAAAATAGATAGTATTTAAGTGCTCTTAAAAATCCATAAATCATGAGTCAAACTCATGAAAAAGCTGTTGAAATTTTTCAGCAAGTGTGTTTAACAATTAAACACAAAATTCATGAAGAATTAAGCCATCAAAACTGATCATAGCTGTCCAAAATTTTTTGCATTAAATCTTTGTTGTTTTGAAACTCAGAAACATGATTTTTATGAACTTTTTTATACTAAATCAAGTTTGGCTGAAAAATACAGTAATTTAATTTGATAAAACTAATTTTTAACAATTAAAAATTACTTAGAACACTTTCTCAATGTTAGTAAAAATAATTGGCATATTAGTCCCCAAAACACCTCAAAACTATTCAATTTTAACTTGACTTTGCTGGCCTTTTAATCCATTCATTAATTCTTCAACTAAACATGATTTTAAACCCTTTAAAACATGTTTGAATGAATTAATTACATGCTGTCCAAATTTAAATTAAAATAGAAAAACAAATTTTAAAGAAAGCTTTTAAA
>NW_018397270.1:318420-319113 GCF_002168275.2 Theobroma umbraticum
ACCAAATCAACACACAAATCAATCATATTGATTATTACTAAGAATCAAGTATGCAAATTACATGAAAAACATCAAACAATGGCTCTGATACCACTATTGGGATTCGACCTCATGCTCAAAGATGAAAGTAATCAATAAATTAAAATATAACGCAATGGAAAAATAAAATAATATTTAATCAGAAAAATAGTCAAATCCTACAGGATCAATGTTTATATTTTTCATGTAACTTTCAAATAAATTATAAACACTAATAGGTTTAAGAGTTATATATCTCGCTCTAGATATCGAAATCAAGAGTCAATTAATTCCAAAAATATTTGCTTTTTCACCTTTAGGATTTGTCAAATCTTCAACCACTCAATTGTTTGGCTTCTAACAGTAATCCACACAATGATTGAATAAGACCTTCTCAAAGGTAGGATTTTGCTTGTGTTAGCAAGTTTATTTTTAAAA
Source organism: Theobroma umbraticum (assembly GCF_002168275.2). NCBI lineage: Eukaryota > Viridiplantae > Streptophyta > Magnoliopsida > Malvales > Malvaceae > Theobroma > Theobroma umbraticum. The sequence goes on from NW_018397270.1 coordinate 318,877, forward strand.
CAAAAGGACCAAAATTCTTACTGAATCTTAATTTTGCCAGACAAAGAAAACTATTTTTCTTTTCTTATTTTATGAAATGGCTGAAAATTGGTTTGATGTGAAATTAAAGTATGTCATTTCCCGTACAAGATGACTTGGTGTCTCAAGTCTAAGGACTAGTTGCACGACTATCAGATGAGAACATTTTCCATTGACACTTGAGTGAAATACCAAATAGAGTTCTCATAGCAGGTCATG
>NW_018397270.1:319123-319400 GCF_002168275.2 Theobroma umbraticum
TTGTTCTTTAACAAGCACCTACATATTATCCTCAAGTATCCCATCTACTTCAATCTATGATATCGATTGCTTACTTCTGATGTAAGAAGGTTAAACATGCACCAATCTTTGAGCATTGTCAATACCCTGTCTTGACAATACAATGACCAGGAACAAATTTAGGAACATGGCTTTGTTGCATAGTGACCTCATAATTATAACATCTTTATAATTCTCTTCCAATGCCTTTATGTTCCATGGGCTTCATCCAATTAGCACTTAATAACTCCTTATTATT
>NW_018397270.1:319500-330856 GCF_002168275.2 Theobroma umbraticum
TGTAACTCTTAAACGTATGAGTGTTTATAATTTATTTGAAAGTTACATGAAAAATATAAACATTGATCTTGAAGTATTCGACTATTTCTCTGATTAAATATTATTTTATTTTTTTTCTATGTTATATTTTAATTTATTGATTATTTTCATGCTTGAGCATAAGGTCGAATCCCAGCACATATTATGAGTAGGAGGTTGCACGAACTCCCAAGTTTTAGTAAGCCTAGCTTTGAATTTGCGGAATTTAAATTTTGAAGAAATGATTTTGGCATTTTGAACATGGTATAGCTTTGTTTTGGTATAGGATGCCACCTTAGATGGGAGTTACCTCAGGGGTTATGGGTGAATAAGATGCCCCGAATAAGCCTATGGAATAACCATGAGTGTCGACATCAAGGATGTCATGGTCTGTAGATCTGTGACCAATCTAACTTTCCACTATCGACCCAGCAACACACATGTCTACTGCCCAACCTATAAGCATGATTGGGGTAGGGAATTTATTTAGGACTACAAGTAGGTAGCCCGCAACGAAGGGTTTCCAAACATCCCCGGCATTAGGGTGGCTAGGTCACAACAACAGCAAGTAGGCCCAGTAAGTAGCACACTTTGGAGTAGTTCGACAGGCACGGCATGCCAGTTCAGCAGGCCAAGCCCACATAGCTACATATTACGCGCATTGGGTCCACATTCCACAAATCTGCATGCTAGACTCACTAGCAGATCTGGGTGACATAGGTTGCACAATATTTATCCCAGCGATGGGGGCCAGTACATAGGAGTACCAGGCAACATAGAGCCTTGAAGTAGGGGGCAATGGGCACACTAGCCATGCACAATACAACCTTGCAAAAGGGGCTACAAGTACATCGACCTAGCATTATCGAGCTGCACAATAAGAGCCCAAATAACACACATCGTGATAACGGGCCACGTGACACCAATAGTACACATGGGCCTCATGTTATCAGTGCCTATGCGGCAAGCCTACAAGCAATTAAATCCTACACGGGTAGAGCACTACACAGCCCATCAATATGGGGTTACACATTAGAGGGACTTGTGCATGTTGAGTGCCCAACAGCAACAAGCTCAGACCAAGCACACAAGCATGTCGCATATCCCATGGAGACCGACTATGAGGATGGCCACGCTTTGGCAAGCCCTGCCTTTGAGGACTTGGTACGAGTGAGCCTTACACCTGCTACTTCACCCATGAGCAGCACACCAAGTGAGAATAGCCATACACAAAATAGGCTCATACTAGTGAGACGTACACCACTAAGGCCCACCACAGCAAGCCACATTCACATCGGGCCATGGAGCTTAGCAAGAATTTAGGCCGTTTGTAAGTAGGCCATCCACACTAGACCAACAAAATGCTTCAATAGCTTGCATGCGACAATAGCCTACACGCTCGGACCAGCTATCACATGGAGGCGTAAGTGCTACCGACTTTGTAGCAAGCAAGTTTCTAAGGTTCCTAGAATACCTACCAATTTTCCTTACTAGTGAGATGACTTGCTCACCAAGTAAGTTCAATTTTAGGACTTTCTTTTCATGCAATTGTAATTTACTTGCACACTAAGTTTAGATCAAGTAGGCTATTATAAATAGCGCCTTAGAGAGGTTTTGTAAGGCATCAAATTGCCTGAGTATTAATTTGTAGATTTATTCTTTTTTGATACTCACTTGTCTCTTTTCTTTATTTTCTTCAAACTTACATTTGGTTCTCATTGGTATTGGAGCAAAGTTTGTCATCTTTAAAGGCCAAGAGGTGAGAAGAGTTGTTCTAGTATGGGTTTGAAGACTACAAGGAAGAATGTTGTCAATTGGTGAAAAGACTACATCATTCTCGAACACCTTGGTTCAAGATTGTATGAGCATTGCAAACAAGGAAACTACGCACACACATGCTGAGGAGCGCTATGAGTCTGAGGACATCTTACAAGTACTGGATAATCATATATCTCACTTTGAGATGGTTAATACTCATGAGGTGTAGAGCAACTTCAAATAAGTCGAAGACAACATCGATCAGTTGGAGTCTAATAGCGATGAGCTTCACAAGGATTGGTACAACAAGGTGAATTGGGTTATTCACCTAGATAAGGGGCTAGATTCATTGACGATAGTGATGCAACAACAACATTAGTAGCTAACGAAGGATGTCAGGGATCTCAGGGAGATGTTAGTGCATTTAGTTGACACGTCTGAGGAAAAATGGGATTTTCCTAGAAATCGATTTGATCAACCAAGAATTAGTATTACTCATGCATCAAGCTCAAAATCTATGTGTACTAGATATATAGAAGCCGTGTATGTAATGACCTCTTCCTTGATCGTTACCGGCATCCCAAACTTACGAGTGAACCCGTCAAGTCTCGAACAAGCCTTAGTTAAGATTCTGGATAATTTAATCAAGCATTCTAATGTGTATATAAATCGACTAGTAATAGCAATGCTTTTGTTTACTTAAACCAAATAAACGATTACAAGTAAAGTATAGCATTTAGTTACAATATCCTCATGTGTCCCAACTTTAAACTTAACATCCAATACACAACCTTAAAGTTTTTAACAAAATACATTTCTGATAGACTAATAATCTTTATAAGTTTAACTATTTTATAGAACATGACTTCTATGCAGCAGAGTGATTCTAAGTGGAACTCTGAGAGATGTCATTATCTATGTTGCAGCAAGTCTTGAGGAGTTGAGCAATGCATTTGAACTTATTACTTATCTACAAAAAGAAGTTAAGGGGGGTGAGTCTCACAAACTCAATGATCATCAACTCCGTGAGTAGAGCGTAGATGGGAAACAAACCAAGGTAGAAGATTTGAATATATAAAAACATTGGAACATATAATCCATTTAAAAGCAAATGGGACATTTGTGCCTTACGTATAAAACCAAGGATTTTTATGGAACAAATCATTTAACCGTCGTTGTCTCAAAACCAATGTGAGTGAAATATTTCTATCATTGAAATCATTTAATGTTCTTTACTTAAAATTGGACTAACATAAGCATGCACGCTCCCATGAAATAAAACATTATTAAAACTTTTACACAAGCTCATAAATCATCTCATCCCCGAGGTTTTAAACACAAGGTCATTACTTCATAATCAATTTATAAAGCACTAAAAGCTTTTAATCAAATAAGGGAGTTATGGAAAAACTAGTATTTCTCTCCATGCGAAAAACTACGTACGTAAAAACCCAAAGAGATATCACTTTTGAGTAGGTAATAGAAATAAAGAACTTGTGGACCCACTTCCACGTAATAACATTTAAGAGCTCCGCTCCACCAGATCCCTACAGCCATGGCAATCTCAAGATGTTGGCCGACATCAGAGAAATCAAGCAACGTATATCACTTGTGGCCTAGGCACATATATCAACATGTGGCCTTGACATGTATATCACAGACCAAGCCATGGCCATGCCTAACTCTTGATTTGATAAAACCATTTAAAAGCCAAATCAGGTTTTCAAATGATCATTTCAAATCATTTTCAAAATACAGATCATGGTAGCGTACTAAAACCCCTTGTTGTAACACTTTGCAATATAAAACCTTTTGCATGAGGTTTAGATGTCAAATCAGCATGGTGAGTAAGCAATTCATTCATGAATGCACATCACACAATCAATAAGGCACATTTTGATAGAAATTGTAGTAAAAAGGTTATTTCCCTGTTTTAAAATCCTTTACATATATAACTTGTATATATATATATATATGACTAAGACAATTTTAAATACTTTGACATTCACAAATTCCTAGGATATCTGCAAGCTCATGTTGTCCACATATCGTATTTAAAATAAATCGACACGTTTATCAACCGTAAAGCAATATATATAGTATGAAAATTTAAAAATTGACACCCCCTACTCACTTTACAATAGTAGGATGCTACGTCGCTATTGATTCAAGTGCGTATCTAGCTAACTCTACTTGTTGGTCACTCATTACCTCATCCAGCACGCCACTACGACAAACATTCTTCACTTACATAACTTCCTAGCGACCAATCAAACTCAACACAGTTAATTATAATCGATTACGATCAGCACATCAATCAATAAATCTTTAACCTAGTTTCATAATTTTCATCAACATTATTTGGAAACATTTTACTCACAATCTACATACTTTCAACCAACCCAATCCAACACAACACAATGTAATTACATTGCATGTTTACCTTTTCGTTTTAGCTTGAGTTCCACACATATGGCTCACAATTTCCTTACATTCATGGTCATCATTGCTGCCACAAATATGAACAATTAGAACACATCTCATTTCTCTTGTTTACTTGTGATTGAAAGACCAAAATACTTACCCGGTGCTTATTTAACTCAAAATTACCATGCATTATGAGATCCACCTGCATGCATGCCTCGAGTCCTTTGAATCCTTGAAGATTCTTGCTACAATCAAGCAAAATCTCACATTACACTTGGTTTATAACGCATGCATTTCAAGCAAAATGACAAATCTTTTTACCTTCCTTGTCTCGGGTTTAATAGGTCGAACCTTTCTTTCCTCCTTTCTTTCTTTGCTTCTTCTCTCTTTTCTTTCTTTCTTCCTTTGATTCCTAGCCAAATCTCTCTTTTTCTTTCTCAAAGGTTTGGTTTTTCTCAAGACAATGCCATTTTGTTGGCTATTTCTTTGGTGTGGAAGGATATCACAAGGGTGAACTCAAAATGGCCTTCTGAAAGCTTCCTTTTCCTTTCCTTTTTCTTTCACGGGGCAAATTGCCCAAAGCTTGGTGACTTTTGGCATATTTCTTTTACCTTTTATGTGGTCAAAATCATAAGACAAAGGCATTTTGAAACTTTTCCACCTGTCACTCTCATTTTCCATTCTTTTTATTTCATTTCTTTATTTATTCCTTATTCCCATTGGACCAACTCACATCCCACTCACATTTCACGCACAAATTATCTCTTTTGCATATTGGTCTAAATTCTATCTTAATAGCTTGCCATCTGCCACCTCACTTTCTCATTGTTTTCTTTTCTTTCATTTTGCTTACTGATGGGCGGTTTGCCCAAAGTTACTTCCTTTTTCCATTATTTTCTTTTCTTTTCTCTTTACATGTCTTGGCATTCAACTTCTCTCTTTGTTATTATCACCACCTCCCATTGGTGGCTTGTTCATGCAATGTTTCCTTTTATTTCATTTGCATTACATTTCACACGTATTTTATTGCATTTCATTTTCATTTCCTTTTAATGCCACCTTATCACCCAATAATATTTCATGCTATGATTATACCTTTTCCTTTTCAAATCACATTGCCATCCTTATGTTGTTTACTATGGACTATCCTTGCCAAACCATGGGTTTCTCCCACTTGAATACTTTTTATTCCTTTTTCTCTTTATCAACTTTCACATGGTGGAGTCCCACATGTTTCGCAGTTCCTTCCTTCTTTTTCAATGCAATGATTTGCATGTAATAGTAAGTTTTACATTTATATCTCATATTCCTCATAATCTAACCTTCCTTGGTTATTAAATATCCATTTAATTAAAATTGCACATATATCCTTAAACTTTTCTTGATTTACCATTTAACCCTTTAAACTTTCATCTTTTACAATTTGGTCCTTTCAACATGTTTTTAACCCCAATTTTCTTCTATCTCTCTTCCTTTACACGTGTACAATCAAAATATAAAATTTGTACTTCACGAAGGTATCACCATAATATATAAATATGTATTTACCTGCACTAGCTTTATTTAATAAAGACATGCGAGTCCCACTAACGTCGTTTTTCTTCAAAATCCTTTCTTACTTCTTCTTCTCCACTTAGATTAGTCATATAATCTTCTTTCGTTGACTAATTTAGATAATAGTTAAAATATTAATATTTTAATATTATTTTATTAATAAAAAATTATTTTATTTTAAAATATTTCACTTTTCTTCTTGAGACCCCTAAATGTCTCTTTTTGTCCCGATTCACTTCTAAACCACTTTTAAACTTGTTAATTCATCCTCGATAAAAATATTATTATTCACTTTTTATTTTTTCGTGTGCAAAATATTCTATTTCAAATTATTTCTTTCACCCTGCAGCACTCTTAAACACTCTAATTAACCTCAATTGGTATCTGATAAGGTCTATTAGCCACCACATCAAAATACGGGGTGTTACACTGTACTTGGATGACAAAGGCCAACAGCAAGCCGAAAGTCCACATGGCCGATCACAACTAGTGTTCCCTATGCAGCAAAAAGAGAAGCAGTCTTAAACGCACCCACATGGAATGTGGGGAATTTGCCGAAGACTTGTGGTCGAAATCACAAGGAAATAAGGATGTTGCTTCGATCAAGTGGGGGAGAATGTCATGATCCACAAATCCATGACCAGTCTAACTGGTCACTATTGCCTTAATAGCATGTATGTTTGCTGCCCAACCCATAGCCACAATTGGGGCTGGGAGTTTATTAAGGACTGAAAGCAGGTAGCCTATACCAAGGGGTTTCCAAATAGCCCCAGCATCAAGGTGGTCGAGCCACTATAGTAACTCGCAAGCCAATATGTAGCACATTCTAGAGCAATTCAATAGGCATGGCATGCCAGTTCAGTAAGTCAAGCCTACACAACTGCATGGTACATGCACTGTGCATCCAATTCCGTAGATATGTGTGCTAGATGCACTAGTAGATTTGGCCCACAAGGTCGCACAGCTGTCAACCTAGTGACAAGGGTCAGTGCACAAGAGTACTGGGTAGCACAGGGCCCTGTAATAGGAGGTAACGTGCACATAGGCTGCGCACACTATAGCCTTGCAAGAAATGGCTACTCGTACATTAGCCTATCATTATCAGGCCACACAATAAGAGCTCGAATGGCATAATGTGCTAATGGGCCATGGGTAGGATGGTAGGTAGTGTACAATGACGGCATGACACTAGCAGCGCATGGGCTACATACTATCAGCACCCACATGCCAAGCACATAAGTAGTCAGATCTTACATGGGTAGAGCATGCATAACCTAGTTATAGAGGGCTACACACCATAGGTGGTTGTGTATACTAAGCACCTACCAACAACAAGTTTGAACTAGGCACACAAGGGTGCTGTGCATCAGGCCAGCTCATGTAAGAGTCGCTCATCCATGGAGACTGACCTTGACAAGGACCATGCATTGGCATGCCTTGCCTTGGAAGACCTAACATGAGCGGGCCTCATATTGGCTAGTTCACTTGTAAATAGCACACCAAGTGAGATGAGCCAGACACCTGATGGGCTCATACAAGTGAGCCACACACCACTAAGGCTCACCAAACTGAGCAATACTCACATTAGGCCATGGAGCTGAGTAAGAATCTGGGCCATCAGCACCAAACCAATAAAGCACTCCGATAGCCCTTAACAATGGCCTACATGTTCATCATAGCTTGCACATGGATGCATAATTGCTACTGACTTGGTAGCCAAGCAAGTTTTTAGGGTTCCTAGCTTACTTGTGAGATTACTTGCTTACCAAGTAGGATTAGTCTTCGGACTTTCGTTTCATGCAATTTAATTTACTTTCACAAAAAGTTTAGGACCAGTAGGCTATTGTAAATGACACCTCAAAGAGTTTTTGTAAGGAATCAAATTGTCGAGTTTTATTATCAAGCAATTTATTTTGTCCTTAGATCTTACGTACTTTGTTTTTCTCTCATTGGAGCAATAATACTTATTTATTTTTCCCAATCCTTTTTTTTATATTTATTTACTTTATGAATTCTAGCCAATATTCAAGAAACCTCATTAAGGCTTGCTTAGTCTTACAAACACAAGACTATAATGCTGGACGAAAGTTGGCTAAAGTTTTACGCTCATGACAAAGGGGTCATGGCCAGAGTAAAGCAACTAGACGTTCTCAAAATCCAAAACCCAAATATGTGCCAACTGGTGATAAGAATGTGGGAGATAGGGATGACTAGCCTACAAGAGTAGGTGTCACCTTAAAAGATTTGGTAGTTGGGCAGTAAAGCTTGACAAATGAATTCACTGATTTTCGCAATAGAAGATAGGTACAATTTGAGGAATAAATTAACTTTAGTTCACAAGATCTGGATTATGTGCCGTGGTGTGAACATTTGAGAGGGGATATTAAGGTTTCGTTGATAGATTTCACAAAGTTAAATCCCCCATTTTTTATTGATTCAAATACAAAGGAGATCTACAAAAAACTTTTAAAGACATGATATATATTTACTCAACCTTGGGACACTTCACACATCAATCAGTAGACTTGGTGGGATTCAAATTAAAAGATGTGGTCAAAATATGGTTTGTGTCACTTAAGAGAGGTAGACCATCAAGGTTAGCCCCAATGTCATAAGAAGAATATGTCCAAGCTTTCCTAGATCACTTTTTGCTTAAGAGCGTGAGAGACATGAAGGCACAAGAATTTAAGACTTTGAGATAGACCCTAAACATGACAGTGATGGAGTATGATGTCTGTTTCACCCAATTGTCGAAATATGCTCCTGACTTGGTCCTAACTAAGTAGAAGAGGATCAAGACATTCATTAAGGGATTAATTGAGTCGTTATTTAGAGTTCTTGTTGCCCAAAAGTTTGCCTCCTATGCTACAGTGGTGGATGTAGTTGGAATGACTGAAACTATGACAATGGAATCTAGAATGGAGAGAGAAAGGGGTCAAAGAGCTCGAATATAAGGCTAAGAGAGCTATAGAGATTTTAAAGTGACTAAAAGTCACATTTATTCGCCATCAAAGTTGTGAGGGGACCACTCCTACGTTAAAGCACCAAGAAATAGTGATTCATTTAGCCCACCATCTAGGCAAGAACAATTTAGCGGAGTATTAAATCTAGGCTTTAAGTAGATGGGTGTTTTGTGCAATTATTGTGGAAAGGCACATGGTGAACCACGCCATAGGGCAGTTGGTCCATGTTTTGGATGCGGTCAATCTAGGCATTTTAATGAGAGATTACCTAATGCAGAGGTAGCTAGTTGAGGTCAATCATGGATATAGAAGGCAAATGTCCAATACTCCACTTAAAACTACATTGATTGGGAGAAATGTTTGAGGTGACAAACATAAAGGTGTAGCCTTAGTATCTCGAAATAGATTGGCACAATCGAGTAATGATGGAGGAAGTCAAGTATGGGTGTTTGCTTTGACACTGCAAAATGCTCAAACTTCCCATGCAGTGGTCATAGGTACATTTTCTATTTGTGGTGCCGAAGCTTTAGGTTTGTTTGATCTTGAAACGACACATTCCTTTGTGCCCCCAAATTTTGTGCCAAAATTAAATATTTTACAGTAATATGGAAGAGCCCTTAATTGTGACTACTCCCTTAGAGGAGATATTTAGGGTAGAATATGTATATAAATCTTGTGTGGTAAGCATAAAGGACAAAGATACATCAATAGACTTCGTATTGCTACTCTTTTTATTTATATGCGATATTAGGAATGGACTAGTTAGCATCTTTCGTTTCCAAGGTAGACTGGCATCATAAGCTTGTAAAGTTTTAGTTTCCTAGGGAATCCTCATTTGTGTTATACAAGCATGGTAGCCCTATGTCTACGAAAGTTACATCGAACATAGCTACCAGACCAATGCCAAGGCATGAAGGCCAAGGGTACTTGGCAATGATAAAAGACACTTCAATGGATGATGGGAGTAAGGATTTCATATTTGTAATAAATGAGTATCCAGATATGTTTTCTAACCAATTGTCTAGATTACCTCTTGAAAGTGAAATTGAGTTTTGTATTGATTTGATTCCAAGTATGCAGCCAATTTCGATACCTCTTTATCAAATGGAACTAGCTAAATTAAATGAGTTTAAGGAGCAACTAGAAGATTTATTGGATAATCTATTAACCCCAGTGTTTCGCTTTGGGAGCACCAGTGCTATTTGTGAATAAAAGGATGGTAGCTTTCAATTATGTATTGACTACGAGCAATTGAATAAGGTCGCTATGAAGAATAAATATCCACTTCCAAGAATCGATGAATTGTTTGATCAGTTGGAGGGTGTCTTGTGCTTCTCTAAGATTAATTTATGCTTGAGGTATCACCAATTGAGAATAAAAGAATGTGATGTAACAAAGATAGCATTCTGAATGTGTTATGGACACTATGAATTTTTTGTGATGTCATTTAGACTCAACAATACACTTGCAGCATTTATAGATTTAATAAACAGGGTATTTTTGGCATATTTAGATATATTTATGGTATTTATTGATGATATTTTGGTGTACTCTAAGAGCTTGGAGGAACATGCATGACATTTGAGAATTGTACTACAGACCCTGAATGAGCAAAAGTTATATGCTAGATTTTTGAAGTGTGAGTTTTGGCTGAATAAAGTCAGTTTCTTAGGACATGTGATGTCTAAAAAAGGTGTGTAAGTGGATCGCACCAAAGTGGAAGATGTCAAAAATTGGCTAAAGCTAACATTCGTAACAGAATATGGAAGTTTTCTGTGCTTAGTTGGATATTATACACAATTTGTGCAAGACTTTTCTAAGGTTGCATGCCCTTTGAAATGATTGACTCAAAAAGGAGCAAAGTTTGACTGGTCAATACATGTGAGCCTAGTTTTCATAGGCTTAAAGACTATCTCACTTTTGCACTTGTGCTAAGCCTGTTATGTGGATCTAGAGGCTATACTATGTACTGTAATGCATCACAAGTTGGATTAGGTTGCATGTTAATGCAACATGGGAAAGTTATAGCATACATCTACTGATAGTTAAAGAGGCATGAACAAAACTATCCTATGCACGACAAAGAGATGGCCGCAATTGTGTTTGCTTTGAAAATTTGGCACCATTATCCCTATGGTAATGCTAGGAATGACTTGATAAGAGCATCAATGCAACAGATTAACACAAATTCAAACAAATAAAAACCATGCCTCTTATCTTTAGATCACTTTGGCTGTCTAATGCAATGTTAAAGACCATAGAAAATCAGAAAAAGGTTTTTCCCTTTCCAAATGATATCGTAACCAAATGGATTACATTTACTACTAAAAGACATGAACACCTTTTTGTGTGAAAGATCTCAGCCATTCAATCGCTTGGCCTTTATTGTTGGACACGCGACTGCAATAGATCTTTCTCTAAAAGAGAGCTTTATGCTACAAGCTTGTGCTAGCAAGTGGACAACGATTTGTCCTATTTTCTTCTTTGATTTCTTGCAAGGAATCAATGGAGAAGTTTTCTAAAAAAACCCTCTCAAGAGTGGTAGCACTTAAGAGAAATAGAATTATTTTTTTTTCTTTTGTTGCCTCAGAAAAAAGTGGCTATAATGTGATATTTATATCTAGGTTTAATTTTAT
>NW_018397270.1:330956-331255 GCF_002168275.2 Theobroma umbraticum
AAATAAATTATAAACACTCATACGTTTAAGAGTTACATACCTTGCTCTAGATATCGTAATCAAGAGCCAACTAATTCCAAAAATCTTTGCTTCTTCACTTTTAGGATTTGTCAAATCTTCAACCACCCAAGTGTTTGGCCTTTAACGGTAATCCACATAGTGACTGAATAAGACTTTCTCAAAGGTAGGATTTTACTTGTGCTAGCAAGTTTGTTTTAAACACAAAAAGATCAAAATTCTTAACTAATCTTATTTTTGTTAGACAAAGAAAACTATTTTTCTTTTCTTATTTTATGAAA
>NW_018397270.1:331604-331989 GCF_002168275.2 Theobroma umbraticum
ATACATCATGATCACCCAAATGTTAGAGAGTCAATTAAAGATTTTGACAAAGCCTTCCAGTGATAAGTCTCTCAGTGCAATACGTCCTTTCATCAAATATCCTGGATATATCATTAAACATGGCTCCATGTCTACTTATGACATACCATATTAGTTCTCCTAATTCATGACTAACTTTATGAATTTAGGAAACTAACTTTCCTCATATTCATCATGCTTTGGCAAAAGACTTTATACAAGTTAATTAAGAATTGAAAACAAGTGAAATACATCCCCACATATCACTTGGGGTGATGAATCCTCTCTTGACCACTCATTCACCTTCACATGATTCATGGCATACCCAAAAACACCTTGTTTAGGCATTTGGTTGCTTCCAAACCCG
>NW_018397270.1:332175-332312 GCF_002168275.2 Theobroma umbraticum
CCTCAAGTATCCCATATACTTCAATCTATGAGATCGATTGCTTACTTTCCAAGTTAGGAAGCTTAACATGTACCAATCTTTGGGCATTGTCAATGTCCTGTCTTGACAATACAATGACCAGGAACAATTTTAGGAAC
>NW_018397270.1:332412-332672 GCF_002168275.2 Theobroma umbraticum
ATTAATTTAAATGAATCATATTCAATTTTAAATTAACTAATTCAATTTCATAAATCAAGATTGGCAACTAGCAATGCTTCATGGCTACCTAATTGTTAGGAAAGTCAAAGGATTCTTTGACAACCTTTCAACATATAGTTTATTAGTGTAATTCATTCGCTTATCATATATCTCGGAGATGATAAGAGCTTGGTGCAGTGCCTACTCTTATTGACCTCTATATTTGTTCTTACAGATAGATCATTAGCTTTATAGAGACT
>NW_018397270.1:332682-333226 GCF_002168275.2 Theobroma umbraticum
ATTTCATAATCTCTTAATCACCTTGGCCAAGTATTTGATTAAGCTAATGTCAACCAAGAGCTAATGAGATATTTCCCTTGAACCACTTGGGGTGATGACTTCTATCTCGACCACTTATTTGCCTTCATATGCTTTATACTATACCCAAAACATCCGGTTTGACATCCTTGGTTAAGCACCTATAAGGATGAAATCAAAGTATAGTACTCCACATACAAGAAAATCTAGTGTCTCAAGTCTAGGGAGTAGTTACGCAACTGACACATGAAAAGTATTGCATAGACACTTGAGTGAGGTACCAAATGCATTTCTCATTGCAAGTCATGTTCAATGAACTTGCTCTCCGATGCCAAGCACCCACATGCTTAATTGCAAGTATCTCTATACTTCAATCTATGAGACTGGTTGCTTACATCATAAGTAAGGAATATTGCATGTGCCAATGTTTGAGCATTATTGATGCCCCATTTTAATAATACAATGAACAAGAACTTTTACAAACTATGCTTGGATGCATAAGAATCTCATAATTGTATCCCAATAC
>NW_018397270.1:333236-333315 GCF_002168275.2 Theobroma umbraticum
CAAGGCATATATAGTTCCATGGTCTTTATCTACATAAGAACAGAAAGTAATTAAATCACAAACTTATGGATAAAGAACT
>NW_018397270.1:333325-334635 GCF_002168275.2 Theobroma umbraticum
TATTATAAATTAATAAAATATCATACATGAATAACTCAAAATATAATTCCCATACAACCATAAATTGGCTTGCAGGGCTTATACTAACAATCTCCCACTAACACTAAAGCCAATCACCTATGTATTTAATGGCAATGTTTTTAACATGATGGTTATGCTTTTGCTGAAACAGTGCTTTAATGAGAAGATCAACAATGTTATTCTCAATGGGTATACGCTCTATGCAAATGTCTCCTTTTTCAATAATCTCTCTGATCACATGGTAACGTCGCAATACATGTTTAGATTTTTGATGAGACCTTGGTTCCTTTTCTTGTACAATGGCTCCATTGTTGTCACAAAGCAAAGGTATTGGATAAACAATGATAGAAACCACATCTAGGTTAGTAATAAACTTCTTAATATAAACTACCTTTTTCACTACCTTAGACGTAAAAATGTATTCAGCCTCAATTGTAAAATTTGCAATCATCTCTTGTTTGGAACTTTAACAACTCACTACACCTCTATTGAATGTGAACACATATCCACTTTGCAATTTGCTATCATCTTTTTCAGTTTGAAAGCTTGCATCCGTATAACCTTTAAATTGGAACTCACCTCCCCCATAGACTGGAAATACATCCCTAGTTCTTCATAAGTACTTCAAGATGCTTTTCACAGCTATCTAGTGACCCTCACCATGATTAGCTTGGTATCTGCTTGTGACACTCAGAGCATAAGATACATCAAGTCAGTACAAAGCATCGCACACATGATAGATTCAATTGCTAAAGTATATGGGATTTTATCCATTCGATTTATCTCTTTTTGATTCTTTGGACACATGTCCTTAGAGAAATTGATGACTTGTGACATAGGCAAGTGTCTGCTCTTAGACTCCATCATGCTAAACCTTTTTAGAACCTTTTCTATGTATGTGGATTGGGAAAGACTGAGCAACCTTTTAGATCTATCTCTATAGATCTTTATTCCCAGAATATAAGTTGCTTCTCCCAAATCCTTCATGTAGAATTGTTTGGACAACCAAATGTTTATAGACTGCAACAATCGTATATCATTTCTTTTGAGCAATATGTCATCAACATAGAACGCTAGGAAAATCATGACATTCCCACTAACCTTTTTATAGACACATGGTTCATCCAGATTTTTGATGAAGTTAAACCTTTTTATAGCTTCATTAAAATGGATGTTCCAACTCCGGAAAGCTTGCTTAATTCCATAAATGGACTTTTGAAGCTACTATACCTTATTAGCATTAGCATTGGATATAAAAAGTTATAGTTGTGTCATGTACACTTCCTCTT
>NW_018397270.1:334645-335107 GCF_002168275.2 Theobroma umbraticum
ATTAAGGAATGCAGTTTTTACATCCATTTTCCATATTTCATAATCATGATATGCAGTAATTACAAAGCAATATCCTAATGGATTTAAGCATAGCAATTGGTGAAAAGGTTTTTTGAAAGTCAATTCCTTGTCTTTATTTGTAACCTTTTGCTATTAGTCTAACTTTAAAGGTTTGCACCTTGCCATCTGCATCGGTTTTTCTCTTAATGACCCACTCGCACCCAATGGGTTTTATCCCTTCAAGTATATCCACCGAAGTTAATACTTGGTCGGTATCCATGGCATCCATTTCATATTTCATGGCTTATAACCCTTTCTCAAAATTGATGTCAAACATCGCCTCCTCATAAGTTGTAGGCTCATCATTTCTAGGCAATGCATCCCTTTCCAAGAGAAATCCATTCCTCTTTAAAGGTTGACGTATCCTGCTAGACCTTTTGAGTGGTTGTGCCTTTTGAGATT
>NW_018397270.1:335117-335238 GCF_002168275.2 Theobroma umbraticum
ATTAGATGTCACAATCTCAGGCTCAAGTTCCAATGGAATGCCAATTTGTGGGTCTCAAACTTCTTTGAGTACAACTTTACTCATATTAGTGCTTTCAATTAAGAACTCTTTCTCAAGGAAA
>NW_018397270.1:335248-336437 GCF_002168275.2 Theobroma umbraticum
TTGAGACAAACACCTTTTGCTCAGTGGGATTATAGAAATAATATCTATGTGTTTCTTTAGGATATCCCGCAAATGTAAATTTTTTAATCTCACTCCTAACTTATCTGACATTGTATGATTCATATAAGGAGTACATCCCTAAATCCTGACATAAGACAAGTTGGGTTTTCTCCCACTCCATATCTCATATGGTATGTTATCAATTGATTTTGTAAGAACCTAGTTTAATACGCGAGCAATAGTTTTCTAGGGCATATCCTCAGAAAAGATATAGGAAGATCTACAAGACTCATCATGGATTGAACCATGTCTAATCATGTTCGAATCCTTTCTCAGACACCCTATTGTGCTTGTAACACCCCGTGACCTAAACCGATGGTTAATAAGGTTGTAAAAACAAGATTAAAACCTATAAAGGTCAATTTAAAAGTTTGGGAGTAGTGAAGGAGGAATGAAATATTTTAGAATAAAATATTTCATACGTAATAAAATAATATTTTATTAAGACAATTGAAATAGAGTAAAAAGCAGCGATGGAGCTAATTGGCATAAACTATAATATTTTGGAACCTCGAAAGCCAAATGGAAAATTTTAAAATTTAATAATATTTTATTAGTAAAATATTATTAAAATAATATTGAGATCCTTTTATGAGTGGTGGACAAACTCACATAATATAAGTGTTGAATTTAAGTGGGGGAGTTGTAATATAATTTTGATGATTTGATGAATAAAATATTATTTTATTGATTCTAGAATAGTATTTTAATGAGTAAAAATTTTAGTAATGTAAGTACTAATAATAATAAATGTGAGTCTGGAAGGAATGGAGCCATGAAGAATTATGTAGAATAATGAGAAGTGCATGAGAATTCACTATTACATGCAAACTATTGCATGTAAAAAGGAGAAAGTTAGTGAGGAACATGTAGGACACCCCACCATGTGGAAGATGACAAAAAGAAAAAGAACAAATAGTATTTAAATGAAAGAAAACCATGGTTTGGCAAAGATAGCCCATAGTAAACAAGGCAAGATGGGTAATGTGACTTGAAAAGAAAAAGGTATAATCATAACATTTGATGAAAAGTAAGTAAAAAAGTGAAATTTGAGTTGATGGAGGTACTTGGGAGAATCCACCCAAACAAGTGAGAAAGCATGATTTCAAGGCTTTTTGCCTTGTGATAT
>NW_018397270.1:336447-336836 GCF_002168275.2 Theobroma umbraticum
AAAAGAAAAAGAAAAATGCCAAAAGTTTCCAAGCCTTGGGTAGTTCGCCCATGAAAGGAATGGAAAGGAAATGGAAACTTTCATAAGGCCACTTCAAGCTCATTTCTTGTTATATCAGGCCATACCAAAGAAAAAGCAAACAAAGTGAGTTTGCCTTGAGAGATCCACACCTGTGAGAGAAAAGAAAGAGAATCAACCTTGAAAGCACAAAGAAAGAAGAAAGGAGAAAGAAGGAAAGAGAAAAGAGAAAGAAGAAAAAGGCTTGGAGGAGGCTCGATTTTGGAGAAGATTAGAGAAAAATTGAAAGGTTTCTCTTGCATGCCATTGTTGAAGCTTGAAAGAGAAAGTAGAGGTTCAGTTTGGTTATTCTAAGGTAAGAAAGGTGAAAG
>NW_018397270.1:336846-337249 GCF_002168275.2 Theobroma umbraticum
GTTTGAATGCATGCCTTGTGAACCCATTGTAATGTGAGATTATGCTTGTGGTAGCAAGAATTTTCAAGGATTCAAAGAACCGAGTGCATGCATGTAGGTGGATCTTAGAAGTACGGTGATTTTGAGCAAAATAAATGATGGGTAAGTGTCTTTAATCTTGATATCACTCATGGAAAAGATAAAATAAGATGTGTGTTGATTATTTATGCTTATGGCAGCAATGGTGACTGAAGGTGTGAGAAGGTTGTGGGCTATAAGTGGAATTCAAGATAAAAACCGAAAGGTAAGCATGCAATGTGAGTACATTATGTTATATTGAACTTGGTTGGTTGAAAGTTCATAGATTGCATGTTAGATTGTGTGAATAATAAGGATGAAAGATGTGAAGCTAGATTAAAGATTC
>NW_018397270.1:337259-337639 GCF_002168275.2 Theobroma umbraticum
GTGCTGCCCATATATGTGTACAAATAAGTATATTGAGTTTAATATGTTGTTAGGAAGTGTGTAAGTGAGGAAGGTTTGCCGTGGTGGTGTACCGAAGTAGATAATAGGTGACTGGCAAGTAGACTTAGCTAGAAATGCACATGAACCAAGAGCGACGTAGCATCTCGTTATTGTGAGGTGAGTAAGGAGTGTCTATTTTTAAAAAATTCCATAAACTATATGTTGATATACGTTTAATAAACGTACTAATTTTCTTTAAGTGCAATTGTGTATAGAATGAGTTGGTAGAATGCTAGGCACTTATGACTGCCATGCTTTTAGAAAGGTTATTTATATATATATAAACTATATATATAAAGGGTTTTAGAAATCAGGAAACA
>NW_018397270.1:337649-339912 GCF_002168275.2 Theobroma umbraticum
CATGGTTTATGTCAAAATGTGCCTTATTTGTTTGTGAGAGGTGCATTCATGAATAAATTATATATTCACCATGTTGATTTAACATTTAAACTTCATGTAAAGGTTTTACATTATAAAGTCTTACGAACAAGTTTATCATGTAACCACGATTGGTATTTTGAAAATAGATTTAAAATGAGCTATTGAGAACCCAATTTGCTTTTAAATGGTTTTCTCAAATTGAGAAATTCGAGAGTAGGCTGAATGTCACATTAGGATAATGTGACCCTAGTGCACAAGTGAGCTCTAGCTAAAGAACTTTTGGATCGCTGATGGGCTATTAAACATGGCTAGGCCACGTTCTGTGATTTATACACGTGGAAAGGCCACAGGATGATATATGTGGCTTGGCCAGAAGTTGATATATGTGGTTGCGACAATATGATTTCTTCGATGCTGGCCAACATCATCGAGATTGCCATGGCTATGGGAATTCGGTGGACGGGGGCCTCCCAAATGTTCTTACGTGGAAGCAGGTCCACGAGTTGATTACTATGATTACCTACTTGAGAGTGACAACTCTTTAGGGTTTTTAAACATGATTTCTATGGCATGGTGAGAAATTAAAATTTTTCCATAGCTCTTTTTTTTATACAATGATTTTATGTTTAAACCTCGAGGATGAAATGGTTTACAAGCTTGTGTATCAGCTTTGATAGTGCTTGACTTCATGGGAGCGTGCTTGCTTATGATAGTCTGATTTTAAGTAAAGGACATTGAATGATTTCGACAGTAGAAATCTTGCATTTGCACTAGTTTTAATACAATACTTGAAATGTTTATTTTGCATCACAATTCTTGAGTTTATATGTAAGGCATAAATGTTCCATTTGAGTATCAATTGTTTATACATATTTGTATGTTTTAACATTCAAATTTTTGATCCTTGGCTTGTTTCCCACTTATGCCTCGCTCACGGAGTCGATAATCACAAAGTTTATGAGACTCACCCCCTTATCTTCCTTTTTGTAGATTAGTGATCAACTTAAGTGTATTGCCCAACATATTTTGACTCGTTGCGATGTATGTATTGGCATATCTTAGATTTTCACTCCAAGTCACTTCGCTGCATAAGGGTCATGTTATGTGAATCAATTTAACTTATAAAAATATTAGCTTATTAGATTGTATCTCTAAAACCCTTAAGGTTTTGTAATGAATACTAATGTGATGTTGAAATTATTTTGTAGTTTACTAGAGTTGGATGTCATTATCTTGTTGCCACATCTTAATTATGGTCTTTATTCAATTCAAGTGGAACATTATAATAAAATCCAAGTTAAGTTATATACGTATTAGAATGTTTGATTTAATTAACAGGAAACTCAACTAAGGCTTGTTTGGGATTTATGTGGGTTCATTCGCAAGTCTCAGACATCGGTAATGATCAGGAAGAGAGTTATTGCAGTGCTATGGAGTCCTTAGAAGAGTCCATTGTGCAAAAATCCCATTCTCTTTTAGATAATCCTGAAACTCTTAGCTAAGATATTTTCTTTCTCGATCAAATCTAAAAGTGAGAATACTCTTCTCAGTTTGTTTCTCAACCTCTGCTCTGTATTCTTTAAACTTCTCAAACGATTCAGATTTATATTTCATCAAAAATACATAACCATAATGAGAATGGTCATTTGTGAAAGTGATGAAGTAGGAATATCCTTCTCTCACGCTAGTATTCATAGGACCATTTGCATCCGAATGTACAAGTCGCAGCAAAAACTAAGCTTGTTCACCCTTGTTGATGAAAGGTGACTTGGTCATCTTACCAAGGAGACAACACACACACGTTCAATAAGATTCATAATTAATGGATCGATATAACCTAGCTTATGTAATTTGGTTAAACGAGTCTCATTAATGTGTCCAAGCCTACTGTGCTAGATGTAAGATAGTTTTGGATCATTTTTCTTTGCTTTGTTGACCTCTATATTGAGTTTGTGGCTTTTAGGATCAAGAATATAAAGACCGTTCCAATGTGTCCCTGCACCATAATGCATTTCCTCTTTCGAGAAAGAACAACAATTACCCTTAATGCAAAATTCAATATCATCATATAGTGCCAAGTATGTCACAGTCGATGCAGCAATCTTTAATCCATTTCTTACGCTTAGGACCACTTCGCCCTTCGTTAATCTTCTACTAGTTTCTAGCACCTTCATGTCATTATATAAGTGTGAGCCACATCCAGTATCTAATTTCCATGATGACAGATCAATAGTAGACAGAT
>NW_018397270.1:339922-341545 GCF_002168275.2 Theobroma umbraticum
CATATACATGGTCAAAGGTGAAACTTTTATAAGTTTCTCATTCTTTGACCTTGTCAAAAAGGCAAGCATATCTTCCTTAATGACATATATTCTTAATAGATAATTGAGAGCATTTCTCAACTTGATATACCAGTATAAACATTTTGACTAGAATTTCATGATGACATCAAGTAGGCCACACAAAATAATGTGTATTCACATTTTAACAACCTAGACATTTAAAGAACATTTATGAGTAATCATGTATTATAATCAATTAAGATGTAATAGTAAATCTTAAATTGATTGCTTCCACTATTTTCTTCAAGATGATAACCCTCCATATCTCCTCGAGAGATCTCTACAAGGATTCTCTTAGTAGGCTAGGATCTCGATCCATTCTAATCATGACCTTGAGTATGCTCAACAAACCATGATAGGTGGATTAGGTAGGTAACTCAATTTACCTATTGTATCTTTATACAACTCCTAGATTAGCTAGGTGACAACACATTACCTAAACATATCGAATATGTGTCGCCTAGCCATTGTCTCTAGTTTCCATAATAATCATGTTTCTATGCATCCAGATTTTATGAAACTAGTTAAGTAAGACCCATCAATAGCTCAAACATACTCATCTAAAAGTGTGACCTTGAGTGTGCCCAACAAGTCTCCGATTAAAAAAGCGGCTAGGTTATCTTGTTATATGATGGAAGGCAACTTAATCAGTCATATCATGTGACTCAATATTTATTGAGGGATTTTCTTATTTTTGATTTAGTTAAGGTCTTATCTTTTCATGCATAGTATTAATTAATTGCATTAAATAAATATATCTCATGCACTCTACTTTGGATGACTATAGACTTTATCTATAGTAATTTCCTTGAGCCATCAAATGAAATTAGCTTGGTCAAACCTAGGGGATTTACATACAACACATTGTAATCTTCCTCCTTGTTTCTTCATGGCACCGTTAAGTCTTCATCTTCAAATTGTAAAAGAACTCCTAATCTTGATTCTATACTTATGTGTAACTGATTACATTTTAATAAAGAAACCATATGGTACATCCAAAGAAGTTAGGTGAGGAGAGAATTTTACAATCTCTGAAAATCTAGTGAAAGGCAAGGTGCATAGATCATATTTAATGAATAAATACCATGAAAAAATTTAACCATAAATCAACAACCATATTGAGCCTAGTCCATAATTATCCACATTCATCCATCCACATGAACATAAAATTAAAACTATCTTTGTTTAATTGTTAATCATTTGAGGCATTTGAAATTAGTGTGAAACTAATTACGAGTTCATATTTAATTCTATGTATGGAAATAGTTTGCCATATATGGAATGTCCTTACTAACAAGGACTAGTAATATTATCCATTCCTAGGCTTATGAGGATTACAATTAAATTATTTTTAATTCATAATCTTTAAACATTTTAAGTAATTTTTACTAATCTTTTTAAATTAAAGATTATGTCTCTTCAATTATCTAATCTCTTTATATAATTTAAAGCGAATATTTAAGACAACATTATCTTTAATTATATTTAAGTATCTTATTCAAATTTCCCTTCTTAAAGAAGGAAATTAATTCATGATGATTATCTTATCCATATTTATCACAC
>NW_018397270.1:341555-345120 GCF_002168275.2 Theobroma umbraticum
GTAGGAATCAAATTCCTAAATTTTATGGATGTGATTAATTGAATTCTGATATTTTTATTTTAAGGAATCAAATTCCATAATTTAAACATATCAAAATTTACCTTTCTAGAACTTTTCCATAAGTTACTGTTTTGTGAATTAGTGTTTTTAATTGCACCAGTTTAGGTTGCAAATATGGACATTAAAATCCCAATGGCTTTACAAAATTCTGGCAACACTATACTAGTCACTGTTTTGTGGCTTGATGCAGCAACAAGTTAGGGAATTTAATTCCCAAAATTTAACCATGGTTAGCTAAAATATGGCACCTTTCGATAATTAAATTTCGTAATTTTTTTGACATGATTTAGATAGCCAAAGCCCCAAAAAATTGTAGCTTATATATTTTATACATAGCTACAATTTTTGGGTTGCATATGTGGCATTATGGAGGAATAAATCAAGGATTAAATCCCTTAATTTTAGAAATCTTTCTAGGAATCTTTTGGACATATTCAAACTTCAAAATTTATCCAAAATGGTGCAATAATTGCATAAGTTTAGGACTCTTTGAAAATGCATTTCTCAGCCAAAACCATGACTTGAAACTACTATTAGTAACAATGATTTCAGCCATGATTTCACAGTGTTTTTTTCACCGTTTGCTGTCGAAAAGCAATCATATTGAAACACTTTCAATGTAGATTACTTTCAAATTTTTATAGAATTTTTAAAGGCTTTTAGGCCCTATAAAAAACTAAAATTTGAACCATATGCAAATCTAGACAGAATCAAATTCTGTCACCAAACTGCATCTTGTTTCTCATGAATTTGAATCATTTCCTTGCCAAATTCTTTCATACATCTCATGCACGTATTGTTGTGAAAAATTGAGACACTGAAACAAAGATTAGTTGCTGAAACAATAAGTATTAAAAATAAAAAATCAAATATGTGATAAACTACTTTAAAACATAATGGAAATTTAAAACTTACTTGATCTCTTGTAAACACCTCACATCCAATCAGAATTGGAATTAAACAATAACAAGACATACCTTTGCATTTAAATGAGCCAGGGAAGACTTTAATATAATTGCTAGGAATGGCATGATTAGGCATCAACGCAGCAGATTAACAAAATTGAATCAAAATAAAAACCATGCCTTCTACCTTTGGATCACTTTGATTGTTTAATGCAAAGTTAAACACCATAAAAAGTAAGAAAAAGCTTTTTACCTTTCCATATGATATCATAATCAATTGAATTCGTTTTGGTGTTGAAAAACATCAATACTTTCTTGTGTGAAAGAATCAGTCACTCAATTGCTTGGCCTCCAATGTTGCACACGTGATTGCAACATATCTTTCTTAAGGAGAAAGCTTTATGCCACCGGCTTGTGCTAGCAAGTGGACAACAATTTGTCCTTTTTTCTTCTTTGATTTCTAGCAAGGAATTAATGGAGAAGTTTTTTGGAAAAAACCCACTTAAGAGTGGCAACACTCAAGGGAAAAACTATTAGTTTTTTCTTTCATTTGTTGCCTTAGAAAATAGTGGCTACAATGTGATATTTATATCTAGGTTTAATTTTATTATTAGGCTTACTAAAATTTACAGTTAGATCATTAGCTTTATGGAGACTTATGTAACTTATTCCATAATCTCCTAATTACCTTGGCCAAGGATTTGATTAAGTTAATGTCAACCAAGACCTAATGAGATATTTGGCCTTAAATCACCTGGGGTGATGATTCCTACCTTGGCCATTCATTTGTCTTCATATGCTTTATACTATACCTAAAACATCCTATTTTGACGTCATTGATTATGCACCTGTAGGGATGAAATCAAAGCATAGTAATCCATATACAAGACAACTCGGTGTCTCAAGTCTAAGGAGTAATAAGACAATTGACACATGAGAAGTATTGTATAGACATTTGAGTGAGGTACCAAAGGCACTTCTCATGACTGGTCATGTTAAGTGAACTCACTCTCCCATCCAAGCACCCACATGCTAGTAGCAAGTATCTTTATACGTCAACCTATGAAAGTGGTTGCTTACTTCACAAGTAAAGAACATAGCATTTGCCAATGTTTGAGCATTATTGATGCCTTGTCTCAATGATATAATGATTAGGAACTTTTAGGAACAATGCTTTAATGCATAAAGAACTCATAATTGTATCCCAATACAATTCCTTTGCAAGGCATATATCATTCTATGGGCTTTATCTACTTAAGTGCAAAAAGCAATTAACTCATAAACTTATGGATAAAGAACTACTTCATAATTATTGTAAGTTAATAAAATATCATACATGAATAATTCAAAATGTAATTCCCATATGACCATAGATTGGCTTGTAGGGCTCATACTACCGGGTGAAACTTGCAAAATATATACCAATCACAAGAGTTTTAAGTATATATTTTAGCAAAGGGATTTGAATTTAAAGTAGCATAGGTGGTTAAGTACCGCACCACTAAATGAGGAGGGCCGTGGTGCCAGTTGAAAGACAACGAAAAAATTATGTTCGGAGTGCCACATTACTTGTGGAGTAAGGCTATAACGCTCTAATGTGGATTATGAAACTTTAGCTAATCGAGAATTGAGATTTTTAAGGTTTTTAGAGGCTATAAATATGTGATTTTAAGTAGTTGAAAAAAGAGGTTAAAAGAGGCAATGAATGGTAGTTTTTGAAAGAAAAGAAAAGGCTCTTCAACAAGAGAAACGAGAAGAAATTGAGGGAATCGAGGATTAAGAATCGAAAGAGGATTTGATATTTCTTTACCCTTCATTTATTTCTTGTTATTTTACTGTAAAAAAGGTCTTTTCTCTTGATTTAATTATGTTTGCTGTACAAAAAATGATGAACTATAACGACCTCTTCCCTGATCGTTACCGGCATCCGAGACTTGCGAGTGAACCCACCAAATCCTAAACAAGCCTTAGTTAAGATTCTGGACAATTTAAAATTGACTTGCAATATTAATGGTATCGTTACTTAAACCAAATAAAAACAATATTTAAAACGTGGCATCTAGATACTAATAACCAAGTTTGATAACTCCACAACAATTTCAACATAATAAGTCATAATCATTACATATCCTTTAGTTTTAGTAAAATAGATTTGCAATAAGCTATTAATCCTAATAAGCCCGACTACTTGACACAACATGAACTCTAGGCAGCGGAGCGACTTGGAGTAGAAGTCTAAGAGGTGCCATTACCTATGTTGCAACTAGTCTCGATGTGTTGAGTGATGCACTCGAACCGATTACTTATCTACAAAAGGAAATAAGGGGATGAGTCTCACAGACTCAATGATCATGAACTCCGTGAGCAGGGCGTAGATGGGAAACAAGCTAAAAGTAAAAGATTTGAATTTTAAAAATATAAGAATACATGTAAACAATTTAACTCAAAGGGGAAATTTATGACTTATATGTAAAACCAAAAAGTTAATGCCAAATAATCATTTAAATTAGATATCAAACCAATTCATGTGAGGATCTCTATCATCGAAAACATTTAACAACTTGCTTAAGCAATTTAGTATCATCACGCATGCTCCCGTA
>NW_018397270.1:345130-345737 GCF_002168275.2 Theobroma umbraticum
TTAATAAAGCTTATATGCAAATTCATAAATCACCTCATACATGAGGAGTTAAAGCCAATGTCATTGTGTAATTAAAGGAGCTATGAAAAAACCATTATTTCTCACCATGCGAAAAACTACACACTTCAAAACTCAAAGAGATATCATTCTCGAGTATGTAATAGAAATAAAGAAATCCTGGACCAAATTCCGCATAATAACATCTGGGAGCTTCGCTCCACTAAATCCCCTCTTGCCATGGTAGTCTCAACAATGTTGGCCTACATCGAAGAAATCAGGCGGTCGCAACCACGCATCACAACTTGTGGCCTAGCCACGTACAATCACAGACCATTGCCCCAACCATGTCTAACAACTTGTCTACAACCCAAAGATTCTTTAGCTAGAGCTCATTTGTGCACAAAGGTCACACTTAACCAAAGTGACAACTACCCTACTCTCAAATCTTTTGGTTTAATAAAACCATTTAAAAGCCAAATCAGGTTTTCAAAGGATCATTTCAAATCATTTCAAAATACGATCACAATAACATGATAAAACCCCTTTTTTGTAAGACCATACATTATAAACCTTTTGCATAAGGTTTAGATGTCAAATCAGCATGGTG
>NW_018397270.1:345747-346071 GCF_002168275.2 Theobroma umbraticum
TCATTCATGAATGCACATCACACAATTAATAAGGCGCATTTTGATTGAAATTATACTAAAAAGCTTGTTTCTAGTTTTAAAATCCTTTACATATATAACTTGTATATATATATATATATGGTCAAAGCAAATTTTAAATACTTTAACATTCACAAATTCCTAGGATATCTACCAGCTCATGCTTTCCACAAATTTTGCATATAAAATAAATCAACACGTATAAATATATATATACATAATTATGGGAACTTTTAAAATAGACAACCCCTACTAACCTCACAATATTGGGATGTTACGTCGTTATTGATTCAAGTGCATATCTAG
>NW_018397270.1:346081-346384 GCF_002168275.2 Theobroma umbraticum
CTTGTCGGTCTCTCGTTACCTCATCCGACACGCCACCATGAGAACCGTTTCTTACTTATTTTCTCCCTAGCAACCATTTGAACCCAATACATATAATTATACACACAAATGGCAGCATATCAACTAATAATCCTTAACAAAATCTTGTAGTTTTTATCACGTTACTCACAAACATTTATCACACAATCCATGCACTTTAACCAACCAAAGCTTATGCAATGTAATATAGTCACTTTCATGGTTACCTCTTGGTTTAAGCTTGAATTTCCAAATATGATTGACAACTTCTTCACATCTAAGGTC
>NW_018397270.1:346394-346487 GCF_002168275.2 Theobroma umbraticum
CCACAAACATAGTCAATCAATATACATCACATTTTTCTTTTCTGCTTATGATTTCAAGACTAAAACACTTACCTATTGCTTATTTAGCTCCAA
>NW_018397270.1:346497-353922 GCF_002168275.2 Theobroma umbraticum
CATTCCAAGATCTACCTACATGCATGCCTCGAGTCCCTTGAATTTTTGTAGATTCTTGCTACCTCAAACAAAATCACACATTACAATTGATTTACATAGCATGCATTTCAATCAAAAAAATGAAAATCTCTTTACCTTCCTTGTCTCGGGTTCACTAAGCCGATCCTTCCTTTCCCATTTCTTTTTCCTCCTTTCTTCCTTTTTTTCTTTCTCCTTTATTTTCTTTTTCCCTTTCTCTTCTCACTTTGTTATGGGCAGACCCCTCAAGGCAAAAGCCTTGGAAATGACTTTGGTTTCCCCATTTTGTTAACACATGGGTGGATTGCCCAAGGTTACTTGCTTTTCATATTGTTTTCTTTCCTTTCTCTCTTTATTTTCTTTCAGGGGCGGATTACCCAAAGCTGCATGTCTTTTTGGCATGCTTCCTTTTCTTTTATGTGATAAAAGTACAAGGCAAAAGCCTTTGAATTCTTTCCACCCGCCACATCCATTTTCCATCCTTTTTCATTTTTATTTTCTTAATTCCCTTATTCCATTCTTTCTCTTTTCATTTCTTTATTTGCTCCTTATTCTCACTGGACCAACTCACTCCCCACTCACATTTGATACACAAATTGTCTCTTTTGTTCATTGGTCTAAAATCTATCCTAATTGCCTTCCATCCGCCACCTCATTTTCTCACTTTTTTTTTATTTCCTTTGCCACCTATTTCTCCCAATTACATTTCATGCACAACTTTCCTTTATATTTTAATTGGCCATTTGTTACACCATTCAAATCACATGTAACCCACTTTCTTCTTTCTTCATTTGACCATCAAATGTACCAATTACATTACATGCAAATAAATTTTAATCTTATTCTTTCTTTTACTTCACATGGTGGGGGTCCCACATGTTCTCTACTAACTTCTTCTTTTTTGCGTAAAATAATTTGCATGTAATAGTAAGTTTCACATGTACATCTCATACTCCACATAATCGAACTTTCCTTGGTTAATAAATTCCCATTTAACTTTAAATATTGAAATTACAAACAAGTCCTCAAACTTTTCTTTATTTATCGTGTGACCCTCCAAACTTTCATGCTTTATAATTTGGTCCTTCCAACACTTCTTAAATTTCAATTTCTTTCTATTTTGCTTCCTTTACATGTCTACAAATATAATATAAGGTTTGCATCCCATCAAGGCGTCACCATAATATTTAAATATATACCTACTCGCTCGTGCTCTATTTAATAAAGGCACACCGGCCCCACTAACGTCGTTTTTCATAAAAATTCTTTCTTACTTCATCTCTCCAACTTAGATTAGTCATATAATCCTCCTCCATGACTAATCTCAATAATAATTAAAATATTAATATTTTAATATTATTTTATTAAAAATAATATTTTAATATTTTAATTATTATTTTATTAAAAATAATATTTTATTCTAAAATTCTCCACTTGTCTCCTTAGGTCCGAAAGTGTCTCACTTTGTCCCGGTTCACTTCCAAATCACCTTTTAACTTGCTAATTCATCTTCGATAATAATATTATTTAATTATTATTTTATTATGTATGATATATCTTATTCCTAATATTCTTTTCATCCATTATCGCTCTTTGTCACCTAGATTTTCGTCAATTGACCTTTTGTCTTATTGATTGGGTTTTATTGACTCCTATTCGAGAATACGGGGTGTTACATGAACGAATTTTGTTTTCTAGGATTATGCGTTATTTCATTATGCAGTTTGAAAATTTAATTTTTCCTAGCTTGGTATTAATGGAAATTGCATGGTTTATTCAATTCTATTTATATTGCTCTTCACTGCTTGATCACCAGTTGAAATATCTTGAGTCTCTAAATGGAACTCGATAGAGGGAGTTTAGAATATACCATAGTTTTGAATCGGCTTTCATCAATTCACTTTGGAGTAAGGTGATAATTAATTTTTATGATAGGCATATACCTAAATACCCTAGGCAGCCAAATTAGAACACGAACCTAATGAATTTTTTTCAAATTAATTTGCATAGACATAGGATTAATTTTAGAAAAGTATGTGTGCATGATCTAGACAGAGACATGTACATAATATGGATTCTAGGTAGCAATGTATTCCATTAATCTAAGTTAAGAAAAATGATTTAATTCAGACGAAGTTTCGAAAGACACCATAATCCTAGATTTTGAGTAAATATTCTTTTAGTGACATTTTTTGCTTTGTTAATTATTTAGTTAATTAATTAATTTTAGTTTAATTAATAATTTGAAATTGAGTGTTCGGATAAGATTACTTTACTATAAATTAACACTTAATAAGAATGGGTACTTGACTTACCTTTATATTACTTGTACGGCCACGTGCACTTGCATGTATTAATTTGACCAACATTTGGAGCTTTCTGCTTTATGAGAATTGATTATTCATTCTTGAGATATTAGTTTTTCTTGTCTGAGAATCGATTCTTTCCTTTCTAGATATCAGTTCTTTCTTCTCTGAGAATCGATTCTTGCCTTTCGATATATCAGTTTTTATTGCTTCAAGAATCTACATCCGCCTTTCCAAGAATTGATTCTTTATGCACCTAGACTTGCAAGAAGTGACTTCTTGACTATTGGAATCAATTCTTGAGCTTCCTGAAGCTTGTCTAGTTATTCAATGATGTTAGAATTGATATTGCCTTTTCAACAATGATCCCTATTGCTTGATCTTGAGATTCAAAGTGTATAAAAGATTCTTCCTTTCACAAAACAACTTCAAATACAAGTTTAAATCTCAATCAAGTAAAGAAACATTAAAACACATCAAAACTATTCAAAAATTACTCAAGCTATTCAAGGATCACTTGGACAACAAATTTTGCTCATTTTTTCCATGTCAAAACTCTAATCATTTTCAAGCTATTAGAGTTAACAATCTCTCCCTTTTGATATGACAAAAACCTTGAGCAAAATTTGCTTGTAAAGTGCTCCTCCTAAATAGTTGCAAGGTTGAAAACTTAAAGATCAAATATTCCTTTTTTAAAATGTAAATTTTCTCAATATCTCTCCTTTTTTTTGTTATGTCAAAAAGTAAAATAGAAATACAATAAGCACAATTTGCAAAACATGATAAACACAATAAAGAATATATCAATTTGTTAGAAGAAGATATTCAATAAGCACATCTATTAATCTAGCGCCAATATTCAAAACTAATACCAATTGATAGATGTAAACGCTCCCTTTTTCTAAAAACAAGTAAGCATAAAATCAATTGTGAGGGATATAATCATTTTCAAGCTCATTTCATCAATTGGTAAGGCACTAGTAGACACTCCCCCCTAGCATTCCAAGAATATCAACTTAAAGGCTCAAATACATTTAAGAAATATATAATCAATTTTAAGCTCAAGTGAATAGATGAAAGATAAAGCTTAACGTACATCTAAAACTAGATGCCAACTGAAAATACCTAAAGCATGATATTAATGGTTGGAAGGAAATTTGATATCAATTGTGCATTTCAACACTCATGCATAAGTGAGAGACATTAAAGCACACTTGGTATTAGAAAGATATTACCGTTAATAAAGAACACCAATCGTTGAATTCTCACCAAAACTTGCTGTTGAAGATCTATATTGCTAATGACACTAAAGCTTGAGAGAATGCCAATGATAAGCTCCCCCTTAGTAAAACATAAGATCATAAGCTCTAAACTAGGACCAGTTGTTAAAAGGAAAATCATAAGCGTAAAATAAATGATCATTTAAAATAGATATTCAATCAAGCGTCAAATACTCATGTTTGCAAAGTAGTTTTTAGGCATGTCCAAGGTATCATTAGTTATCAAGCATTATTCCTAACAATTTTCAAGCATTAATAAGCAATCTCAAATATCATCAAGCACAATCATCAAGCATCATCAAGCATTATTAATAAAGCAATTTCAAGAGAATTCTCCAATTCATATAAGAATGATAATTCAAGGATAATTTTCACAATAAGAGCATATTATCAAATATCAAAGAAATATGATCATTATGTCTTTTTTGCAATCATTCTTCCAAAACAAGCATTTCAAGAAATATTCTCTAAATAATTTATAAAACTATCAATTCAAAGAGAATATTCACATCAAGAGAAATATTATTATCAATGAAGTATTGCCAAAACATTTAACACTTGTTGCAATCATGTAAGAAAAATATTATGATCAAATAAGCACAAGCTTGATTACAGAGAAAATATTGGTTATCTTCACTAATCATGATTTAAACATGTTCCATGAAATGCAACCATGATTTTACTCTTCCTAAAAATATATAGACATATACCCATTAGATGTTATGCAACCAACGTAGTTCAAGGTACATGTTATTTATCAATAATTCATGATTCATGAGTAAAAGAAATTGTTATGAAATATTGGAAATAAGGCACTCAACTCATGAATATATTAAGAATGAGTATCTAGACATCAAAGAATACCAATTGTCAAGATTCAAGAAATAAGCATCCAATTGGTAACCTATAAGCTCAAGTTGGATGCACACAAAGTCATTAGATCATGTAGACATTCAAGCTGATAAAAGACATAGTCAACATTTAAAAGCATATTCAAAAGATTTTTTAAATATATCAACACTTAATACAATTTATGATCAAATTTGACAATCAAATCCATATTCAAAATTATAATTCAAGTCAAGTTTTAGGTTTCAATCATTAAGGTCAACCAAGATTAAATCTCATGTAAGTAAGTGACTTGACCAAAATAATAGATGAACTAAAAATATTTTCTTGAAGTTCAAGTAGTTCATCTTAATCAATTTCACATGCATAATCAAAAAGTTATTCTTGAAATAGTCATTTAAGCACAAACATTAAGCATATTTCAAGAGTTGTTCCTATATTAAGCATTTGAGCTTTACAATTCTCAAGAAATGATTTTTCAATGTAAGCATATGAGAAATAATAAATTCAAGCACAAGAAGCATCAAACATAGCATTTTCAACACTTTACCAGCGTATGGACAAAAATGCCTTGAGGTCATTCAAACATTCATTTGTAACAAGAACATGTCATAATAGCATTTTCAATGTTAGAGACACTTGTTCAATTTTTGAAACATTGTAACCTTAAGCATTGCAACAAGTTTTTTCCATTTGAAAAATGTTATTAGCATCAACTTATGATGCTATATATGAGAAATAATAAATTCAAGCACAAGAAGCATCAAACATAGCATTTTCAACATTTTACCAACATATGGACAAAAATGCCTCAAGGTCATTCAAACATTCATTTGTAACAAGAACATGTCATAATAGCATTTTCAATGTTAGGGACACTTGTTCAATTTTTGAAACATTGTAACCTTAAGCATTGCAACAAGTCTTTTCCATTTGAAACGAGATTTGTGCCATATATCATATCAATCTTGTTCAACCTAGTAATATCATTAAAATAAAGAATATAATAAATTAATTTCAATCAAGGAGAACAAAAAGTTTTTGCAAGAAAATCATTTGATAAAGACTTAATATTCTCTTTACAAAATTTGTCCTTATAGCAGACAAGAAAAGAGTTGGACATACTTTGTACAAATAATGAGCTCAATATCCATTCAAGGTTGCAAACAATCATGCCAATCCAATAAGAACAAGAATATTTTCATCATGCAACAAACTTGTTCATAAATCATTATAAGTTCAAGGATGGCAAGCATTTCTAACAAAAAGTTTCAAAAATACTAATTCAAGTTGTCAAGTCATGTCAAGCTCATTTATTAATTAATTTGAACTATTCAAGTAAGTCTAAGTTTTTAAATCAAGATTGTTCAAATGGTTAATTTATCATAGATACAAGGAAATAAAAGAATAAACTCTGAAAGCTCATTCCCTGTTTAGACTACTGGAATGGATGACAAAGCAACTCGTCACGTATGCTCATATGCTATCACATTATCAAATTGCCATGTTGAAGATTATGTTAATAAATCATTTATCCTAAAACATAAATATATGAAATCAATTTCACAAAACATGAAAAGATTTATCAAAACGATTTTCATAATCAACTAAAAGCCAATAAAACTCAAGAAATTGATGATACATTCAAGATCAAATACAAGTGCATAGTTTTAGTCTCATAGGCTCGTACTCTCTTCAAGATTATACAATTAATAACTTTTGTCACATTTAAATCAATTTTGCATAATCAAGAGTTATCAATAAATCTCAAAGAAGTTATGCACTTAAAATTCAAGCAAGAATAATCAACCAAAGATTTTCAATCAAAGGTAAACAACTTTAGAAATCAAACTTAAACAATCAATCTCAAGAAATCAAGCAAAGTTCCTAAAATTAAAGGCACAAAGAGATATTTTTTGTAATAGAATTCTCCCTTTTGCATTTTGTGTGTCAAGAGAGCTTTCAATCTTCAATAGCCTGTTCATCCTTACTCTAGCATAGTTGCTACCTCATCTCATTTTAGCTTTATCATAGAGAATTGTTGCAATGCAATTCAGGGCTAAGTCTTAGAGCTAACAAGGATGTTTACTCAAAGGTCGTTAAACCTACACACTTAAGACCAAAGCTTTGATACTAATTGTTAGGAATATATTAGCTCAATAATAATAAGGAAAATATCTAAGAGAGGAGGTTAATTGGATTTCCAAAAATCCTTTCAAACAAATCAAACTTTGAAGCTTGATGATAATTTCTCAAATTTGTTTTCACTATGAAATAAACCAAAAGAATTGAACAAACAAATTAAAAACAGAATTTCAAAGCTCTTCAAGGTGAAGTAAAATGCTCAAGTATGAGGATAATGAGTAAGTGAGCTATAAAAAAATTCCTAAAATATTTTCATGATAAAAGCACAAACTCAATAAGAAGGGAGATTTTTAACTTGTTCTCTTTTTAAATCATGTCAAAATAATTTGGAAACCAAATGAGCATGTATGTTGAAAATAGATTCCAAAAACTCTTCAAATGAAAGAGAACAAATATATCAAAGTGAATCAAAAGTGATCTAAAGACTAATTTGGAGTAAAAACAAGTTTGAAAATAAATATTCAAATCTTTTCATAGCAAACTAATGTACATGAGTAAAAGTGTGAAATCCCACCTTAATGTAGGATTGCCATGTTAGAAAATCTTTAGATAAGGAAGTTAAATTATGTTTTGAACACTTGAAATTCATTTTTGTACTTAAAAAATTTCATGCTTTAATGTTTTAAAAAGATATACAAACTTTGGTGCGAAATAAAGTCTAATTGGGTAAGGTTTTGGCTTGATTTTTAGCTACTGGAGCTTATCTATCAATATATATTCATAATCTATCGATAGATGGTAACGATCGCCTCTCGATTGCTACTCACGTTTGAGTCTCGTGGGAGAACCCGTCAAATCCCGAACAAGCCTTACTTAAAATGTTAGTC
>NW_018397270.1:353932-354006 GCF_002168275.2 Theobroma umbraticum
ATTCATACCATCAATCTAAGAAAATTTCCTTCTACCATAAAACTTTTTGTGATAGGAATTGAACAATATTCTTT
>NW_018397270.1:354016-354311 GCF_002168275.2 Theobroma umbraticum
TAAACCTTTATTCCACATAATTGTAAAATGATACATCAAGACTTATAATTTCCAAATGTACATTTGAATTGACACTATTGTCTAATCCCCTAACAAATTACTCTATGAAGACTTGACCTCTAGCAGCAGAGCAACTCAGAATAAAGTGCTATGAGATGCCCTTACCTATCCGCGGTGGACTGAAATTGCCGATGAATGCACACTAGGCTGATCACTATTTGCAAAAGCGAAATAAAGGGGGGTGAGTCTCACAGACTCAATGATCATCGGCTCCGTGAGCAGGGCGTAAATGGAA
>NW_018397270.1:354563-355063 GCF_002168275.2 Theobroma umbraticum
GCACGCTCCCAAAATATGTGGCATGTAAAGAAATCAAGTGTATGGCCACGTAAAACATCTCATGTTTGTCAAGTAAACACTAAAAGCTTTATTTCAAACTAAGGGAGCTGTAAAGAAATC
This sequence comes from Theobroma umbraticum, assembly GCF_002168275.2. NCBI lineage: Eukaryota > Viridiplantae > Streptophyta > Magnoliopsida > Malvales > Malvaceae > Theobroma > Theobroma umbraticum. The sequence goes on from NW_018397270.1 coordinate 354,684, forward strand.
TCAACTTTCCACCATGTAAAAGAGTATGCGTCGAAAACTCACAAGGCTCTCTAGTAGGTAAGTATTATAATCACCCGTGGACCCATTTCCACATAATAACATCCGAAAGCTCTGCTCCACCGGATCCCCACAGCCATGGCAGTCCTGACAATGTTGACTGACATCGGAGAAATCAAGCAGTCGCAATCGCGAATATCACTGATGGCCTAGCCACATATAACAACCTATGGCCTTGCCACGTATATCACAGCCTATGGCCCCAGCCATGTCTAACAGCCGTCAGTGATCCAAAGGTTTTCTAGCTAGAGCTCACTTTTGCACAAGGGTCACACTAAACCGAAATGACAACCAGCCTACTCTCGACGCTCTCGATTTGTCAA
>NW_018397270.1:355073-355160 GCF_002168275.2 Theobroma umbraticum
GAAACCAATTCAAAGGTTGTCCAAGATTTTTCTTTTAAATCATTTAAAAACAAAGTTCAACAACTTTTCCAATTAACCCTTCACATT
>NW_018397270.1:355170-355271 GCF_002168275.2 Theobroma umbraticum
GTGTAAATATTTATGTACAAATCGGGCTAAAATCGAAGCTCAAAACTTGCATTCCAAATCATTAACAAATGTATTATCTATGCATATCACACAAAAGAATA
>NW_018397270.1:355281-355420 GCF_002168275.2 Theobroma umbraticum
ATTTTGATGCAAACATTGTGAAAGGATTGTTTCCCGATTTCTAAAACTCTCTATGCGTATAGCTTATCTATAGGTATATCCAAAACACTTTGAAAACACTTGCATCCACAAACTTCCTATAGTTTCTACCAGCTCATGC
>NW_018397270.1:355828-356025 GCF_002168275.2 Theobroma umbraticum
CATTTTATAGCTCCCATTATGCTAGGATATCTTTCTTTTTCACTCAATTCTTACACATTCATATACTTTTCGACATACTTTTACTAATGGTATTATATCTCTTACTTGTATAATTCTTTACATTACGTATACCGGCAACTTGATTATAGCATTGAGTGCCTATTTTACTCTTCCTAAGCAACTTTCATTCAAATCCA
>NW_018397270.1:356035-356174 GCF_002168275.2 Theobroma umbraticum
TCACAACATTAACTATATATGCATGGCAGCAACAATCATTCCCAATTACTCAATTCTTTTGCAAGTCACATGCATCATCAGTGTCAATCCACTTTCATTGCTTTATTTCTCAATCCACCATTTACATTATTTTTCTTTA
>NW_018397270.1:356184-356296 GCF_002168275.2 Theobroma umbraticum
TAACCTACCAAGCAAACTTAATACTTCTATGTAGGTCAAGCATGTTGGATTCCTTTCAACAGCCATGTTCACATTTCAATATACCACACTAAACATGATATCAATTTTCATT
>NW_018397270.1:356306-356390 GCF_002168275.2 Theobroma umbraticum
CAACATTTTCAACATTTTTAAACTTTTCATAACAACACATATCCACTATTTTCAATCATTACATTTTTAACTCTCAACTAGCAT
>NW_018397270.1:356400-356503 GCF_002168275.2 Theobroma umbraticum
TAATTATACTCAAAGCATTTTACAATTATTTCACATCGCATGCCTTACCTTGTGATGATTTAGACCTTGCATGCAACCTTAATGTTCTTCCAAAGTTCCACCC
>NW_018397270.1:356603-356704 GCF_002168275.2 Theobroma umbraticum
CCAATCCTTTTGCATGCAAACAAGTTTAAGCCCATCATACCTTTTTACTTCACAAGGTGGGGGTCTCACATGTTCCCCACTAACTTCCTCCTTTTTGCATG
>NW_018397270.1:356714-356893 GCF_002168275.2 Theobroma umbraticum
CATGTAATAGTGAATTTTACATGCACATTTTATTTTTTTATATAATCTAACTTCCTTTAGTTAGTTAATGTCCACTTAGCTTCAAATATGGTGATTGCACAAAAGTCCCCAACTTTTCCTTATGTACCATTTGTTCCACCAAACTTTCCATTTTTGCAATTTGGTCCTTCAATCATTTC
>NW_018397270.1:356903-358482 GCF_002168275.2 Theobroma umbraticum
CAATTTTCTTCTATCTTTCTTCCCTCACATATATATATATATATATAAAATATCAATTTTTACACTTCACCAAAATATCACCAAAATATTTAAATATATGCTTACCCGCTAATCCTCTGTTTAATAAAAGCACGTGGGCTCCGCTTATATCATTTTTCTTCAAGATTCATTCTTACTTCTTCTCCCCCACTTATATTAGTCATATACTTTTGCTTTACGACTAATTTCAACCACAGATAGAATATTTTTATTTTAATATTTTTTTATTAATAAAATATTATTTTATTCTAAAATTTTCAACTTGTCTCATCGAGATCCAAAATGTCTCGCTTTATCCCGGTTCACTTCCAAATCACTCTTTGATTCCAACAAATCATTCTCGATAAAATATAATTATTTAATTATCATTTTCTCGCGTACAAAATATCTTATTCTAAAATATTCCTTTCACCTATTACTGCTCTTTCATGCTTAGATTTACATCCATCAACGCTCCATCTCATCAATGAGATCGTGTTGGCTCCTATATGAGGATACGAGGTGTTACATAGATATTCTTGATGAAACATAGAAATGCATTTTTATGAACATTTATCGATAGATGTTTTAATCATCTATCGATAAATGAGTTTATTTATCGATAGATTTGTTAAATCTATCAATAGATTTAAACTCGAGAGCTTTTAAAAGGGTTCTGTAGCTCATCTATCAATAAACAAGCCCAATCTATTGATAAATTATGTTTTTTTTAGAAAAATTTAAGGGTAAAACCTATTTTCACAACCCATACTATATATATACATCCCTCGAGGATTTTCAACCTTCAGTCACATTTTTTAAAAGTAAGCCTATTCTAAAGCCCTCTTAACTCATTTTTGAGCAAAAATTATTCCTTTAAAAGATAGTAAGCTTGGTTTTAAGATTTAATGATTAAAATGGCATTCTTAATCTTTTAAGACCTTAAAAGCTTGTCTTTGAATTATGGGAGTTTTCTTTCTTGCGCCAAAAATTTTGTTGGAGGATTAAAGTTAAAAGTTTTTTTTTTCAAGTCACCTAAGCTGATCTAAGGTAAGAGTGAAAGATTTACTAATTTCAGAATGAGCTTAGTGAGAGAAAGTAGACTTAGCCAAAAGTAAATAATTTTCAAAAGCTCTTAGAATAATTATTCTAAGGTTCTTAGGTTAAAAGTTAATTGCTATGATTATTGTGTGATAAGAACAATCGAAACTCTAAGGAAAGCATTAGAGATAGGCTATGATTGAGTCTACAATTGAGGTGAGTGGATACATTACTTTCAAAACCATTTTTATAAGTAAAGTTGAGGCATGAATTTTATTGAATATGATTTTCTACATATACTTGTGAACTGTAAATACATTATGGGTGAGAAAAATATTTTGAATTTTTTTTTCAATTTATTATGTATATAAATATTCTATTATGTATTAGTTTTCTATAAAGGGGGACAAGCACCTTTATGTGTGGGTATTAGATATGATTTACAATTAATGCATGAATGTACTGTTATGATGAGCCTTGCATTCAATTGAGATCAGTTAAGGTTTGATTCCAATCATGC
>NW_018397270.1:358492-359607 GCF_002168275.2 Theobroma umbraticum
TTCATGTTGAATGATTAGAGGTTTCTCTTCATAAATAAGACATTAATTATAATGGGTTATAATTCTAATTGGATGAAGCCTTTGAGATTAATATGCCTTACAAGGGATTGTAATGGATTGCAGTAATGAGATCCCTATGCATCAAAGCATAATCTCTAAATGTTCTTGGTTGATGTATCACTGAAACTAGACATCAATGGTATCTAGAGACTAGTACATTTTATGTTTTTTACTTGGGACATAAGCAACTGATCTCATAGATTGAAGGGTAGAGATATTTTGAGTATAATATAAGTGCTTGCCTAAGAGAGCAAGGTCACTAAACATATGACCTACCATGAGAAGTGCAATTGGTATTTTCACTATAATGTCTATGCAATACTTCTCATGTGTTAGTTGTGTATATACTCATTAGACTTGAGACACCAAGTTGTCTTATGTGTGGAGTGCTATACTTTGTGTAACACCTCGTACTTTGATAGGGTGGCTAATAGAGCATATCAGATACCAATTGAGGTTAAGTAGAGTGTTTAAGAGTGTTGAAGGTGAAAGGAATAATTTGGAATAAAATATTTCGTACACGAGAAAATAGAAAGTGAATAATAATATTTTTATTGAGGATGAATTAGCAAGTTTAAAAGTGCTTTGGAAGTGATCCAAGACAAAGAGAGACTTTTGGGGGTCCCAAGGAGACAGTGAAAAAATTTAAAATAAAATAATATTAAAATGTTAATATTTGAACTATTATTGAAATTAGTCATGAAGGAGGATTACATGACTAATCTAAGTGGGGGAGAATAAGTAAGAAAGGATTTTGAAGACAAATGACATTAATGGGAACCGCATGTCTTTATTAAATAAAGCTAGCGGGTAAGTATATATTTAAATATTATGGTGATAGCTTGGTGAATTGCAAATTTTATATTTTGATTATACAAATGTGAAGGAAGGAAGATAGAAGAAACTTGGAGTTTAAAACATGTTGGAAGGACCAAATTCTAAAGGATGAAAGTTTAGGGAGTTAAATGGTAAGTAAGGAAAAGTTTGAGGACATGTGTAATTTTAATTAAATGGACATTTATTAACCAAGAAAGGTTAGATTATGAGGAATATGA
>NW_018397270.1:359617-359819 GCF_002168275.2 Theobroma umbraticum
TAAAAGTTACTATTACATGCAAATCATTGCATTGAAAAAAGAAGAAGTTAGTGGGAAACATGTGGGACCCCATCATATGAAAGTTGAAAAAGAGAAAAAGCAACAAAAAGTATTTAAATGGGAGAAAACTATGGTTTGGCAAAGATAACCCATAGTAAACAACATAAGGATGGCAATGTGATTTGAAAAGGAAAAGGTATAA
>NW_018397270.1:359991-363774 GCF_002168275.2 Theobroma umbraticum
TAATGCAAATGAAATAAAAGGAAACATTGCATGAACAAGCCACCAATGGGAGGTAGTGATAATAACATAGAGAAAAGTTGAATGGCATGAAATGGAAAAAGGAAGTAACTTTGGGCAATCCGCCAATGAGTAAGCAAAAAGAGAGAAAATAAAACAATGAGAAAGTGAGGTGGCGGATGGGAAGCTATTAGGATAGAATTTGGACCAATAAGCAAAAGAGATAATTTGTGCATGAAATATGAGTGGGGAGTGAGTTGGTCCAATGGGAATGAGAAATAAATAAAGAAATGAAAAAAAAAAGAATGGAAAATGAGAGTGACGGGTGGAAAAGTTTCAAAATGCCTTTGTCTTGTGATTTTGACCACATAAAAGGTAAAAGAAACATGCCAAAACTCACTAAGCTTTGGGCAATCTGCCCATGAAAGAAAAAAGAAAGGAAAAGGAAGCTTTCACAAGGCCATTTTGAGTTCACTCTTGTGATATCCTTCCACACCAAAGAAATAGCCAACAAACTAGCATTGTCTTGAGAAAAAACAAACCTTTGAGAAAGAAAAAAAGAGATTTGGCTAGGAAGCAAAGGAAGAAAGAAAGAAAGGAGAAAGGAAGCAAAGAAAGAAAGGTTCGGACTAGTGAACCCAAGACAAGGAAGGGTAAAAGATTTGTCATTTTTCTTGAAATGCATGCTTTATAAACCAAGTGTAATGTGAGATTTTGCTTGATTGTAGCAAGAATCTTCAAGGATTCAAAGGACTCGAGGTATGCATGTAGGTGGATCTCGTAATGCATGGTGATTTTGAGTTAGATAAGCAATAGGTAAGTATTTTGGTCTTGAAATCACAAGTAAACAAGAAAAATTAGATGTGTGCTAATTGTTCATGTTTGTGGCAGCAACGATGATCATGATGTGAGGAAATTGTGGGCTATATGTGTGGAACTCAAGCTAAAACCAAACGGTAAACATGTAATGTAATTACACTGTGTTATTTTGGATTGGGTTGGTTGAAAGTATGTGGATTGTGAGTTAAAATGTTTGCAAATAATGTTGATGAAAATTATGAAACTAGGTTAAGGATTTATTGATTGAAGTGCTGCCCATAATCAAGTATAATTAATTGTGTTAAGTTTGAATGGTTGCCAGGAAGTTGTGTAAGTGAAGAAAGTTTGTCGTAGCGGCATGTCGGACCAGGTAATGAGTGATCGGCAAGTAGAGTTAGCTAGATATGCACTTGAATCAATAGCAACATAGCATCCCGCTAATGTAAGGTGACTAAGGGGTGTCGATTTCCAAATTTCCATACTATATATATTGCTTTACGATTGATAGACGTGTCGATTTATTTTAAATGTGATTTATGGATGGCATGAATTGGTAGATATCCTAGGAATTTTTGAATGTCAAAGTATTTGAAATTCTCTTGATCATATATATATATATATATATATACAAGTTATGTACATAAAGGATTTTAAAACCGAGAAACAAGCTTTTTACTACAATTTCTGTCAAAATGTGTCTTATTGATTGTGTGATGTGCATTCATGAATGAATTTCATACTCTCCATGCTGATTTGACATCTAAACCTCATGCAAAAGGTTTTACATTTCAAAGTGTTACAACAAGGGGTTTTAGGACGCTACCATGATCGGTATTTTGAAAACCCAATTTAGCTTTTAAATGGTTTTATCAAACTGGGAGATTCAAGAGTAGGTCAGTTGTCACTTCAATAAAGTTAGTTCTAGCTAGAGAACTTTTGTGTAGTCGACAGGCTATTAGACATGGCTGGGGCCATGGTTTGTGATATACGTGGCAAGGCCATAGGTTGATATATGTGGCTAGGCTACAAGTGATATACGAGGTTACGACTGCCTGATTTCCTCAATGTCAGCCAACATCATTGAGACTACTATGGCAGTGGGAATCAAGTGGAGCAGAGCTCCTAGATGTTATTATGTGGAAGCAGGTCCACGAGTTCTTTATTTCTATTACCCATTCGAGAGTGATATCTCTTTTGGTTTTCACGTATGTAGGTTTTCGCATGGTGAGAAATACTAGTTTATCCACAGCTCCCCTATTTGATTAAAAGCTTTCATTGCTTTACGTATTGATTATGAATTAATGACGTTGTGTTTAATACCTCAAGGATGAGATGATTTATGAGCTTGTGTTTAATAATATTTGATTTCATGGAAATGTGCGTGCTTATGTTAGTCCGATTTTAAGTAAAGGACATTAAATGATTTCGATGATAAAAATCTCACTCACACTGGTTTTGAGACAATGCTGGTTAAATGATTTCTTGCATAAAAATTCTTGGTTTTATACATAAGGCACAAATGTCCTGTTTGCTTTTAAATGGATTATATGTTCCTATGTTTTTATATATTCAAATCTTCAGCCTTGGCTTGTTTCCCATCTATGCCTTACTCACGGAGTTGATGATCACTGAGTATATGAGACTCACTCCTTTTTGCTTCCTTTTGCAAATAAGTAATCAGCTCAAGTGCATTTCTTAGCACCTTAAGAGTTGCTGCAACATAGGTAATGGCATCTCTTAGACTTCTACTTCGAGTCACTCCGTTGCACAAGGTTCATGTTCTATAAAATATTTAGATTTATAAAGATTATCAGTCTATCAAAAATGTATTTTGTTAAAAACTTTAAGGTTGTGTATTGGATGTTAAGTGTGAAGTTGGGACACAAGAGGATATTGTAACTAAATGCTATACTTTACTTGTAATCGTCTATTTGGTTTAAGTAAACAAAAGCATTGCTATTACTAGTCGATTTATATTCACATTAGAATGTTTGATTAAATTATTCGAAATCTCAACTAAAGCTTGTTCAGGATTTGATGGGTTCACTCGCAAGTCTTGGATGATGATAACGATTGGGGAAGAGGTCGTTACACTTTGATTTCATCCCTATGGGTGCCTAACCAAGAATGCCAAAACAAGATGCTTTTGAGTATGGCATGAAGCATGTCAAGGTAAATGAGTGGTCAAGAAAAGAATCATCACCCCAAGTGATTTAAGAGGCATATCCTAATAGTTCTTGGCTGATATTAGCTTGTTGAAGTCCTTGGCTAAGGTGACTAGGAGATTATGAAAAAGAGTACAATGTCTCTATAAAACTAATGATCTAACCTCAAGAACAAATATGGAAATCAATAAAAGTAGACACTGCACCATGTTCTTAACATTTTTGGGATATAGGCTAAAGGAGTGAATTACATCAATAGGTTGTACATTGAAAGGTTGTCAAAGAACCCTTTGACTTTCTTGACAATTGGGTGGCCATGATACATAGCTAGATGCCAATAGTGATCTATAGAGTTGAGTTAATTAATATAATAAAAATTATAATTCAATTCCATCGCCAACATGTTAAGAACCTAATGGATCACATACAATAAGTTGCATTATGAGTTTAATTGGGAGTGTAAATCATACATTGGGTTTTTAACTTCTAAAGACTTAATTAAAAAAGTTTAATTAAGTATATGGCCAATATTATAATTATATATAATATGAAAGCCTTAACTGCAAACAAATAAAGCAAATTTAATTTTAATTTTAATTTACAATGACTTAATTAAAAAGGTTTAATTAAATGTTGGGCCAATATTATAAGTGGTCATAATATTAAGGCTTTATTTGCAATTGAAAAAGTTAATTAACCTAGATATATCACTTTTTAGCTACTCTTCATAACATAAGTGAAGCACACAAGTTAAGTGTTTGAGTCGTCAGAAAACCAACAAGAAAGCTTAGTCGAACACTTT
>NW_018397270.1:363784-375778 GCF_002168275.2 Theobroma umbraticum
TTGAAAAATAGTTTTCCAACTTTGTGATTCGGCTAGGAGTGTGACTTTGTTGGAGAGGACAAGTTGTTGTTCACCTTGCTAGAACAAAGGTATAGTTGAGATAGCTCCCTCCTTATAAAGGTTCAAGTACAACTGTGTGTGCAATCATTCGAGGCCAAGCATTTGAATAACTCAGGTTCTTTACTCCCTTTATGGTGCTTATGGGTTGGGCAAGGAAGAATTACCATTGTGATAGCCACATCACATAGAAAAGGTAATGTTATTTTTTTGATTACTTCTCCTTTAGTTTATTTGTATTAAAACCACCAAGGTGACCCATGGGTGGCGGCAAGGCATGGTACATTTAAATTTTTATTTTCGCTGCATATGATAATTGTTATCTCTGAGTTTCATGCCATTCCAACATGTACATGCATACTCTTCATGCCACAGCATTCTAGTCTCGAGTGGCACTATAGGAGATTTAATTCACCTTGGCACTGTGACCTTAAGCAACTAAAGGCTGCGGCCTTTATTCCACGTGCTACCTTGTCCAGAAACTATAGCCATCCAGCCATTTTCGATGTGATTTTCACCTCGATCTAATCTAACCGGGCTAAGTGGTAAAATTAAAAGTTGTAGCTCTATCCTTTGGATTTTGATTGGCTCAAGAATCTTGTCAATTAGACTTTTGTAGCTCAATTTATCCTTGAAATACTACAACATGTACGAATGAAGCCTTCACCATATGTGCATGGTTTTTCATCAAGTAAGCCTTTCCCATCTAATGTCTTACAAAAGTAATGTTAGAAGTGAACGATAACTACACTTAAAGTAATTTATAAAAAAATAATATAAAATTAACTAAAATAACTTAAATTAAACTAATCAACATCTAATCAAACTTAACTAAGAAAAGCACCTAAAGTACTAAAATCCAAACCATAAAATCTCAAAGACTTAGTTACTTCAACAACCAAAATGTATCAAAATAACTCTATAAAAGAGAGTTATCACACCACCAAACTTAAGATTTTGCTAGTCCTCGAGCAAAACATAAACTAAAATGCAATAACAAAAATGAAGAAAACAACTTAACTAGAAATAAATTGCAGCAACTCACAATCACCTTTGATATACTCATATGTTAATTCATAATCTCAACTCTAAACAGCACACAAATATTATTTAAGTTTATGCTTCAATTCAAATGCAAGCTCATCATCATATGGATTTTTGTGTGTGTGCAATCTTTCCACCAATAACATTATACAATCCAAATAAGCTTACATTCATTCAAAATTCAAACTAGTAATAGAGTTCCATAGGTTTGCTTTTCATATGTCTTTCCACTAATGTAGACTTATACTAAGTTAAGGAGCAATAGGACTTTATCAAGCCTATAATGTATGGCTAGGGTTAAGGTAGGATATGGAATATTATGTAACTCAAATCACCCTAAGCACATAGTTATTCTAGGACCTATTTTGAGCTTTATTTTCCTTCACCAAGTATACCCCTTTTTCATCAAAGTTTTCTTTTGTTCAACACATCATTGTTTTTTTCTTCATTTTCTTCCCTTTTCTTTTTCTTTTTCTCAATATTACACTCTCAAACTTATTTATTTTGTTAGGTAGTAAAATGAATACAATCATACTTTTGATCTTTAAAATCAGTTTTGAAGTTTACTACGTTTCTCACTATCCAGCTCATAACAGTTCCTAAATTGACTTATGTACTTAGGAATGAGGGATGCAAAAATTGGAGCTTTTATGTAAAGGTCCAAGTTCATAATTAAATGTTTAACCAAAGAAAGGTTATTGTTGTTAGTTTAATACATGCAAGTGCACGTGGTTGTACAACTAATATAAAGGTAAGTCAAGTATCATTTTCCACAAAGATTTGCACTTGTTCTTACTAAATACTATTGGTCATTTGATGTGTGCTAGAGGGGGTGAATAACACTTTCTAAATGTCACTAAACTTAACTTTTAATTAAGAGCTTGTTAAAGGTAGATGATGAAAAGTTAAGGACCAGATGGAAGAATGATTTAAAGGAGAATGAAATGAAGAAATAAAAGAAGATAGACAATGCACAAAGATTTATAATAGTTCAGTCTCTTTAACTTACATCCACTACCTTGGTCTTCCAATCAAGGAATTTCAAATCAATTCACTAGAATTAGTGGATTTCCCAAGCATCCACTATGCTTTTACAATGGCTTTTCATAAGCTCAAACCACTACCTTTCAATAATGGTTTTTTTGTGAAGATCAACCAAAACCCAAAATCTAACTTTTCTAAAGTTGAGTTAGAACCTACAGCAACAACCAAGCTAACCTAAGCTTGATTAATCCCTTTAGAATGGCTCACACACTCTAAGTAATCAACGAATATAGATTTCACGGTGTACCTATGATCACTAAGTTAATCTGAATGGTACAAGATGAGGTGCTAAAAACTATTACAAAGATTGGAGTGGAACACAAGAAGAATTGAGAGGATTTTTGCTATTTTTGGGCTCTTTTTGTTCTTGAAAGCATCTCATGTCCTTCTTAGCCGTTGAAAATGTCTTTATATTTGAAAAATTAACTTTGATGGATGTTGACAGCTTCTTACCATTGCAAAAAGTTTAAAATCCTTTTTAGCCATTAGTTTGTCTTTAGATAATCAAATTCAAATTTTTGACAGTGAGCTTTTAGCTGGTCAACCATACTTCTTAATTAATTAAGTTTTCTTTGTCTTGCAGTCTGTTTGACTCTATTAATCGATTAAGAAAGACTTTAACCAATTAATAGCTTACAGTTTCTGGAGCAATCAACTTCACCAACTTTTCTTTGTTTGAATGATTCTTCTCTTAGCTTGTTAACATTGATCTTCTTTTACCCTTATTCTTCACAATTGATTGCCTTCTCTTTAGATCTTCACTTTTGGATTTTAGTTGACTAACTCCCTTGGTTAACTAATTAAGAGGCTTCTATTTGTAATTCATTTTGTGACTGTTTGTTCTGATGAGTTTTGACGTTGGCTTTTTGATAACTCTATTACATAGGGTTATTTTGACACATTTTGGGGGCTTAAGTAGCTAGATCTTTGAGATTTTAGGTTTGAATTTTAGCATTTTAAGTGTTTTTCTAGTTTAAGTTTTGATTACTTGTTAAGTGATTAATTTAAGTTATTTTAGTTAAATTTTATGTTGTTTTGTTTTAAATTACTTTAAGAGTATTTATTGCTAATTTCTCTCTTATGGCTTTTGTAGGAAATTGATGACTTTCAAAAAATTATTTTATTAAATGACATACGTTTTTATCTTATACACTCAAGTAGTAAAGTTAGACAATAAAGAATAGGAATGTTTTGTTATCATAAAAAACTCATGGAGTCAACAACTACTAAATTTATAACAAAATCTATCTTACCCAAACACTTTATTTTGAATGATTAATTAAGCTAAAAGTGATTATTAAAACTAAGTAAATAGGATTTCATTCAGAGAAATATTAATTCAAAACCTAGGATTATGGTATCTCTCAATATTTCATTTGAATTTAATCATTCTCTTTGCCTTAGATTAACGAGATACATCATAAACCTAGAATTCGTATTATGTACAAATCTCTGTCGAGATTGTGCACTCACACCTTTCCAAACTAATTCCATATATCTAAGTAAATTAATTAGAAAAAGTTCATTATATGCGTGTTCTAATTTGCTTGCTTAAGGTATTTAGGTATATGTCAATCCTAAACACAAAACTATCACCTAACTCTGAAGTGAATCGAACAAAGGCTACTTAAAATAATGGTTTATTCTAAACTTTATAAACTCCTTCCGTTGAGTTCCATTTAGAGAGCCAACACATTTCAATTAATGATCAAGCATTGAAAAGAATTAAGTGCAGAATTGAATAAACACTGCATAATCCATTAATATTGTAGACACCATTTTGATTACGGTATTTTACTTTGTTTTTTAATTGATTTTGATTTTAATTTTCATCTTTATTTTTTATTTTTATTTTTATTTTTATTTTACATTTTACTTTCTGTTACTTTTAAAAATTAATGCTTGTATTGGGCCTAATGTGTCATATACCCATTTCTAAAGCCTGTACCCAAAAAAAAAACGTGATTAATTATTTTACCTTAAAAACAGATCAAACGGTCTAGTTAAATTGAATTAAGCTAGGATTCAAGTGAATATTCCAAAGGATAATTAAGAAGCCAAATGGATAAGTAGGGAAGCAAAACTGAATTTGTACGAAGGAAAACGGATGCCACTAGGGCAATGGTTACACCAGATGCAAAATTTTCGCATCTGGCAGTAACCCTACGATGCTGGGGAAGCCATGTGGCTGTATCCTTAGCATCCAGGGTGAATATATAACGCCTCTAAAAGTTCTTGGAGAAACCCTACGGTGGAAAAAATGAAAACAAGAGAGAAAATACCCTAGAAATCTAGCAACCAAAGAAACCTAGCCACAATTTTCTAGCAAAAACCTTTACCCTACCCGTTCCTTTCAACAGATAAACCCTAACAAATCCCAACTACAAAATCCCTAACATAAACCAAAAATCCTTGCTTTCCAACCCTACCAATGAAAAACCACAACGAAAATAAAAAAATGTCGTAGAACAGAAAATAAAAAATATGCAAAGAAGATGTAAACTAAGAAGTAGTGAGGGTGAGGGAGAAAGGTGATGTTTTGGATTGAGTGTTAGAGATAACTCTATTATATAGAGTTATTTGAGCTTAATTTTGATAAGAATTTAGCGTAGTTCTTATAGTAATGCATAGAAATAAATAAGTTTTATTTAATTATTTTAAATTAGTTATTTTAGGTAAGTCAATCTAATTCTAGTTAATTTTATACTTAATTTGGTGTTAATGTGGATAAGATAGGTTGTTATTAATTTATTTGTGCTTTTGTAAGTGTTTAAAAGAAGAATTTTAGTAAAAAAAGGAGAGCAATTTTGACGTGCAGACTTCCACTGCACATGTTTCAGTATTTCACAATAACTCTCTCTACAGAGCTGCAAATAAAGCAGTTCTAAACCATTGAAAAGATATGAGAAAAATCTAAAACTTTGATGTTAACCACTTTAACCAGTTCGGCTTGGAAGATGGTCAAAAATCTTATTGAAGTTGATGTACTATAGTGGTCCTATAACAATTACGATTTCTGTTAATTAATTGTGCAAAGCTGCGACTCACAAAGTTTGACAAGGAAATCATAGCTGAAATTGACTTCTTCCTTCATCCAACTTGGCCCAACTTCAAAGCCCATAAAAACAACCTTTTGGAATAATCTTAAAAGGAAAACAAAAAAGGAAGAAACACTAGATTAACAACTAAGAGTCAAGCCACAAAGTCATTGAAGCCAAGAAGAATTTGAAGGATTCAATGAGATTTAGAGGTCACGAATACAACTCTTGAGTTTTTCTATCTTTTCTTTTATTCTTTTATTTTCTTGGTTTTGTTTTTATTGTTTAAACTTTATTCAATGATGATGTGCGACTTGATGGAGAACTAAAATTTTAATCTAAGATTATGATTGAACTCATTATGTAGTCTGAATTATTTTTCTCTCTATTACTTATGTTTGATAGAATTAAGTTGTATATTTTATTCTATTCTTAATGCTTCTAGTTGACTGGCCACCAATTAGATTGAATTAGAAACCTAAGTTAAACCTTAATGAAGGAGATTTAGGTAGACTTTGAATAAAATATCATATGATCGATTACACTTAGTTGCTTAGGTGGTTTGATTTGCATATAGGATAGACATATAGTTATAAGCCATACGTAGCCAAATTAAAGCACAAACTTAATGAATCTTTCTTCAATATAATTTGCATAGGCATATAGTAAATTAATTAAGAAAGGTATTTTTATGAGAAACTCGACAAAAACTTGTAAATAATTTAAGACTCTCAATTTGCAACTTGAACCATTAAATTGAGTTAAGAGAGAGACAATATTCAAATGAAGTATTAAAGGATATCATAATCTTAAGTCTGGCAATCACTAGTAGTTAATAAAGTAAATTTGATAATAGATTTTAGTTTAGTTTTAGTTTTGGCTATTGGTTTAATAGCTTCAATCTTTCTTCTCAATTAATTGTTTAGATAAAATTAGGGCGTGTTAATTTTAGTAGTTAGTAGTAAGAATTAATTCAATTCTTTGTGGGATCGTCACTATACTCATCTCTATATTATCTTTGCGATACGTGCACTTGCGTGAGTAGAAAATTGAACAACAATTAGGCTTTAAAGTGAGGATGAAAATCGAGAGAGAAAGAAGGTGATAGTCGAAGGTTGGTAACAGTATATATGGTGGCTCGGTGGTAAAGGTCGCTAGCTAGATTTTTAGGTTTGGAAGAGGAAGAAAGAGGGTAGCTGCTAGTGAGAGAAAGTGGAGGAAAAGGGGGTACAGAGAGAAAAAAAAACTTAAGAGAAAAAGGAAAAACCCTAGACCTGACAGCCGAGCCACACCAAAAAAATATAGCCAAAAATATCAAAAAATAAAAAGAAGATAAGAGCTTGAAAAAGACGATAATCATTTAGTTTTTGGGATTTTTAGGGAGAAGCCTTCGGATCCAGGATGGTTTCGCAACTTTAAGTGGTTTAGGCTCGTGCTAGAGGTTTATCTTTCAGTTTCTAGCTAAAGTATAATGGAGAAGCGATCCAAATCAACTGTCAAGGATCTTCATGGTGTTAATGGTTTTGTTTGGTTGTAGAGGTTACAGTTTGGAGAGAAGAAAGAAGGCTAAAAAAAGAGAGAGAAAAGAAAGGAGAAGGTCAAACGAGAGTTGAAGAAGAAAGGGGGAAAATGACTAAGAAGGTAAAAATTTGAAAAGAGAATACAGGATATAGGGTTTCAATTGAGGAAGAGATATAAAGAAAGAAACGACGTCAGTCCTTATTGAAGGAAAGCCTCTTTTGTTGCACCAAACAGTGTGCCTTGAAGATGTAAAATAAGCTAAGTCCATCATACTCCTTGCAACAAGCTTTGGGCTTCAAGCTTGGTTAAAGAGAAAGTGGGCAAATCTGTGACCTTAAGCAAGTCCTAGCCTAGGATTTGGTATGACCTAGGCTCTTTCGATTATTAAGCCTTGTGGATGATTTGTTTAACTTTTAGTTTACTTTGCATGCATTTACATTGTTTGCTTTGTTGTTAATCTCAAGTAATGTATAACGTGGTTGTATTTTAATATATATATATATATATATAAAGCAAGATGAACTATTTAGTTACAGGAGATAGTATATGGGTAAAACCTACAACTACATGAAAAAATATTAGGTATATAACTTAATAAAGCAAATGAATAATAAGTTAATCCAAAAATATCTATATGATAATATAAAAAAATGTGTGTTTTATGGGTTATATAGGTAGTAGAATATATGCCCGGAACGCGAGAAGTTGCAAACCTGAGTTCATTTTCTTAGGCAAGAGATTTAATTTAGCCCCACCAGCATGATGGGAGGGTTTTAGTTTTAAATCTCAATATTCTAATCCGAGTAATACCTTAAATTGGTAAAAAGAAAAAATATGTAGGTAATCATTAACTAACAATAGAAACATAGGATATTTTATCTAAAATAGAATAAAGAAGAAGCAAAAAAAAGCATAAAATATTTATTACATTAAGAAATAATAAAATATACGACAATATGAAATAAATTATTTAGATTATACCGATGATGGATGTTCATTTGGAACACAAGGAGTTGTAATTCCGAATGAATTTTTCCTAAGCTTGGGATTTAAATTAAGACTCCACCAGTACAATGGGAGGGTCTTCATTTTGAAATTTTGATATTTTTAATTTTAAATAAGCAAAAAGTTATTATATAATAAATTAGTCAAAATATAAATGTAAATATAATAAATATAAAAGAACAAATGACATATATTTACTTAAGGTGTTAAAATATATATATAATTGCAAAAAATAATAATACTCATGACAATAAATAAATAAATAAGTAATAAAATATTTAATGATGGGAAATTCATAATAATGAATACATTTTAAGTATAAAAGTTAAAGATTTAGTTATATAAAATATATATAATAAATTTATAAGTGTTGTAAAAAAGGAATACGATAGATAATAAAAAAAGAAAGAAGTCAAATCAAAATATACACAACTATGAAATAAGATATCTTGCTTAAAGACTATAGAGTTTGGGTAAGAGAAAATTTATACAGTAAAATAGATATACACCTAAATAACATAGAAAAACATATAATTCATAATATACATATTTATAAAGAGAATCAATATAAAAGGGAAAATCATAAAGAAATAACAAAGAAGATATATGAGGATTTAGAAACAAAACAATAAATTTCATAAGCATGTCACACACAACTATTGCATCATAAATGTCATGGCATATAGATATTAATTGACACAGGTATAAGTCCCAATGATGGGAGTTTTTGAATGATCTTGAGAAGGTGAGTATTCTTTGGAAAGTTCCCTAGGTGAAAACAAAATCCCCAGGTCTCACCAGTATGATGGGAGGGCTCAGAGAATATTTTTAATAAAATGGCTTTTGCTCGTAATAGGTCTACATTTACAAAAATACTATTTTTGCTAAAATGCATACGATTACACCCAAGGATGGGATTTATTCGTCAAATTTGTGAAGGCAAGTTTCCTAAATAATTCTCTAGTTGAGAGAATATCCTCGGATCTCACCAATATGATGGGTGGATCCGAGAAATATCCTCAATAAGAGGTTTTTTTGTCTGACATTATTGGAATTTTATACCATATATTTCATGAATGCATCATGTACATGACACATCCGTAAAGCCAAATAAAATATTTTAATAAAGCAGAGGATAAATAAATAAATAATAATTAAGGAAACATAATAAATTTAAGAATTAGGGCTCCAATAGGATACATGACACACCCGTTCGTGGAAAAAACGTCACAAGGATCTAATCCTTCCCCGGGTGTAACTGTACTCCCAAATCCAGTCTTGAAAATCGTAGACCAATTTAACATTTTTTCGACGGACGTAAAATTAATTTCAAATCTCATCAATTAGAATCGAGTCAATAAGTGGCCAATTACACTTAAAAAAGGATTGGTGGTGACTCTTACTTTTTCCCGCATCTAGCGGTCGGGTTCCAAGGCCGGCATGTGATGACAAATGGCGACTTTATTAGGGACTTAGAGAGTCAAACCATTAATTAATAATAGGTTATCTTAAACCTTTAATAATCTAGTGTTTCTTTTAGTGTTAATGATTCATTTTGCATACTTTTGTTAGATGCATTTATTTATTCTATTATTGTCATTTTATTGCTTTTACTAATTGTGGGGATTTTAGGATAGAGGGGCATATGATGAGTGGTAAAAGGTTAGTTTATTCCTTCCCACACATTACATGATGAGCATTCATGCATGAACCTTCTACTTGGGTTCTGTCCTGACTAGGAGGGGATTTGTAGCTACACTCTCGTAAGGTGATAACCTCCGCATGGGCTAGTAAAGACTCCTACTAAGATCGAACCTAATCCGTTTGAAACCTATAATGGGTGAGGACTAGGGTGCCTTACTAGTTCGTGTGGACGACAATGAGGAACGATTAGGGAACCCTTAGCTCCAACCGGAACGAAAGCTCAGCATGTAGAAAACTATGAGTAGCCTTCCTTTAGGTATAGCCATTCGAACATACTATGAATGAGGCACTTTTAAATAGGAACACATGAAGGAATACTTCTTAATCTTTCTATTTTGATTTCTTGCATAACATTATGGAAATAATGAAAAAAAACATAAAATAAAAAAAATAAAAAATGAGGAATTGTAAAATCGATGAAGATGTCAATATCGATAATAATTTTCACTATTTCTCATTAAATCGCATCCTGGTCAGTCTAAAAAATATATATATAATAAATAACAAAAAGGGAGTTCTTTTCTTCAAGTGATGTCCTTTAAAAAAAGAAAAACGAAAAAAGTAGGGAAGAGAAAACACAAAGTCTTTTCTTTTATTTCTTTTGTCCTTTAAAAATTATGAAAACAAAAAATAAAATAAAAAATGATATTTCTTTCAATTTTCTTTTCTTTTTTTTCTTTTCACTCATAAAATATGAAAATGAAAAAAAGGAAAGATTTTAGTTTTGAATAAATTTTCACTTCTCACTTTACGTAATTTTTAATAATAATGTGGTATTTTACTTGCATTGCATGTACAATGTTTAAACTTTCTTACATTTTAAGGTCACTTCATTGCATATCACTTCATTTATCCATCCAAGCGTCATTGCATTTCACGCATGTATGCATGAGACATATTTTCATTCACATACAAATATTCATCTCTTGTTTATTTCTCGCCTATTTATTCCCATAATAAAGAATCATATAATTGGGTTTGAAGAAAATAAAATAAATCAACTTTTATGGAAAACATCTAGAAAATTTTTAGTGAAATTTCAAAAATTCTTTTCTAATTTATTTGATTTGAGTTAAGGGGGTTGAAAGATATGGAAATCAATTGGAAGCAAGGATAAGCACATTAGAGCACAATCAAAAAGAGTTCAGACATGATCTTGGAGAGATGAAAGGACATATTGCCAAATTGATAGAAATAGTTGAACATCTTAACGAAGCGAACGAAATTCACACTCAAGAATACCAATCATTTCAAACTGAACCACGCCTCAAGCAACCATTGAAGGAAAGCCAATTTGACCTTGATAAGTCCTCCATCTTACTCAGTGACCTAAGTAAAAATCAAGGTTTGGAAAAAGTAATGAAGGGAATGGATGAGCTGAATATGGAGATGATTGAATTGAAGAGCTCAATATCCAAGATGGGACCTCTCAGCCCTACATAACTTTCAAACAATGGTTTGCCACCAAGCACATACCTCCAACCTACCACTTTTCGACCAACTTTTCAACCTATGAGCATTGGTCTACATCCAAGTTTGCACCGTTGTTCAAGCACCTTTCGACGACATTTTCAACAAGCTCCTCAAGCCCAATTGTTCACACCATCATCCGCCACCCCTTGTAACACCCTGTACCCTCATTTAAAAGTTGATAAGACTCTCTTGATGAGAAAAAATGTTATTTGACGTAAGTCTAAGTGTCAGAGAACGGTGATTAAAATATTTTTATGAATAAAATATTATTAAAATATTAATATTTTACTTCTTAGTGAGATTAGTTAAAAGAGAGGGTTATATGACTAATCTAAGTGGGAGAGAAGAAGAAAAGAATAATACGGAAGAAAAATGAGGTTAAAGAGACTCACGTATCTTTATTAAATGGAGCACAAGTGGGTAAGTATATATTTAAATATTATGGTGACACGTTGATAAGGTACAAATCTT
Organism: Theobroma umbraticum; assembly: GCF_002168275.2. Lineage (NCBI taxonomy): Eukaryota > Viridiplantae > Streptophyta > Magnoliopsida > Malvales > Malvaceae > Theobroma > Theobroma umbraticum. The sequence goes on from NW_018397270.1 coordinate 375,142, forward strand.
ATATTATATTTATACACACGTCAACGAAGGAAATAGAAGAAAATTAGAATTGAAGAAGTGATGGGAGGAGGACTTAATAAAAAGGATGAGAACTTAGGAGGGTTAAATAGTAATTTTACTATTTAGATTGGTCAAAACTTACAAAGGAAGCTTTGACTTTTGTTTTTTTTTCTCTCTCCATGGCCGGCCAAATATGTGAGAGCTTGTTGAGAATTGTGCACAAAGAAAGAAAAGAAAGGATGAGAGAAGGAAAAAAAGGAAGAGACAAGAGATTTTTCTACTTGTTGACTAAGTGAAAAGCTTTGAATTTTTCTCTTGACTTTTCTTTTCTTTCCATTCCACATGGCCGGCCAAGTGATGTCAATTTTTATTATTTTCCTTCTTATCCTATTGAGATTCTAGCACCTTCCTCATCCATCCTTTTATGCATTTATTTTTCTTTCTTTTCTTTCCAACTGTCACTTCTCTTTCTTATGCATTTCTTTCAACCGTGGCTTCATCTCCATAGACAGCCGTGCATCAAGTCTTCCCTCCCATCTTCTTTCATGCTCCTTTCTTTTCTCCTTCCTTCTCATGAGTTATCTTCTCTTTTTCCTCCCCCATAACCAAACCTAAGGAGAGTTTGGTGGTTTGGCTT
>NW_018397270.1:375937-376189 GCF_002168275.2 Theobroma umbraticum
ATCATGTATACATGCAATTAAGTTGGGTTTGGATGGTTGCTAGTGAACGTATAAGTAGATGAAGTGTGCTGGGGTGGCATGCCGGACGAGATAACCGGTGAACGGAACATTGTATCAGTTAGTTGTATACCCAAATTAATAGCAACGTAGTGTCTCGTTATTGTAAGGTGAGTAGGGGTATCCATTTTAAAATTTCCTATGACTATGTAAATATATATAAGTATGTGTTGATTTATTTTAATGAAAAATTGT
>NW_018397270.1:376549-376810 GCF_002168275.2 Theobroma umbraticum
GGGCTGTTAGACATGGCTGGGGCCAGGGTCTATGATTTTACGTGGCTAGGCCACCAGTTGCTATACGCGGTTGCAACCGCCTAATTTTCTCCGATGTCGGCCAACATCGTTGAGACTGCCATTACATATGGGGATCCGATGGAGCAGAGCTCCCAGATGTTTGATAACTCTATTATATAGAGTTATTTTGGCACATTTTGGGGGCTTAACTAGCTAGATCTTTGAGATTTTAGGTTCAGATTTTAGCGTTTTAGGTGTTTT
>NW_018397270.1:376820-377181 GCF_002168275.2 Theobroma umbraticum
ATTTGATTACTTGTTAAGTGACTAATTTAAGTTATTTTAGTTAAATTTTATATATTTTTTGTTTTAAATTACTTTAAGAGTATTTATTGCTAATTTCTCTTATGTCTTTTGTCAGAAATTGATGAAAAAGTCTCATTTAATGAAAATCAGTGCAAGTACGGTGACTTCATCCGTATATGTTTCTGTATTTTGACCATATGTCTCTCTAAAAAACTCCAAATGAGGTGACTCTTAAACCAATAGAATTATAAGCAGAAGGGCTACAACTTTTATTTTTATCAATTCACCCAGTTTTGAATGGATCACCGTCAAAATATTTGTCAAAATCGGAGCACTGCAGCAGTACACAAGGACTGAATAT
>NW_018397270.1:377348-377612 GCF_002168275.2 Theobroma umbraticum
GTTGATAGACTGCCACAGCGCTGGGAGAACAAGGCTGCAGCGTTGATGAAAGCAAGCAGACATACAAATTTCCAGAGAGCTCAGCGCTGCGGCGCTGGATAAGTAGCACCGCAGCGCCGGGCGACTTTCCAAAAATAAAAGAAGTTGGCGGGTTTTTGGAAATTAGGTTATTTGGAGCCTATTTAAGAAACCTTTTTCAGATATTTTGTGGAGGAGGCAGCAAGCAACTATTCTGGAGATTGGAAGCCAAGAACAAAGCAAGAA
>NW_018397270.1:377952-378064 GCF_002168275.2 Theobroma umbraticum
GCCACCAGTTAAATTGATTTAGGAACTTAAACAAACTTGGGAAAGGGAGTTTAGCGTTGACTAAAATTGGAATAGCATATGATCATATTACTTGATTTGCATATAGGATAGG
>NW_018397270.1:378351-378737 GCF_002168275.2 Theobroma umbraticum
CTAGGCTTGTTTGATTTGATATTTATTTGAGTATTTATTATTTTAATTTTTCTTTGTTTAAATTTGCTAACTTAGTTTTATTTGATTCTATTTTGATATTGTTTGGATAAGATTAATTTGTTACAATTTTAGTACTTAGTAAACTTTTAGATCAATTCCCCATGGGATCGATACTCTACTTGCTAATATACTGTCTATTTGATTCGTATACTGACGTAGTAGAATTTTAACTGACAATGTTATTATGTGGAAGCGGGTCCACGTGCTCTTTATTTCTACACCTACTCGAGAATGATATCTCTTTAGGTTTTTCCAGTCAGTAATTTTCGCATGGTGAAAAATAATAGTTTTTCTGCTATTTCCTTACTTATATGATGAAATTTGAT
>NW_018397270.1:378747-378844 GCF_002168275.2 Theobroma umbraticum
GTGTATGAGGTGAATTATGAATTTGTGCATAAACTTTGTAAACTGTTGGATTTTATGGGAGCATGCATGATGACATTTAATTACTTTAAACTAGATG
>NW_018397270.1:378944-379068 GCF_002168275.2 Theobroma umbraticum
ACATGTTTGGCCGGCCATGGAGAGAGAGAAAAAGAAAAACAAAAGTCAAAGCTTTTAGGAAGTTTTGACTAATCTAAATAGTAAAATTACCATTTAACCCTCCTAAGTTCTCATCCTTTTTATT
>NW_018397270.1:379277-379440 GCF_002168275.2 Theobroma umbraticum
CACGTGAGTCTCTCTAACCTCGTTTTTCTTTCGTATTCTTCTTTTCTTCTTCTCCCCCACTTAGATTGATCATATAACCCTCTCTTTTAACTAATCTCACCAATAAATAAAATATTAATGTTTTAATAATATTTTATTCATAAAAATATTATTTTATTTAAAA
>NW_018397270.1:379450-379569 GCF_002168275.2 Theobroma umbraticum
TACCTATCACCGTTCTCTGACACTTAGACTTACATCAAATAACCTTTCTTCTCATCAATAGAGTCTTATCCACTTTTAAATAAGGGTACGAGGTGTTACAATCTCCCCCACTTAAGACA
>NW_018397270.1:379579-379723 GCF_002168275.2 Theobroma umbraticum
CGAATTTAAATCAACATAGAGTGAATAATTAAAATTATAAAATTCTGCCATATCACTTCCGTTGGGCATTCTTAACATAAGATTTTGATTTACCCATTATATTGACTTCCAATCTTTATAGAAAACTCACAATGTCATAACACA
>NW_018397270.1:379733-379892 GCF_002168275.2 Theobroma umbraticum
TGTAATACATTTCTTAAATCAGATCATTATTATTCTTCTTCTTATACAGAAATTTCAAATATATCATCACTTCTAGTTACAACTTAATCAAATTAACCTTATATTGTCAGTCATGCATGTTTGCATAACCACCCACAATTCCTCCACCTTGATTTTGAT
>NW_018397270.1:379923-380050 GCF_002168275.2 Theobroma umbraticum
CCATTGACTATGGCTAAATTGACAACCAATCATTATTTACTGCTATATATTTCCTTACAAATTCCATTAAAGCATTCCAATGAATAACAACATTCAACACTCGTCCTTATGGTCTTAACCAATCTCT
>NW_018397270.1:380060-380177 GCF_002168275.2 Theobroma umbraticum
GTTCAACCTCTTAAGGTTAAAATTGTTCAAAAATTTCCTTTAACGTTCCTTTCCAAGTCTTATTTGATTACTGACCATCTCTATCATTCCAGAGTCATGGCTAATTTACTAATCATA
>NW_018397270.1:380277-380666 GCF_002168275.2 Theobroma umbraticum
AGTTATTGGTTAAGTTGTTATCATGTATACATGCAATTAAGTAAATTGGGTTTGCATGGTTGCTAGGAAACGTATAAGTAGAGGAAGTGTGCTTGGACGGCGTGCCAGACTAGATAACTGGTGAACGGCACATAGTATCAGTTAATTGTGTACCTAAATTAATGGCGATATAGTGTCTCGCTATTGTGAGGTGAGTAGGGTGTATCCATTTTAAAATTACCTATGACTATGTAAATATATATAAATATGTGTTGATTTATTCTAATGAAAAATTATGGAAAGCATGAGTTGGTAGAAATGTTAAGAAATTGTGGATGTTATGACTTTGAAAATAGTTTGAAAATATATAAGCTATATACATATATAAATATACGTAAGGGTTCTTGAAA
>NW_018397270.1:380689-380789 GCF_002168275.2 Theobroma umbraticum
GATTTATGTCAAGTATGTGCCTTATAGTTTGTGTGATATGCATTCATGATTGAATCATATACCCACCATGCTAATGATCTTTCAATCTCATGTAACAAGT
>NW_018397270.1:380799-380946 GCF_002168275.2 Theobroma umbraticum
AGTCTTACACGGGATTTTATCATGTACTATGTGAACATTTTGATAATGAATTTTGAAATGAATTTTGAGGGCTTAACTATATTTTAAAATGGTTTTATTAAACTGGGAGATTTGAGAGTAGGCTAGTTGTCACTCCGATTAAGTGTG
>NW_018397270.1:380956-381234 GCF_002168275.2 Theobroma umbraticum
ACAAGTGAGCTCTAGCTAGAGAATCTTTGGGTCACTGACGGGCTATTAGACATGGCTGGGGCCAAGGCTTATGATTTTACGTGGCTAGGCCACCTGTTGTTATACGCGATTGCGACTGCCTAATTTTCTCCGATGTCAGTCAACATCGTTGAGACTACCATGGCATGTGGGGATCCGGTGGAGTGGAGCTCCCGGATGTTATTATGTGGAAGCGGGTCCACGTACTCTTTATTTCTACACCTACTGGAGAATGCTATCTCTTTGGGTTTTTCACGTAA
>NW_018397270.1:381244-386116 GCF_002168275.2 Theobroma umbraticum
CATGGTGAAAAATAATAGTTTTTATGCTGCTCCCTTACTTATATGATGAAATTTGATTTAATTCTCCGTGTACGAGGTGAATTAAGAATTTGTGCATAAACTTTGTAAAATGTTGGATTTTACAGGAGTATGCATGATGACATTTAATTACTTTAAACCAAATGTTAAGTGATTTCGATGGTAGGAATCTTTCCATGACTTGGGTTGATATTTGATTTAAATGATTATTTAGCATAAATTTACTTATTTTCATAGAAGGCACAAACCTCCCTTTTCGAGTAAATTGTTTACATATATTCTTATATTTTTAATATTCAAATCTTCTGCCTTTAACTTGTTTCCCATCTACGCCCTACTAACGGAGTTGATGATCACTAAGTCTGTGAGACTCACCCCTTTTATTTCCTTTTGCCGATAGGTAATCAGTTTAAGTGCATTGTTCAGCACTTTGATACCGACTGCAATCTAGCTTATGGCATCTCTTAGACTTCCATTTCAAATCGCTCCGCTGCCTAAAGGTCGGTTTGTGTCAACTAGTCAGGCTTGTAATGAATAATAGTACTAGAATATACTGGCTGGAGCTTAAGGTTATGTAATGACTACTGCATATTATTTTGAAATCGTATGGAATTATCAAACCTGGTTATTAGTTTCTAGATGCCACGTTTTAAATATTATGATTATTTGGTTTAAATGAACTATGGCGTCAAAATTGTAATTTGAGTTTAAATTGCCTGAAGGTTTATCTAAGGCTTGTTTGAGATTTGGCGGGTTCACTCGCAAGTCACGAACACCGGTAGCGATCAAGGTAAGAGGTCGTTTCGCCCCTTCTCCTAGCGGAGGTGTCATCCAAAAACAATCCAAAACAACTACATAAATAGTTGGATCCTATTCCCATTTCTTATGGAAAACTTTTTAAGCAATCGGTTCAGGATCATCTTGTTGCTGCTATGCCAATGGAATCTTTAGAACCTCTATATCCAAAGTGGTATAACCCAAATGCAAGATGCGATTATCATGGTGGAGTTATGGGACATTCCATTGTGGATTGTACCATTTTCAAGCATAAGGTGCAAACATTGATAGATGTAAAGTGATTTGATCTAGTGAAGATGGTTGGGCATGGTGAAAGGATGTCCAAATAGGCATCTACGAGACAATATAGTGGACTTCATTGGGACTTTTTCCTTTTGAGTGAAAGTTTCTAAGATCTAGAACATTTAATGTTTAGATATGATTGTAATTAACTTCTTTTGAAGTTTGTAAAAATGGATTTATGTTTGTGAACAATTATCAAAAAAATTATTATGTACCTTGAATGATGCAAGAAAATTGTCACAAATTGGATCAAATGTATCAATGATTGACTTTTCATATTTTGTTTAAGCATATTTTGAATTTTGTTTTATAACAACAAACAGAATTTCTCAAAAAAACAAAAATGATTAATGGAAAAATAAATGCGTTGCACAACTTAGATTTTGTTGTAATCTCATCATGCATAAAAAGTGCCCCAAATCATTCATCATCTATTGACTCATAAATCATCCTGTTATGCATTTAAACATCCATTGATTTTGACACACATGCATTCATCATTCATCTACCTTTTTGTAAGTAGTGTCATTTGACTGCGCTACATACAATGAATGGAGAGACAACAATGTTATTGGTTTCGTAGGATAAAAGATCTTTTTTCAAGTTTTGTATGAAGGAGTATATTTAGAGAGATCTTTAGTAAGCTAGAATTTATCACTCAATCTAGTTTGTTTCCATTTTGTAAAAAGATAAAAGCTCAAGGAAGCCCATTTGCTATTTGTGTGATACGTGGACTCAAGTTAGAATCATGGGAGATGAGCAGTCAAAACGAATGGACAAGATTGATAAATATCAGGAAGAGATAAGGGAACAGTTTAAAAAGTTAATAGAGATGATGATTACTAGTAAAGTAGAAATGTCTTTTGAAAGATCATCAAGTTTGCAAGGACAGAGCCAATTGCTGGTGAAAGGGCAAACTATGTCAATTTTGAGGGTAAATTTCTCTAACCCAATTCCTATTCCTGACTTAGATAACCTTGGAAAGTAAGGAAAATTGAGAGTAGATTCTTCTGAACTAAGGAAAGAATTGAAAATGCAACAAAAAAATGACCTTTTGGATAAGCGCCTTAAAGCCATTGAATGGAAAGACATCTATGGTTCTATTGATGCAAAGACTTGTGTTCGATACCTGATGTGATTATCCCACCCATGTTCAAAGTACCAAATTTTGAGAACTATGATGGAACTAAATGCCCAAAGGCCCATATCTCTATGTATTGTCAAAAGATGGCTGCACATGCATATGATGATAAACTCTTGATTCATTATTTCCAAAATAGCCTAACAAAGTCTGCAACTAACTGGTATGTTCAATTGGATAAGAATCACATTAATTCTTGGAAAGATCTTGTGAGAGCATTCCTAATCCAATACAAACATGTCTTGGACATGGCCCTGGATAAACATTTTTTGTAGAATATGGAAAAGAATGATACTAAGAGTTTTAAGGAATATGCTCAAAGATGGAAAGAGGTTGCTGCACAATTTCAACAACCTCTCACTGAAAAGGAAACAACAATATTGTTTATTAGTACTCTGCAGCCACTATACTATGATAGGCTAATCGGCAACGCTACCAATAACTTTACCGATATAGTGATTTTAGGAAGGATGATTGAGAATGCAATTAAAAAAGGTAAAATTGGAGAGAACGGTATTAGTAGTATGGAAAAATGTAATGCATCAAAGAAAAGGGAAAGGAAAACACTAGTTATTACATGTGAGAGGCAACCATGGGGCGTCAATCCATACCATTTTTATCCCACATACCAACCTTCCTACCCCACTCTGAATCATATTTCTCACAACTTATATCCATATCAATGAATTCCACAACAAACTTTTCACCCAAAAGCACCTACACCTTTATTTATGCCTCTATCATCGCCAAAACCCAACCTTTGCCAATTTACCATGCCAATCTCTAAGCTTTTGCCTCTACTAGTTAAGAATCAATACCTCAGTCTTGTGCCAATAAAGACAAATCCAAACCCATCAGCAAGGAATTATGACTCTAATGCTAAATGTGACTACGACATGGGGGCGATTGGACGCTCAACAGAAAAGTGTAGGCAATTGAAGGAAAAAATTGAAAATCGCATCAAGGATGTCAGTTTGACTCTTAAGCTTATAGAATGTTAGAAATCAGTTTTGCCATAGATTGAGCTCTTGTTAGGAAGTTGAAGAAAAGCCTCAAGTCTCAGACAAATTACTTGTAGGAAAAGTGGATGATTTGGAGTTTTTATTTTGTATTCAAGTGCATAGCATGAGTAGGATTTTGTTAAGGAATATAAACTTCAGAAATTGTAATTAAAGCTTTAATGTTTTTGTTGAATTAAAAGTTTGTGAAGGTTTATGCTTAATTTTCAAAAGGATGTGATACAATTGATTTGATCCAGGTTTCTATAACATGTTTTCAAGATCATAAAAATTGAGGTCATAAGGGGAAAAATGTTTTTGGCAATAAAATGTGCATATGATCTCGAAACAATTGATGGTTATTGTTTTGAATGAACTTGTCCTTGCAAACATTCTCAAACCATTTCTCCAAACACTTTGGAACACAAACCACTCAAATAAAGGCTATTCAAAAACTTAAAATCCAGAAAGAAGTGAAGTTTTGAAAGTTCATTAACCTTATTATGTGATACCAAAGGATAACGATCTTTGTCTAGGCGATGACCAACGTTATAGTTTATTGTTTTGCAAAATTCTTTCTTTAAAAATCAAGCAAATCAGGCACACTTATAAAGACTCTAAATGTGGTGGGGTAATAAATGTCAAGACTATGCTGAAGTCTCAAATATGCCAAAACCTCTCAAATTCCTTTACTTTGGATACCAAATGTGGACCTTGAATCCATTGTCTAAAGCTTTCTCTTCACCCATATTATGGGGCATGATGACTAAGCGAACAAGATTACCCATACCTTCAAGACAAACTTGCTTCAAAAATCACCCTTTTTTCCTCTCTCATTTAGTAAAAGTATTTCATGTCATAAAAAGTTGATCATGGTAAGAGATCCTAATATTAGACCTCTAAAGGCTTCTAAGGAATCTTTATTGTTAAAGATGGTCCCTTGTGCCTTCATTTGAGTGGCTGATTAAGGAAAAACATTCTTGATGAATCTTTCCGTTTTACAAAGGTTGATTCAATCTTAAGTTGTGAAGAAAAAAAAGAACACAAACAGACAAAAAAACAAGAAAAAAAGAGAAGAAATAAGAAAGTAAGAAAATGGAAAGGAAAGTTGATAGTGACATTATGCACTTGAAATACTCAAAGGGTGCCAAAAGTGGAAAAACGAATAAAAATCAACGTTTGATCTTAAATTCTTCCTTTCTAGGGATTGCTCTTTAATATAATTAACCATAGTTGAGAGGATAAATGTCCATGTTTCATTTCCTCATTCGTAAATGAGAAATTATCCACTTGCTACCCTTTTGTGCCTATCAAATTTTCTCTAAAATGCACCTTAACCAAGGATTACCTCCCACATTGGGGGACAATTGTGAATTAAAACTTTTGTCAAAAGCATAGATGATGGAAGATTCATTCCAAAGGAAAATAAACATCTTATATATCATGGCGGTAGATGCAAATTTGAGTTCTTGAAAATTTCAAACTTAATCCATCAATATGAAATTTGTAAAAAAATACAAACAAAAAAAAGTAGAAAGAGAAAGAAAAAGCATAGCAACAAAATGATGGAAAAAGCATGCTCTAAAAAAGGACAAATGTCTTACAAGAGTCCTTTACATGACAAGAAATGATCCT
>NW_018397270.1:386126-389168 GCF_002168275.2 Theobroma umbraticum
ACCTTTAAATACATGTTTTGGGCCTCTATATCCATTTTTTTAAAACCCTTAACCATATCGTACATTATGTGCTTGAAGAAGTCCATTTTAATCAAGTATGGATACTTAAATTGAAGAGCTATGTTATAGAAAGAGTTCATCTCATAGAAAATGAGACCTTGACTTCTTTTCATTGCTAAAATTTCCTTTTTGAATTCCCCAAGTCATTTTGAACCAAGTTTGAATTTTTCAAGTGCATGATGGAACAATCAATCAATAAAACAAAAAAGAGAAAGAAAAGAAAGAAAAAATTAGTGAAAAAGATTAAGCTCTAAGGTAAAAACTTGAAAGGGCAGTCTAAAGCAAAGATTGGAAATTGTGAAGCCACTCATGATTTCAACTAAGGTGATAACAAGAAGAATTAGAAAGAGACCATTTCAAGGCAGCTAGAATGTGTTGGACACTTTTAAAGTGCTTAAGACTCTCAAGCACCCTTAAAGATTCGAGATCTATTGGAAACGTCCATGCTGAATTTTGAACCTATCGTTTTCAAAAGAGCCTTCTGCAATATTAAGCCCTTTATAGCTAGTCTTGACATTTATCATGATATCACACATCATAAGACTTAGAGAGTGTCAAACTTGATTATTATTAGAAAGGAATCTTTTTGCAAAATCACTGTACATTTGTAAGCTTAGACAAATAAAGTTCAACTTTTCTTCTTTTCCCCATGAAATGGTGAAAAACCTTTATTGTTGGCCAAGTTCTTGATGTCTTAAACCATCCCATCAATTTGACAGACTAGATTATCATTTGGCTCATCCAAAATCATTTCGAGTAGTAATCATCAATTTTCAAGAGATTCAAGTATCACACATTGGAGAAATGTCAAATTGACTCAGTTTTGTTCCAAACATTAACTTCTTTTAGTCATAAAAAATTAGCTTTGTGGGGCAAATTTATCAAAATTCAAAACGCTCTAAAAGTAATAGAGAGTTCTTTCATTTTTGTAAAGTAGCTTCTGCTATTGAAATATGAAGATCAAAAGTTTTAAATGATGAGATAAGCTTTCTTGTGAATCCTTTCTCAAGGATCAAGAGGCATGGAACCATTGAAATCAAATTTGAATTGATACATGATCCCTTGGTGATATCCATCTTCGGAAAATGACTTCAAGAATTGATAAAGATATGACAAGACTAGCAAGAAAGTTCTTTGGTGACAAAGTAGCTAGCAAGTGCACAAAAATCATAGAAGAGTGTGCAAATATAGGAAAAATGGCTTTCAATATAGGAATACACTGATATGAAATGATGAGATGAAAGTAATTTTCCTCCTACATGTACATAACCATGCAACATTGAAGTCAAAAATTTTCATACAATAGTCAACATTCAATATACTTTCTATGCATTTGAAAAGGTAAAAGCCCATCCAACACAAGAATCACATAAAGAAATCAAGCTTTTGATTAATTTGAGAACCACTCTAAAAAATTCTAGGTAATTAGTTTCAAGATTTTTAAAGTTATGTGGCCTCATTTTTTAAGAGCAACCTTTTTTTTAAAATAAACCTCCAAGTGCATTGTCTAAAACCTCTGGGTACATTCTTAAAACTTCTAGGTGCATTTTTTAAAACCTCCGAGTATATTCTCCAAAACCTTCGGATGATTAGTTTGAAGATTTTTTAAAGTTATGTAGCCTCATTTTTTAGGAGCAACATTTTCTCTTAAAACCTCCAAGTGTATTTTTTAAAATCTCCAAGTACATTCTTAAAATCTCTAGGTGCATTTTTTAAAACCTCCAGGTACATCTTCAAAACCTCCAGATATATTCTCCAAAAACTCCAGGTAATTAGTTTCAAGATTTTTTAAAGTTACGTAGCCTTATTTTTTAGGAGTAACCTTTTCTTTTAAAAACCTTTGGGTACACATTCTAAAACCTTCGAGTACATCTTCAAAACCTCCAAGTAATTAGTTTCAAGACTTTTTTAAAGTTATGTAGCCTCATTTTTGAGGAGCAACCTTTTCTTTTAAAAACCTTTAGATACATTTTCCAAAACCTTCGGGTAATCAATTTCAAGAATTCTTCAAAAGTTACATAGTCTCATCTTTTAGGAGCAACCTTTTCTTATAAAACCTTCGAGTACATTCTAAAACCTCTAGATACATCTTCAAAATCTCTAGGTAGATTTTCCAAAATCTTTGAGTAATTAGTTTCAAGATTCTTTAAAGTTACGTAGGCTCATTTTTAAGGAGCAACCTTTTCTTTTAAAAACCTCTGGGTAGTCATTTATTTTTTTTAAAAGTTGTTTAAGCCTCGAATGAGGAGTTGTTTATTTTTCCAATTGATTTCAAAGTGGTAGAGCCTCGGATGAGGAGTTGTTTATTTTTCCAAATTGATTTTCAAGTGGTGGAGCCTTGGATGAGGAGTTATTTGTCCTTTTCAAAATTACTTTTCAAGTGTGTAAAACTTTGAATAAAGAGTTAGTAAATTAAATCAAACATAGTGTCTACATCTTTACACTATTCTTGATTCCAAGAATGCACAAAAAGGGGCAGTTGTAGACATCATTTTGATTATGAAATTTACTTTGTTTTTTTTACTTTGATTTTAATTTTAATTTTCACCTTTATTTTTATTTGTACCTTTTTTTTATTTTACATTATACTTTCTATTACTTTTAAAAATTAATGCTTTTATTGGGCCTGATGTGTCCTTTACCCATTACTAAAGCCTAGACCCAAAAGCAAATGTGATTAATTAATTTAGCTTAAAAACAAATCAAACACTCTAATTAAACCTAATTAAGCCAAGATTCAAGTGAATATTCTAGAGGAAAATTGAGAAACAAACTGGCTAAGTAGGGAAGCAAAACCAAATTCGTACGAAGGAAAATGAATGGTACCAAGGCAATGGTTTTGCTAGATGCAAAATTTTGCATTTGGCAGTAGCCTTCCAATGCTAGGGAAGCCTATGTGGCTACATCCCTAGAATCCAGGGCAAATATATAATGCCCTTAAACATTCTCAGAGAAACCCTATAGCAGAAAAAAAAAAAAAAA
>NW_018397270.1:389181-391335 GCF_002168275.2 Theobroma umbraticum
AAAAAAAAAAAAAAAGAGAGAAGATACCTTAGATATCTAGCAACCAAAGAAACCTAGCCACCATTTTCTAGCAAAAACTTCTACCCTAGCCATTCCATTCAACCAAAAAACCCTAACAAATTCCTACTACAAAATCTCTAAAATCAACCAAAAATCCTAACTTTTCAACCCTACCAGCCAAAAACCACGACGAAAATAAAAAAATGCTGAAAAACAGAAAATAAAAAAATGCAAAGAAAAAGTAAACTAGGAAGTAGCGATGGTAGGGGAGGAAGGTGATGTTTTAGGTTGAGTGTTAGGCTTTGAAGTGAGGATGAAAATCGAGAGAAAAGGGAGGTGATAGTCGAAAGGGGGTAATGGTACGAACGGTGCCACAATGGTAAGGGTTACTAGCTAGATTTTTAGGTTTGGAAGAGGAATAGTGAAGGCAGTCACTAGTGAGAGAAAATGGAGGAAGAGAGGGTAGAGAAAGAAAGAAAAAACCTAAGCAAAAAAGGAAAAACCCTAGACCTAACAGCCATTAGCCACACCAAAAAAATTATAGAAAAAAATATCAAAAAATAAAAAAAAGTTAGGAGCTTGAAAAAGATGACAAATCATTCAGTTCATAGGATTTTTAGGGAGAAGCCTTCAGATCTAGGATGGTTTCGCAAGTTTAGGTGGTTTAGGCTCGTGCTAGGGGTTCATCTTTCGGTTTCTAGCTGAACTATAATAGAGAACAGATCCAAATCAACTGTCAAGGATCTTCGTGGTGGTAATGGTTTTGTTTGGTGGTAGATGTTTTGGTTTGGAGAGAAGAGAAGAGGCTAAAAAAAAGAGAAAGAGGAGAAAGGAGAAGGCCAAATGGGAGTTAAAGAAGAAAAAGGGAAAGATGGCTAGGAGAGTAAAAATGTAAAAAAAGAATGTAGGACATAGAGTTTCAATTGAGGAAGAGATATAAAGAAAGAAACGACGTCATTCCTTCTTCAAGGAAGGCCTCTTTTGTTGCACCAAACGGTGTGATTTGAAGATGCAAAATAAGCTAAGTCCATCATACTCCTTGCAGACAGCTTTGGGCTTTAAGCTTGGTTGAGGAAAAAGTGGGCAAATCTGTGAGCTTGGGCAAATCCTAGCCTAGGATTTGGTATGCCTTGGACTTTTTTGATTATTAAGCCTTGTGGTTGATTTGTTTAGCTTTTAGTTTACTTTACATGCATTTGCATTGTTTGCTTTGTTGTTAATTTCAAGTAATGTATAACGTGATTGTATTTTAATATATATATAAAGCAAGATGAACTATTTAGTTACAAAAGATAGTATATGGGTAAAAACTATAACTACATGAAAAAATATTAGGTATGTAACTTAACAAAGCAAATGAATAATAAGTTAATGCAAATATATATGATAATATAAAAAATATGTGCGCTATATGGGTTGCATAGGTAATAGAATATATGCCCAGAATGCGAGAAGTTGCAAACCCGAGTTAATTTTCTTAGGCAAGAGATTTAATTAAAACCCCACTTGTATGATGGGAGGGTTTTAGTTTTAAATCTCAATATTCTAATCCTAGTAATACCTTAAATTGGTAAAAGAAAATAACATATAGGTAATTGTTAACTATCAATAGAAACATAGGATATTTTATCTAAAAATAGAATAAAGAAGTAGCAGAATAAGGCATAAAATATCTATTACCTTAAGAAATAATAAAGCATACAATAATATGAAATAAATTTTTAGATTAAACTGATGATGGGATGTTCATTTGGAGCATGAGGAGTCGCAATTTCGAATGAATTTCCCTAAGCTAAAGATTTAAATTAAGACTCCACTAGTACGATGGGTCGGTCTTTGTAACACCCTGTACCCTCGTATAGGAGCCAATACAACCTTATCGATAAGATGAAGGGTTGATTGACATAAATCTAAATGCCAAGGAGCAGTGAAGAATGAAAGGAATATTTTGGAATAAAATATTTCACACACGAGAGAATGATAATTAAATAATAGTATTTTATCGAGGATGAATTAGTGAGTTAACAGGCGATTTGGAAGTGAACCGAGACAAAGTGACACACTTTGAGAACTGAGGAGTCAAGTGAAAAATTTTGAAAAAATAATATTAAAATATTAATATTCTAGCTGTTGTTGAAATTTGTCATGAAGGAG
>NW_018397270.1:391345-391526 GCF_002168275.2 Theobroma umbraticum
CTAATCTAAGTGGGGGAGAAGAAGAAAGAATTTTGAAGAAAAATGACTTAAGAAGGGCTCGCGTGCTTGTATTTAATAAAGTAAAAGTGGGTAACTATACATTTAAATATTATGTTGACATTTTTCTAAAATGCAAATTTTATAATTTATTTGTACAAGTGTAAGGGAAGAAAGATAGAAG
>NW_018397270.1:391536-392589 GCF_002168275.2 Theobroma umbraticum
TTTAAAAGAAATGATTGAAGGATGAAAAGTTTGGTGGGAAAAATGGTAAATAAAGCTTGTTAGGGACTTGACGAGCTCTCTTGAAACTCTCAAACGCCAGTAGCGATCGGGGAGCTGTCGTTATAGACTTTGTATCAGAGCTCTAGGTATAACAGAGTCATAGGAATTCCTATGTCTGTTAGCAGAGTTCTTAAAGTTAGTGTAGAGTCTTGTCCTTGGATTGTGGGTACGCAACATAAATCATGGGCAGGAGGCTACATAAACTCTAATTCATCCAGAAGCCTAGTTTAGTTCTAATACGTAAGAGGTCAAGAATTAACGCATGGTTGTGTACAGGTTTTTGAGGTGCCTCTACAACACAACATGAGCAGCAGTGGGAAGAAAAAGAAAGGTTCCCCTAATACTAAAGAAGGATTAATGGAATCCACTGCTCGGAGTCGTTACGTGCAAGAGTGTGAAAGCCCACAAAGCAAACTGACCCATATTCCAATTGGATGGGTTCCCTCGAGAAGTGTAATAATATTTAAGAGTTAGAGAAGCCTTGAAAAGATGGCGTATGATGGAATCGATCTTAGGAAAAAAGACGAAGAAAAGGTGGAAAAAGTAACCATCAAAAATTATCATCCAAGGAAGGCATCTGATATTCAAGATTTTCCTCCTAGTTATAGGAGATGTGCTGCACCCATAAGTAGGGAAGATTATGTGAATGAACAACAAGGTGAGAATTGTGAAGATGAGGAGGATCCTCAAGAGGACGAGGGCGATCCGAAAGATGATCTGTTGATGAGTACAAGTTCCGACAGTGATAGTTCCTCATGAAATCAAATGGTTTATTTGGAATTAGTAGGATTACGAGACTATGTTGATGTATTTGGATTGAATTATGGTTGTAATTTATGTGTTTGAAGAATTTGAGCCATGATTGACTCTCATGTGGCTCAAGCTAGTTAAGTGGTAGCTAATCTAATGATTTGTTAACTGCTCCATGCATCGTTGATTGGGATTATTATTGGTAGAAGTATGTTAACCTTTTAATTATTTCTTGTGGAGTAT
>NW_018397270.1:392599-395879 GCF_002168275.2 Theobroma umbraticum
TGAATGGAGGCACCTAGTGCCATGATATTATAAGATGAATTCTTGAATTAATAGTGATGTGAGCATCAGATGTTCATCAAGATGTACTTTTATGGTAACTTTTAGTTGAAAGTTTGTGAATTAGTGAGATGCAATGCAAGAAAGACAATTAGTTATATATAACAAGAAATGTGGGATACTTTAAAAGGTGAATATGTAAGTGGTGTATTGTACATTGTAAGTTTATAGCATAAGATGGAAAAGATTGTCCTAAGATAGGACAATTTGATTAATGATAAGTGTTAAGGGAAGATATGAGTTGAAAACATTGACTTGGCCCAATGCATATAAACAAAAGAGAAAGAATTCCTTTGTGAAAAGGAATTTTCAGCAACCACAGCACCGTAGCGTTGACTCTTTAGAGCTGCAGCGCTGAAGCTGCCCCATTTCCAATGGCCACAGCATTGCAGTGCTGACTTCCCAGCCCTACCACCACCTATTTCCAATAGTTGCAATGCCGTGGCGCTGACAACACTTCCTTTCTAACAAACTCTTGGCCAAGAGTAAGATGTGAGTGGCTCAATAATATGGCACAATGAAAAACTTACATGTCAAATTATGGTTATTGGCCTTGATGTTGAGCTTTGTTAATTGGAGTTTCAAGTGTTTTGAAGAATATTTATGTGAGTGAATAGAAAAGTTCTTTACTGTCTTATATATTGATATGTAAGTGAGAGAGAAATTACAAATGCTTGAGATGGCTATATTGAGATAAATCCTTATCAAAGGCTAACAAAAGAATAAGTCCAAAATTTAGATGAATGTATAAGATATTCATAAAGTAATGCCAATGCCAAATGAAGAAATGTGAATGAAATATTATAAGGTTGGCATAATAAATGAGCTAATATAAGGTATGTTATAAGGACTTACAAATTTTATCTTGATATAGTTGAAAGCAAAAAATATTAGTAGTAAGACATAGCCGATTATATGCCATACTAGAAACCTATGAACATAAATTGAGATGTGAATAGATGAGTATGCATTCAAATATCTTGGAGAATAAGTGCACTCTTTTTGGAATGAATGTGCTTACAAGGATAATCGACAAATAAGTAATTAAGTGTTTTGAAAATACACCAAAGTTTTGAAAGGATGTATCAAACTATATGTGGACACATGTTGTGAGACATGAACTTAAGATGGTATCTATAAGGAAATACTCAAGAGGAAACTTGTTATGAATCTTATGAAAACAAGCATTAAGTGGTGTAGTGTAAAAAGGAAGCTGTAAATTGAGAGTGGATACTCGCAATGACATTGAGAAGTATTTGGTCAAATCTTATTTCAGGTATTGCGATTGCAAGCATTTATCGTGTAGATGCAGAAAGGGAAATAATGATGTATTGGAGTAGAGAAATAGTATGAAAGATAATTGAAGATAACCATGATAATAAAGTCAGTTAATGAAAACCTCCCAATGTGTTGTGGAAACTAAAGTTTGAAAATGCATGAGGTACACATGACTCAATGAATCTAAGTCCTAAGTGACTAGCTAATATCAAAATGCAAAAAGGTATAATATATGTTGGAAGTATGAAAGATAATTGAGAAATAACGATGACTTTAGGAATTGTGGTATTACATATGATGCAATGATCAAGTAAAGATGACTTTTGAAGGATCAATAAGAATGTAAGGTATACATGGATTCCGAATGGCAATTTGATGAAAATGATATGCAATTGAGATGCGACTAATGACATTGTGATGTACGGATACATGGTATAATGAAACTCATGAATATGATTGGAAATGATAAGAAAAAGGTTTAAGCATCTAAATTATGTGAAGTTCTGCATTGGCATAATGTGAATTCATATGCATTATATAAGAGATAACTTATCGTAGAATGTAAGTTAAATGGTAACTTAAAACATCCAAGGGTGAACTAAAATTGATTATACCTTAATGTTTGTGGTTTAAACTTGACTCATGGGAATGAAGTGGAAAAGTAGATTAGAAATGTCAAATTGAAAAGGAAAAAGGGAATCATCTGTTATAAGGATATGATATTCAATCTTGACAATGGATTGGAATGACTAAAGGGAAATTTGGCCCGAACGTATTTGACACGAGGGTTCCTACACATGGTGATGAATGTTGACATTTAAATGTGTGTACATATGTACATGTGGAGTTGATTATGTGACCAACTAAAGTTAAAGATTATTTTTAGTGGTTTTAGATTTGAACTCTATATGTTTGATGAGTTGTGAAACAATGACAAAAGATACCATCAGAAACTAAATTGTGTTGATGTAAGGAAATTTCAAAGTAATAGTCAAAGAAAAGAAATCAAGAAATGGAATCTGTAGTGTGGTTAAGTCAAACTAGGTGGATTAATATGATTGAGATGTAAGAAGTAATGTAGTGCTATGTCATAATTATATTAGACTATCCATAAGGCAATAGTGCAATGGATGAAGAATAAATGGTGATAGCACTATAATGTGGGTATTTGGAAGAGTCAATCAATAAAGATAAAATTTGATATCGTTAATGATGATAAAAAAGTTTTAAGTCATAATAATGACATCATATTTTGAGACATGAAGAATTGGTACTAATGAAAAGAATTTTAGGGTGAATGAAAGAGCATACAATTAAAGTTAAAGATTCGCAAGTGAGTTGCCCCTTTGCATGATGTAAATCTCATTGGTTTAAGAATGATGTAAAAATGTGAACATTTGAATGTGTAATTAATGGAGAAATTAAGTAGACTGGAATTGTATAAATGCAAGATAATATCCCACCATTGTAAGGTAAGTAGAGGGTGTCTATTTCAAAAGATTCTTACTCTATCAAAGTATATATATAGTATTATCGAATGTCTTTGTGGAAAGTATGAGTTGCTAAAAAATGATAAGTGATTTGAATACATGGTTAGCAGTGATTTATACATTGCTTTCGTGGAAAGCATGAGCTGGTAGAAACCATAGGCAATTGTGGATGCAAATTGATTTGGAAAGTTGTTTGCGTAGACTATATATATATACATATATGTAAAGTGTTTTAGAAATCAAGAAATAAGCCCTTTTGCAATGTTTTTCATCAAATCTATGCCTTGTATCTTTGTGTGACGTGCATAGTTAATCGCACTTGATAAATAGTTTTAATTGCAAACTTTTTAGAGCCAGTTTTAGTCTGATCTTTATGTAAATGTTTACACTATGCATTTTAATGTGAAAAAACAAAATTGAAAGGTTATCAAACCTTGTTTTCAAATGATTTAAAG
>NW_018397270.1:395889-398045 GCF_002168275.2 Theobroma umbraticum
GGAAACCTTGATTTGGTTTTGAAAACGGTTTAGCCAAACCAAGAGCATCAAGAATAAACTAAATGTTACATTGGAATAATGTGACCCTTGTGCACAAATGACCTCTTGCTAGAGAACCTTTGGGTCACCGACAGGCTGTTAGGCATGGCTAGGCTACGGTTTGTGATTATACATGGGAAGGCCACGGGTTGTTATAGGTGGCAAGGCCACGAGTTGATATACGTGGTTACAACCACATGATTTTTCCAATGTCACCTAACATCGTCGAGACTACCATTGTTATGGGAATTTAGTGGAGGGGGGCCTCCCGAATTGTTATTACATGGAAAAGGGTCCACGGGTTAGTTATCTACGATTACCTACTCGAAAGGCTCGAAAGTTTTTAGACTCGTATTCTTTTGCATGGTGGAGAATTAATGTTTTTTCATAGCTCCCCTATTTGGTTAAAAGCTTTCAATTCTTTATATTGATCATGAGTTGATCAATGCCACACATTTTGGGAGAGTGCATACTTTTATACAGCTATGGTATTTTTAAACGAAATAGATGATTTCAATGATTGAAATTTAATTTACTACACTTTGATTTCAGCATTGTTTTGCCAAGGAAAGTATTTCACTATGATTTTATGGCATTACTTTTACAAGGCACAAACACCTTATTTGTTATGTGGTTTTATAAGGTTACCATTTTATACTTTGATTTTATCTTTCAAATTATCTACTCTATGCTTGTTTCCCATCTGTGCCCTACTCAAGAAACTGATAATCGCTGAGTCTGTGAGACTCACCCCCCCCTTATCTCCCTTTATTGTCTACCGCAGATAAGTAAAGGCATCTCATAACACTTATTCTGAGTCATCCGTAATGTATTTTGCTTTTGTAAATAGACGCTAGTCTTAATGTAAATGAACAGTTAGAAATTACACATTTGGATGTAGTTTTACAATAATGCGATCGAGGAGTGGTCGTTACACCGATCATCTTGATTTCAACTTGTCTGAAAATAGCTTTGAGTGCAAGTTAAACAACGACACATGCTGAGCTTGATGAAAATAATGCTCAACAATCATTTGATTAGGCCATCTCTTCATTTTTTCTTTGTAAATTTTGTCATTTTCATAAGCATGCAAGAGAAGTTCACACATCTCATTTAATTGAAGAAATCGTTTCTTACCAATTGCTTCTAAGTCAAAGTTTAACTTCTTGATGGCCCAAAAGGCACTATGTTCCAACTCTGTTTGAAGGTGACATGCTTTCCTAAATACCAATCAATATGGGGACATACCTATTAGAGTTTTGTAAGTGATTTTATATGCCCATAATGCATCATCAAGTCTACTGGCCCAATCTTTCCTTGATAGAGATACTACTTTCTCTAAAATTCTATTAATTTCACGATTTGACACTTCGACTTGTGCACTCATCTAAGCGTGTTAACTTCTGGCCACCTTTTGTGTCATTCCATTCTTTGCAAGCAAAGCTATAAAATATTTATTTCAAAAGTGGCTCCCTTCATCGCTCTCTATGGCCCTTGGTGTTCGGAATCTAGTGAAATTGTTTTCTTCAAAAATTCTATCACAACCTTAGCATTATTCATCAGCAAAGTTGAGGCTTCCACCTACTTCAACATAGAGTCAGTGGCTGCCAAGATGTAACAATTGTTGAAGGAGGAAATAATTGGTCCCATGAAATTGATTCCCTAAACATTGAAAATCTCCATTTCAAGAATGCCATTGAGCAGCATCTCATGTCTTTTTGAACTGTTCCCCACTCTTTGACACCTATCACACTGCACAACAAAATTGTGAGCATCCTTAAAAAGAGTTGATCAATACAAACATAACTAAAGAACTTTGGCTGTTATTCTATCTCTTCCAAAGTAGCCCCAATATTTCAAAAAATGACAATGCCTTAATACGCTTTCAACTTTCACTTTTAGAATGCACTTTTTTAATATTCTATTAGCACTTTACTTAAACAAAAATGGTTCATCCCACATATAAAATCTAATATCATGAAGAAATTTCTTTCTTTGATGAAAATTTAAATTTGGAGGAAGAAACTTACTTACAATATAATTGTAACGATTGCTCCTCGATCGCTACTGATGTCCAAGTCTTGCAGGAGAACCTGTCAAGTCCCGAACAAGCCTTA
>NW_018397270.1:398055-398162 GCF_002168275.2 Theobroma umbraticum
TTGTTATTACCTTATATTCATTCAACCAACTTATGTAATCCCTTTGAACAGTAT
This sequence comes from Theobroma umbraticum, assembly GCF_002168275.2. Classification (NCBI taxonomy): domain Eukaryota; kingdom Viridiplantae; phylum Streptophyta; class Magnoliopsida; order Malvales; family Malvaceae; genus Theobroma; species Theobroma umbraticum. The sequence continues at coordinate 398,110 of NW_018397270.1, forward strand.
AACTCTTTGTAGTATGATTTGAACAAACATCGTTATAAATTGACTCAACCTTT
>NW_018397270.1:398172-398810 GCF_002168275.2 Theobroma umbraticum
ATTGTAAAACTACATCCAAATGTCTAATTTTTAACTGTACATTTACATTGAGACTAATGTCTATTTAGAAAAACAAAATACACTATGGACGACTCGATCTCAAACAGCAGAGCGACTTGAAATAAGTGCTACGAGATGCCTTTACCTATCCATGGTGGACAATAATTGCCGATGAATGCATACTAAGTCGATCACTATCTGTAAAAGGGAGATAAGGGTGGTGAGTCTCATAGACTTAGTGATCATCGGCTCTGTAAGCAAAACGTAGATAGGAAACAAGCTTAAAGTAGATAATTTGAAAGATAAAATCAAACTATAAAATGGTAACCTCATAAAACAAAATAACGAATAAGATGTTTGTGCCTTCTAAAATTAATGTCATAAAAATCATAGTGCAATACTTTCCTTGGCAAAACAATGCTGAAAACAAAGTGTAGAAAAATAACTTTCAATCATTGAAATCATCTATTTCATTCAAAAATACCATAACTGTATAAAAACATGCACGCTTCAAAAATGTGTGGCATGTAAAAGAAATCATGTACATTCATATACATCAACTCATGATCAACATATAAAGCACTCAAAGCTTTTAATCAAATAGGGGAGTTGTGGAAAAACATTAACTCTCCACCATG
>NW_018397270.1:398820-399213 GCF_002168275.2 Theobroma umbraticum
CGAGTCTAAAAACTCTCAAGGCTTTCGAGTAGGTAATCATAAATAATCAACTCATGGACCCTCTTCCACATACTAACAATCCAAGAGCCCTCCCTCTACTAAATTCCCATAGCTATGGTAGTCTCGACGATGTTGGCCAACATCGAAGAAATCATGTGGTAGCAACCACGTATATCAATTCGTGGCTTTGCCACGTATAACCACAGACCGTGGCCTAGACATGTTTAATAGCTCGTCGATGACCCAAAGGTTCTCCAACTAGAGCTCACTTGTGAACAAGGGTCGCACTATCCTAATGTAACATTCTGCCTATTCTCGATGCTTTCGATTTGTCAAAATCATTTTCAAAACCAAATCAAGGTTTCCAAGTCTTTTGCTTTAAATCATTTGAAA
>NW_018397270.1:399228-399491 GCF_002168275.2 Theobroma umbraticum
CTTTCAAATTGCTTTTCACATTAAAATGCATGGTGTAAACATTTGCATAAAGATCAGACTAAAACTGGCTTTGAAAAATTTGCAATTAAAATCATTTATCAAGTGCGTTTAACTATGCACGTCACACAAAGATACAAGGCACGGATTTGATGCAAAACATTGCAAAAGGGCTTGTTTTCGATTTCTAAAACACTTTACATATATGTATATATATAGCCTATGCAAACAACTTTCCAAATGAATTTGCATCCATAATTGCCTAT
>NW_018397270.1:399501-399865 GCF_002168275.2 Theobroma umbraticum
AGCTCATGCTTTCCACAAAAGCAGCGTATAAATCATTACAAACTAAGTATTCAAATCACTTATCATTTTCAAACAACTTATGCTTTCTATAAAGACATTGGATAATACTATATATATACTTTGATATAGTAAGAATCTATGGAAATAGACACCCCATATTCACCTTACAATGGCGGCATATTACTTCACCACTTATTCGGTTATGTTTCAAATTATATTAGCTTACTAGTCACCTGTTTCCTCCTCTAGTTAATCACCAAGGTAATCCTTTTCTAGTTGGACACTTCCTAGCAATAAACCAAGCTTAATATACTTAGTATTCATCATTCCAATTCAGCTCACATTTGCTGCCCTATGTACCAAA
>NW_018397270.1:399875-399988 GCF_002168275.2 Theobroma umbraticum
CTTTCATTTTCAAGAACTATTCACATTACAAATAATTATTTTTCACTATACCCAACTGGGCACATTATTTCTTGTTTCATGCATATATACAATTATATATGGGCAGCATCTTA
>NW_018397270.1:399998-400117 GCF_002168275.2 Theobroma umbraticum
CTTAATCAATATCCACATTGTTCATTTTTATTCATATAATTACTCTAACATGCAACCATTAATTTTCAACTAGCCAAACCTAATGTACCACAATATACCCATAATGCATGCTTACCTTC
>NW_018397270.1:400127-401220 GCF_002168275.2 Theobroma umbraticum
TGAACTCTACATGCAATTCAACATCTCCTTATAACATTGTTCACCATTGCTGCCATAAACACAAATCATCAACAAATGCTCTATCTCTTTTTCCATTCATGAAACTCAAGGTCAAGAACACTTACCCATCATTTCTTTGCCTCAAATCACCATATACCCTTGCTCAATTAACATGCATGCATCTGGTCCTTCGATTCATTGAGGATCATGCTACCATAAAATGTTTCTTATGTTACCATCCGGTTTTCAAAACATATTCAAACTAAAATCATAGTTCTTACCTTTCCTAACTTGGAACTTGAAACCAAGCCACATATCTCCTTCAAGCATCCAATCTACAATTTGAATGGTAAGTAAGCATCAAGGCTCAACAAGAAAGAAGTAGGAAACCCACTGTCTCTCTTACATTCTCATAAACCTGAGCCTCCTTCCATTTCCTCTCTTTTTTTCTCCTTTCTTTCTCTGCAGTAGAGCTCTCAAGGGAATTTCTTCTTTCTTTTCCTCTCTCAATGGCCGGAACTCTCAACTTCACCAAGGCCAATTCACATTTCTCTTTTACTCTTGAAACTTGGTATTTATATGGCCACCCATTTTAAGCAATCAAATTTCATGTACACATTTGCCTTTTATTTTCATTTGGCCATTTTGCCAACCAATGGGTTTTCATGCACCAATTTCCTTTCTTCCACATTGGTTAAAAATCCTCCTTTACTTATCCATATTCATTCTTTAATTTATTTCCACTTAATTCCACCTTATTTGCACCCAATGGTCTTCAATGCAACTTTCCCACCTTAATTTCCATTTGGCCTCCTCCTTGGGCAATGATATTACATGCAACTATATTTTCTTTTCTTTTAGTCTAATTTCCACCAAGTGTCTATCATGCATAAATCCTCCATGCATTCTTTTAACTTAAAAATTCACATGCATGTGTTATCTTATTCATCTTGTCTTATGCTTTTTTGTTTGTCACTTGGTAGGGGTCCCACATGTTCCCCACTACAAGTACATACTTGCGTGCATATCTTTACGAGTAATAGTGTTTGTTACATGCACATTCCATCCTCCCACATAATCTAATTTTCCTTGG
>NW_018397270.1:401230-418512 GCF_002168275.2 Theobroma umbraticum
TTCATTTAACTTAAAATGATGAAATTGCACATAAGTCTTCAATTCTCTCCTTATTTACCATTCTACCCTCTAAACTTTTCATCTTTTTCAATTTGGTCCTTTAAACATTTCACAAATTACAATTTGATCTTTCAACTTGTTCATAATTACAACTTCACCCTTTTACTTTTCATTATTTATGATTCCACCCCTCAACTTCATATTCCTTTCAATTAGGTCCTCCCATCATTCCTTTAATTCCAATTTCCTTTATTGTTTTTTCTTTTACACTTGTACAAATTATATATCAAATTGACACTTCACCAAGATGTCACCATAATATTTAAATATATACTTACCCTCTCTTGCTTCATTTAATAAAGGCACGCGAGCCCCACTTACATTATTTTTCTTCAAAAATTTTTCTTACGTCTTGTCCCCCACTTAGATTAGTCTTATAGTTCTCCTTCGTGACTAATTTCAACAACAGATAAAATATCTATATTTTAATATTATTTTATTTTAAAATTCTCCACTTGTCCCCTTTGGTCCTAAAATGTCTCACTGTGTGCCAGTTCACTTCCAAATCACCATTTTAACTCACAAATTCATCCTCAATAATAAATATTATTATTTTATTATTATTTCCTCGCATGCAGAATATTTTATTCCAAGATGTAACTTCTAGCTATCTCTACTCTTTTGCACTTAATTTAGCTTTAATTGACCATTGTCCTATCGATAAGATCGTATTGGCTTCTATACGAGGGTGTGGGGTGTTAGAATAATTGACATAGTCTGCATACCATGGTAAATTCTTTTGACCAACAAATAGTAATTGTTCATCTATAAAGGTTTTGTTGATCAAAGTTAAGTCTTTACCTTGGTTATCTTTTTGCAACCTTGACAGATAGTTTGTTATGTGATTCTCTAAGCCTTTTCTGCCTTTAATTTCCAAACTAAATTCTTGTAACAACAAAATCCACCTTATCAATCTTGACTTGGCATTTTTCTTACCAATGAAATACTTAATTACATAACTTTTATGCCAACCAAGTGTGAACGAAACTTGTCAAATGCATAAACAACAGCTAATAATTCTTTTTTTAGTAATAGTATAATGCATTTGAGCTTCAGTCAAGGTTTTGCTAGTATAATATATAGAATCAAAAAATTTATCTTTTCTTTTTTCTAACACTACACCTGTAGCATGGTTGCTAGCATCCCACACAAGCTCAAACTAGAGTGATCAATCAAAAACTACAATAATAGGTGCAAATGTCAATTTTTTTCAATTTTATAAATGCAACATGACATGCATCATTAAATTTAAATAGGACATCTTTTTTTAAGAGGTTACACAAAAGTTTGGCAATTTTAAAAGAAAATGCTTGATGAATAGCCGATAAAAACCAGCATGTCCAAGGAAACTACTAATACCTTTTATCAAGGTTGGTGGTGGAAACTTCTCGATTGTCTCTATCTTTGCTTCGTCCACCTCCAATCCTTTGCTTGAACCTTGTACCAAGAACGATGCCTTCTTGTACCATAAAATGGCTCTTCTCCCAATTTAGCACCAAGTTTGTTTCTTCACATTTTTTCAAAACCTTGTCAACATTTAACAAACATTCATCAAAATTACTTCCAAAAGTAAAGAAGTCATCCATAAATACCTTTAGTGTTTTCTCCACCATATTTGAAAACATAGTCATCATGCATAGTTAGAATGTGGCTAGAACATTGCAAAGTCCAAATGGCATCCTCCTAAAGGTGAAATTGCCATAAGGACAAGTGAAAGTTATCTTTTCTTGATCCTTTGGAGCTATTACAATCTGATAGTATCCTGAGTGCCGACCCAAGAAACGGTAGCACTCCTTTCCAACTAGCCTATCCAACATCTGATGAATAAATTGTAAAGGAAATTGATCTTTCTTTGTGGCCTTGTTGAACTCCTGGTAATCCATGGAAACCCTCCATCTAGTTACTATGCTTGTGGGAATAAGCTCATTGTTTTCATTTGCAGCAACCGTCATCCCACCTTTCTTTAATACATATTGCACCAAACTTACCCATGCACTATAAGAAATAGGATAATTAATGCTTGCATCTAGTCGCTTAATGATCTCTTTCTTCACCATCTCTTTCATGATTGGATTCAATCTTCTCTTATGCTTAATAGTGGCTTTATGATTTTCCTCTAAAAAAATTTTATGCATGCATATCGAAAGACTTATCCCCTTTATGCCTGTAATTTTTGTCCACCTCAATGTCTTATTATGCTCTTTTAGTACTATCAATAGCTTATCTTTCTATTTCTTAGTAAGATCAAACAAAACAATAACAAGAAAGTAGACGAGTCACCAAGATATGCATACCTCAGATGATTCGACAACGATTTGAGTTCCAACTTAGGAGGTTCATCAATAGAAGGCTTCATTAGTGGGGATGAAGAGGAAAAGAAATCCAACGACTCAAATTGTGTTCCCATGACATGGGATGGGGCATTCAACATATTCACACATTCTATGATAGCCTCATTACTTGTCTTAGACTCAACAACCAGTGAAGCCTCAAGTGGGCTCGTAGGATGACTTTCTTTGAAAACTTCACTTATGACCCTATCCACCACACTAACTACAAAACACTCATCATGATTATTAGTAAACCTTAGAGCTCTAAAAATGTTAAATGTTACCTATTGATCTTGCAATCACAAAGTAAGCTCTCCCTTCTCCTCGTCAATGCATGCTTTAGCAGTGCATAAGAAAACTCTCCCATGAGTAATGAGAACCTCTCTATCCTCTTCCATATCGAGTACTATGAAATTCATTAAGAATATGAATTTATCCACTTTTACAAGCACATCTTCCATTATACCTCTTGGATATGTGAAGGTTCTCTTTGTCAATTATAAAGTCACAACAGTGGGCTTAATCTCCCTTAAACCTAACTTGTTGTAGATAGACAAATGCATCAAATTAGTACTTACCCTTAAATCACTCAAAGCCTTAATGAAAAATAATGCACCAACGGTGCAAGGAATAGTAAAGTTGCTAGGATCTTTATGTTTTGGAGGAAGCTTATTCTATATGATTGTGCTGCATTCCTCAGTGGGTGTCACTATCTCAAATTTACCTAACTACCTATTCTTAGACAAGATATCTTTCAGAAATTTTACATATGAAGGCATTTGCTCTAAAGCCTTGGTAAAAGGGATATTGTTGTGAAGCTTTTAAACACCTTCATAAGTTTTTTAAATTAGCTCTCTTTTTATTGTTTCTTGAAACACTATGGAAAAGGAGATTATGGTGGAGTTGCCTTAGCTTCTTTCTCTTTAAATTGCTCATTAGAAGTAGTAATCTATGTCTCACTCTCAACTGACTTGCTTTTTTGTTCAGCATGCTTTGGGTTACTTTTAACTTCCTTACTACTTTTCAAGGTAATGGTCTTGACATGTTCCTTAGCTTTCCTCCTTGGATTTGTCTTTGTATCACTAGATAAGGTTCCTTGAGCTCTATTGTTTAATAAGTTAGCAAGTTAACCAACCCAGGTTTTAAGGTTTCTTATTGAGGCCACCTAACTATGTATGATGGAATTAGTCTCGGCCATGTACTACATCAGTAAATCCTCCATAAATGATTTCTTAGCTTGTATAAGAACTCTTGCTCGTTGTTAGAATCTAGGAGGTATGTTCAACCTTGAAGTTGAAAATGATCCCTAATTGCTGCCTCAAGAGAACTTTGGATGGTTCCTCCACCCAAGGTTATGGTTGTCAGAGTAAGGATTGTTCTATTGTTTGTTCCCCATAAATTGAATTATCTTTGACTGCATGGATACTAATTACTTATATGCTCATCTTCACAATATTCACAAGTTACAAAAAGACTTTGAATTGAGTTAGCACCAAAAGAATCAAGTGTTTTAGTTAGAACTACTACTTGTGCTGATAACGTAGTAATGGCATCCATGTCATGAACACCAACTACTCTCTTATGCATTGATCATTTTGCTGGCCACTAGTAGTTGTTCGATGCCATCTTTTCCAACAAGTCATATGCCTCATCAATTTATTTTACCATTAAAGCTCCTTTTACAGCGGCATAAAGGATGTTCAAACATGACCACTCCATCCATTATAGAATGCCTGCACTTGAAGCCACTTTGAAAGACCATGACGAGGGTAACACGTAACTAGATCCTTGTATCATTCCTAAGCCTCCTGCAATGATTTAGAATCTCGTTGCATGAATGATGTGATATCATTCCTCATTTTTATTGTCTTAGCTAAAGGAAAAAACTTGGCAAGAAACTTCTAAGCCAGGTTATCCCGCATTGTGGTGGATCCAATAGGGAGCACATTTAGCCACACTTTAGCTTTGTCTCTCAACAAAAAAAGGAAAAGCTTCAAACAAATTGCATCATTTGTGACTCCATTGTGTTTAAAAGTGTCACATATCTCCAAGAAGTTTAAGATGTGGGCATTTGGATAATCATTTAGAAGACCCCCAAACTGGACTAAAGTTTGGATCATGGTGATAATGGCCAGCTTCATCTCAAAATTGTTGGCTTGAATCATTGGCCTTTTAATGCTTGAAGGAATCCTTTGCACTTAAGGAATAGCATAATCTCTTAAAAAACAATTCTCTTCCCTACTCATTCTTATATTTACTACTCACCCTCTTGACCAGCTATTGTATCAATTTCAGCAAAAACTTATTAATTTTTTCATTGAAGTCTTCAGAATGTTCTCTCGATCTCTGGATCAAAAGATATAATCTCTAAGCATTTTTCTCTTCTCATACAATGGCAGATTAAACTTGAAAAACAAAGAAAAAAAACTCCAATTACAACTAATTTGTTGAATTTTAATATTAGCAAATTAAATAGGAAAACAAATCCCTAGCAATAGCTCTAAAAAATTCTTGTTGATTTAGTGCACACAAGTATACATATCAAATAAGCAATATAAACAACAAGTCTAGAATCATATCTCATAAAGATTTGCTCCTAATTGTTCACGGAGTATTAAATTTATGATAGATCAATCTTATTCAAGTAACTCGATTTCGTAAACAATTAATCAAAACTAAATTTAGTTAGAAAACTAAACTAATTAATGAAGACTAAAAATTCACTAGAGAAAGGCAACATATTAAAACATAGGATTATGGGTTCATTCAACATTTTATCTGATATCAACTTCTCTTATTACTTATATTCACTGGTTATAAGTTAAAATCCACCACAATCCTAGAAAGATAATTTAGAGCATAATATCTAATAAAAAATTGTCCAAAGAAAAGTAGCCATTAAACCTAGTCATAGAAAATAAGAGAAAACAAAAATAGAGAAAGAAACTTATAGTTGAAGCTTTTGATCTTAATCCTTTCCCAAATTTTCTTGTTTTCTTTCTTTGTTTTTGGCTCTTTTTCTCCAAAATAGTTGTTTTCCTTCTTCCCCTTGAAAACCTTTGAAAAACAACCCCTAAATAACCTCCAAAAGCCCTAATTTCTAAAATCCCAAAAAGATTGTATTCTTTTTGGAAATATAGCTGACACCGTAACCTTTGTCTCTTTAGCATTGCGGCACCGTGGGCTTGGTCCAATGTATGGTACACCAAGGTCCTATGGCACCACTTCCTTAACTTTGCGATGCTCTGGTCTCAAATGGCACAATGGGAGATTTGATACACCTTGGCATCACGGCCTTCATTCCATGTGCTGTCTTGTGCAGAAACTACAACAATCAAGTCATTTCCGAAGCTGTTTTCACCTCAATCTAATCTAAACTAGGCTAAGTAATAACATGAAAGTTGTAGCTTTATCCCATAATTTCCATTGGCTCAAGTATCATGTTAATTGAACTTCTGTAGCTTCAATTATCCTTCAAATACTGTAGCATGTATGAATGATGACTTTACATACATGCATGGTTTTTCATCAAATAAGCCTTTCTCATCAAATTTTCTACAAAAGCAATGAGAGAAGTCAACAATAACTATACTTAAAGTAGTTTAGAACAAAATAACATAAAATTACCTAAAAATAACTTAAATTAAATTAATCAACATGTAATCAAACTTAACTAGAAAAAGCACCTAAAATAGTAAAATCTAAACCAAAAATCTCAAAGAATTAATTCCTTAAGCCCCCAAAATGTGTCAAAATAACTATATATAAGAGAGTTGTCACTTAGACAATGTCTATGTATGGAGTTGCTTAAAGACTATAACTACACAATATTGTACCATCTCGATAAAGCTAATGAGGTGGCAGATCCCTTGAGCCGGAAGTCTATGGGAAGTTTGGTCCACGTCTCAGTTAAGAGAAGATCATTAGTGCAGTATATGCACAAGTTAGGAATATGGAAATTAGATTTGAGGTTGTTAATCTCAATGCATTATTAGCCCATTTTCAAGAAAAACCAATATTGATGGATCGCATCAAGGAGGCTAAGGAAAGGATGACTTTGTGACAAGAGTTTTAGAAACTTCTTTAGGGAGGAAAAAATAGTTCTTCACTAGAGGCACTGATGGACTATTCATATATGGATCTAAGGTGTATGTCCCAGATATTGATTATTTGAGATGAGAGATTCTAGAGGAGGCCAATGTGGCAGCATATGTTTTCCATCCAAGCACCACTAAGATGTACCATGACTTGAGAGAAATGTAATGGTGGGAAGGCCTTAAAAGGGATATGGCTAAATTTATGGCCAAGTGTCTAGTGTACAAATAGGTTAAGATAGAGCATTAGAGGCCTGCTAAATTATTATAGCCTTTACTTATTCTCAAGTGGAGATGGGAGCATATATCTATGGATTTTGTGACTGGACTAACGTGTACAAGTAAAGGGTACAACTCTATTTGAGTGATCATAGATAAGCTGACCAAGTCCACATATTTCCACTAGTGAGGACCACCTATAAAAAGGCGCAGTATGCCAAGTTATACATTGATGAGATAATTGCATAGAGTTCTGGCCACTATAGTCTTGGATAGATGCACATAGTTTACTAGTCAATTTTGAGAAAAAGTTCAAAAAGCTTTAGAGACTAAGTCAAAATTTAGAAATGCTTTCCACCCACAAATAAATAGGTACTCTAAAATGACTATTCAAACCTCAGAGGATATGTTGAGAGCTTGGGTTGTAGATGTTGGAGTCATTTCAAACTGACACCTGCCATAGGTTGAGTTTGCCTACAATAATAGCTTTTAGTCTAACATCCAGAGAGCATCTTATGAGGCTTTATATGGGTGGAGATGTAGATCGCCCATATGTTTGTTTGAGGTTGGTAAGCGAAAGTTACTTGGACCAAAATTAGTTCAAGAAACAACCGACAAGATTCTTTTGATTAGGGAAAGGATGTTGACAATGTATAGTCACTAAAAGTCATATGTCGACCATAGACTTTGACAATTAGAGTTTGAGGTGAGTGACCATGTGTTCTTGATGGTGTCTCCAACCAAAGGCATTATAAGGTTTGGCAAAAAGGAGAAGTTGATCCTAAAGTACATTGGCCTATTTAAGATTCTAGAAAAAGTTGGCACGGTAGCATATCGATTAGCACTTTCATCGGATCTTGCTAGTGTTCATCTCATGTTTCACATTTTGATACTACGAAAGTAACAATTGGATCCTTATCATGTGATCCAACATGAGTCTTTGCAACTAGAGGATTATTTGAGTTTTTAAGAGGTCCCAATAGCCATTTAGATATGAAAGTGAAGAAGTTATGCTCCAAAGAGGTAGTCTTAGTTAAGGTACAATGACAGAACCACAAGAGTGAGGAGGTCACTTAGGAATCTAAGAACAACATGTGAACACAATCCTACATTTATTCAATGAAGGTAAGTGTGTTAGTTAAATATGGGGACAAATTTTCTTAAAGGGAAAAACGCAAAATCCCAACCTAATTTAGGATGGCCAAGTTAGATAATCCTTAGATGAGTAAGTTAAATTGTATATTGGACACTTGAAATTTAGTTTCATACTTATAAAATTTCATGTTTTAATGTTTTAAAATGATATACAAAGGTTGGTGTGAAATGGAGTCCAATTGGACAAGGTTTTTACTTGATTTTTAGCTATTAAAGTTATCTGTCGATAGATGTTCTTTACAAAAACTAGAAACGCATTTTTATGAACAACTATGAATAAATGTTTATCATTTATCATATGATAGGTTTATCTTTCATTTAATTTGTCAAATCTATAGATAAATAAAAACCCAAGAGCTTTTAAAAGGGTTTGTACCTCATTTATCGATAGATCGGGCATCTATCAATAGATAAGCCCGATCTATCGATAGATTACACTGGTTTTAGAAACAAATAAGGGTAAAAATGTATGTTCATAACCCATACTATAAATATACCAAATTTCTTGTGGTTTTTCAACCCTTAATCACATTTTTGAAAGGTAAGTCTTTGTAAAATCCTCTCGACTCATTTTTGAGTAAAAATGGTTCCTTTTAATGATTCTAAGCTTGGATTTAAGATTTAATGATAAAAATGACATTCTTAAGCTTTGGAAACCTTAAAAGCTTGTCTTTCAATTCTAGAAATTTTATTTTTTGGACTAAAAATTCTGTTGGAGGATTAAAGTTAAAGGTTTCATGATTTTTCAAGTCATCTAAGCTCATCTAAGGCGAGGGTAAGATTTATTGATTTTAAAATAAGTTTAGTGAGAGAAAATAGACTTAGTCAAAAGTGAATAATTTTTTAAAGCTCTTAAAATGATTATTCTGAGGTTGTTAGGCTAGAAGTTAATTGCTATGGTTATTGTGTGATAAGAACGATTGAAAACTCTGAACAAATCACTAGAGACAAGTTGTGATTGAGTCTTTGATCGAGGTGAGTGGATACAAAACTTTCAAAGCTATTTTGATAAGTAAAGTTAAGGCGTGAATTTTATTGAATATGAATTTCTGCATATACTTGTGAACTGGAAATAAATTATGGGCGAGAAAAATATTTCGAAATTGTTTTCAATCTACTATGTATACAAATATTCTATTATGCATTAGTTTTCAACAATGAGGGACAAGCACCTTTATGTTTGAAGTCCACTCAATTACTCCAACCTTTAGACTAATATGGGTACGAGATATGATTTATGATTAATGCATGAATGCTATAATACGTATGCTAGTTATGCTTGAGGCATGAAACATGTGATGGATTGCATGATGATTTTCGATCTAAGATGCTATGCTTATATATATGATATGTATTCCATATACTATATGAGATGATTGGGAAAGCATGATGAATGCCACAAGATTATGTATATAGAGTATGTTTTACATGCCACATGAGGAAATGAGTAGGCATGACGAATGCCATGAGATGTGTATATGATGTAAATTTCATATACCATATGAGATGAGTAAGCATGTGAAGAACATTCCAGATACCAAATATTATGAGTATGAGAATTTAATGATTGTGATTGATTCCACTCTCACAAGGTGTAAGTGATGACTTCATGCCTATGATGCATCATAAAATCCCAAGGTGTAATAAGGATTATACATTGTTGACCCAAAAAGCAATGTGGATTGTACATTACAAAACCAAGGTTTATGGGGGTCAAACCATCACAATATAAGAGTTAAATGTTATTTGAATGATGATGATTGAATGTTATTGAGGAATGTTGCATGTTAAGTTCATTTAAGTATTGTTTATGATTTATACACTAGGTTGGCCTGAGAATGTGCTTGGAAATGAAACTGAGCCTTAGAAATAGTTCGAAAAGGTCAAGGGATTTTAGGAATGGCAAAAATGTAGAATTTTGCCCAGAAAACAAAGTTTTAGAGGCTATCCATTGATACACATAAAACATCTATCAATAGATAAAAGACAGAATGTAACAAGAAGCATTCTACTCAGATTTATTGATAGATGAGTTACAGAATTGTCTGTATTGGCTTGTTGGAAGGCTTTTCAAAGGTAAAAATGTTTCTAAAGGCTATGTAAACTTGTTTCTATGAAAATGCCATTTAAAATGTGTTTAAATACCATGTTTCATGAACTTTATGATTAAATGGTTTATGAATGGCATGAGATTGCAAGTGCATGTTTATGAAATACTCTTATCCCTTTGCTTGTCCCATTCCTGTATCCATTCATAAAATCTTTGTGACTTACATGTTGTTTTCCCCATATATTTTTGTTGCAGATCAGTAGTAACACTCTTGATAGCAACCAATGTTATAGAGACATGATTTGTTCTTCTATTGGTCAGTGATCTAGCAACCATTTGCAACCTAGAAGTTGTATCATGTTTCACTGATGAATTGGTTTTTGTATTTCAGTTTCTTTATATACATGTTGATGCTTAAATGTTGAGCCTTGGAATGGCAAATTATTTTCATGAGATTATGTGAATATTGTGAATGATAGATTGTGAGCCTATATGTGCACTTGGGGTGTCTTTACGGATTTGATGTTAAATGTATTGTGCACATATTTTATGAATGAAGCGTGTACACCTTTTTCTTGAGAAGCCCATAATCATGTACTTACACCTATGTATGGATACTTATATTTATATTTATTTATGCTTATATGTGATTGAGATTAAGAAGCTTACTTGGGCCTAGCAGGCCATACTGGTCTAAGTCCATGTGCTCGTCACGATCCCTTAAACAAATAGGATGTGACAAAGAGGTAGTGAAGAGTAAAAATAAAATGGACTAGTTTAAAGAGTGAAAGAGATGAGAAAAGACACAAACGATGTATAGAGTTTAGACCATCTCCATAGGTACCTACATCCCCTCCCTTGGCTCACCAAGGAATTTGCAGTACATTATGAAAAATACTTTTTTAAAGCTTGAGTATAACATTTACAATAGTACTTTTTCACGGGCTCAAGCACAACCCTTGCAATGTCTTTTCATAGAAGCAAGCACAACCACTTGCCTTTACAAGAATTAGGTATAACTTGTTGCCTTTTTAAGGATCAGGCATAACCTTTTTCCTTTTCAAGGATCAAGTGTAACCTCTTTACAACAATGCCTTTTGAAGTGTTAGGTAAAACCTTTCTCTATTACAAGGTTAAAGCAATGATACCTCTAGAATGTGTGTTTTGCTTAGTAAGTACAATGGAGGAAGAGTTTAGAAAAGCTAAAAATGATTACAAAATATATGAGTGAAAGCACAAGGAATTTCAAGTTCAATGGTATCTCATAAGCTCTTTGGAAGAATATGAATAGCTTAGTCTAACTTGGTTTTTCTTTCTTTTTCTTCTTTTTCTTCATCTTGCTTGATTCTTGATCAAATGGTCCTTCTCTTTACTCTTCTCTATCCCAAAATGGGTTGGAGAAATCCTTTTTATAGTTGGAGAAGCTTTTGACCCATTGGGGATGATTTAGTAGAGGCACTAGATGCTTCTTGTATTTTTTGTGTCCAATGATTTCTTTTGGAGTCAAAGAATCGATTCTTTATTCTTTAGATATCGGTTTTTTTTTCTGGAGCTGTCTACTTTATGAAAATTGATTCTTCATTCTTGAGATATTAGTTCTTCTTGTTTGAGAATTAATTCTTGCCACTCTAGATATCAGTTCATTCTTGTCTGAGAATCGATTCTAGCCTCTCCAAGTATCAGTTCTCCTTACTTCAAGACTTAACATCTACCTTTTTAGGAATTGATACTTTAAGCACCCAAACTTGCAAGAATCAACTCCTTGACTATTGGAATCGATTCTTGAGCTTCCAAAAGCTTGTCTAAGTATTCCATCTTGTGAGAATTGATGTTTCATTTTCAACAATTGATTCCTTTTGCTTGTATTTGAGATTTAAAGTGTATAAAATATTCTTCCTTTCACAAAACAACTTCAAATACAAGTTCAAATATCAATCAAGTAAACATAAAACCACATCAAAAGCATTCAATGGTCACACAATTTGTTCAATGATCACTTAGACAACAAATTTTGATCATTTTTGTCATGTCAAAACTCTACTAATTTTCTAGCTATTAAATCTAACATGAAGTATAAGGATCCTTCAACCTAAAGGGTAGGTACTTGTTCCAGTAAAGAGTTGACTGAACAATATTCGACATGAAGATTCCATTTGTTATGTCACTCTAGTGTCAATGGAGCATATCTTCATGTGACAATCATGCAAGTAATCCTTAAAGTTAAGATACCAGGTTATCTTATACGAGAATGGTTATACTTTATATCATCCCTACAAGTCCTACCAAGGATGTCTAAATAGGATGCTTTTGGGTATAGCATGATATGAAGGCAATCACTCCGAGTGATTAAGGAGATGTATCTCAATTCTTCATGCCTTGAGTAAGTCTATGTGAAGACTCTAACAAAAGCCCGATGGATTTTAGGAAATGAGTTTTTTATAATCCATGATAGCTAATCAGTGCCATGACTAACATGAAAGTTTAGGAGTTCAAATTACACCATGCTTCTAAGCTTTCTGAGATACATGATGGAAAGATTGAATTGCACTGAGGCACTGATCACTAAAAAGTTAAGTCAATCCATCTTGACTCTTCTAACATTTGGGTGGCCATAATGGATTCCTAAATATCGCTCATGATCTATGATCATAAAATGATTGATGTGACCAATGATAACTTCAAAGTAGTTTGAATTGATCTAATCCAAAATTTAATTTATGGTGTCACGACCTAAATCGAGGAATTGTGACCAGCGCACAAGTCTAACAGGCAAGGCTTTTGAAACCCGAGCAAGTTTTGAAAATTCAAATCAAATCAAATCACACAACAAATAGCCAAAGGTTTTCACATTAAACATATTCATAGTATAACTTAAATTCAAATATACACAAGTTGTCCTTTGGCACATAGTTCATACACAATACTGATCATAATATACACAAGCCATATGTTGGCTAATATGATGTGTTCAAATTGTAGCACCGTGCTTACATACTTTGAAACGGAACATAGTTCGAAAGTAAACCGAAAGTGAATGATACATAGGTTTAAAGTTAGTGGAATGGCCCATTGAATAGGAAACCTACCAAATGCCAAAATTGATCCATCAAAAGACAACATTAACTGTGTAGCTCTGTGGCCTCTTTATTTGCAGATGGTATAAACAGAGTGGTGAGTCATCTGATACTCAAAAAGGGAATGCATAAATGTCAAATAAAATTTTCCAGATAAAGGAGTACATATAAGCATTCACAATGCTATCAAACATTTATGAACAAACATGTCCAACATTACCAGCATACCAAATCATCCTGAAAGGGGTATTCTACAAATCTTACAAATCATGTTTATGCCATTATGTCTCCACAAATAGTGAATATCAAATTAGGCTTACCCTAGAAGCCATCATGGAGTTAGTCACCAAGGCATACCATAGTTGCTGAAGAATTATATATTCCTTAATACTCACATCATCAAATCTTATGGCCTATTACTCAGAATTAAAATTGTAATCATTAAGTGGTCCTCCTTGGACATAATCAAATCATATACGGTGGCTAACCGATGGAGAATCAGATCACACATGGCAACTAAAGTGACTGATAAAGAGTTCAAATCATGCTTAAGGTCAAAGCCACTGGCAAAGAATCAGAAAACACATGGTAACCGAAGTGACTGCCTAAGAACAAATCACCCTCAGTGCCAAAGCATCTAGCAAAAGTCAAATCACACTAGAAGTTAAAGCATCTGGGGAAAACAAATCATGCACGATAACAAAAGTGGCAGAGGAGAATCAAATCACAAGGATAAAACTAAACTAAACCTCAAATCAAATCAAAGGCCAAAATCTCTCATCATTAAACTGAATAAATATCCACAATCAAGCCCATCGTGCCTTCAATATCACATACATACATTATTTCACATTAGAGATCATGCTTAATGAGCTTCAATTACTAACTAGCTCAATATCATTTCTAAGTGCCGTTGATCCTCCAAGGCATCAAACCCTCATATCCTGCAAGAGGTTATTTGTCTAAAGTAAACTACTCCTAAACATTCATCATATTCTATTATATTCATCATCTTCACTAGACCTCTTCATCTAGGCTAGTCATAAAATACACACTTAGATTCACATATAATCATTTAACTAGCCTACTCACATCTATCTATGTAGTGTGTATAAATATGTATACATATATCTCATTAAGTACCATGGCAGTGCATTTAACAATGCGTCATGCATCACTTGCACTTATTCAAATAATAAACCCCACTGACAGTGACAATCGAAGGCACTCCCATAGCCAAACTCAACTTTCTTGCCTTCAGCGGTCCTCTAGCTCACCAATATGCCAATAGCTTAAATTTCCCCTTGAGCAAATCAAAATAATAATTATTTCTTAGCCTTTGAAAGTTCCCAACATTTCAAACTAGGCTTTATTTGGACTCCTCATGGTTATAAAACTTAGGTTTCAAATTTTAAGTTCAAAATGCTTAAATTCTTACCTTAAAGGTTGGCTCGCTCAATCTTAACTCCAAATGCGTAGCAAACTGAAAAGGAGATTTGACCAAATCTAGAACAAAAGGGTTTTAAGATTATAAACCATTTAAATTGCAAATCAATCTATAAAAAGTTGTAATCTTACTTTATTAATGATTTTTCAAGCTCTAATCTACCTTTCTCAAGCTTAAAATTCAATTTAGGGTATAGGATATTTAGAGGGCTAAGAAAAAAGAGAGCTTTTCTTTTGTTTTCAAAGGGGTGACTACGTTAGGGCTTTTTTATTTTTCCAAATACCTAAGCATGTATCGATCCATTTTCATGAATTTCCTTCAAACTTATCAATACATGAGGCAATGTATCAATAAAATTCAAGCAGAATGCTCTCTACCTTAAATGTATCAATAGATTGGCAAATTTATCAATAAAAAGTTCATAAAATTTCCCTCTTCTTCAAATCTATCAAATACATTTTTTAATGTAATGATAGAAAACCCATTGAGTGCCTACTCTTGTTCTTCTTAGCAAGAATGTATCAATACATCAGTGAATGTATCAATACATCAGTGAATGTATCAATACATCAGTGAATGTACCAATACATTTGCTCCAGAATAAGCATTTTCACCACTCCAAAATTTAAAAAATCCAAGTCTCAAACTTCCAAATCATTTCCTGTTTGATTCACACTTCAAAATAACTCTTATAACTCAAAATTTCAATTCATAAGCTCAAGCCTAGCTCAATATTCATCGAAACTCCAAATCATACTAGACTAAATCATCAACCAAACTTTAAGTTATAAGGTTCATCGATCATTTCTTCAAGAATTTGTTTAAGAATCATAGTTCATACTTTTAATGACTTAGCATATACATCACATTCATTAAATATCCTCAAACATAATAGCATTCAAAGTCATTTTCTATAGACCATAAACATAATGACATTCAAGTCATTTTCTATAAACCATAAGATAATCGTAGGTATTCACATTACATTTCAATATAACTCATCAAATATCTTAGTTAACACTACACATAGTTTAATATCAAAGTCAAGGTGTTACATTCTCCCCTCCTTATAGAAATTCATCCCTAAATTTAAATCAAACACAGCAAGCTAAAACATATCCTAAACCTAAAAAAGATGGGGAAATTTTGCTTCCATCTTTTCTTCAAGTTCCCATGTTGCGTCCTTAACTGAATGACTTTTCCACAACACTTTCATTGTATCACTTGGTATTACTTGTCAATCCAATATGGCTATAAGCTACTTCTCATAAGTAAGTCCATCTTGCAATTGGACCTTATCATACTGAATCACATGCGAAGGATCAAGAACATATTTCCTAAGCATGGATACCTAGAAAATTGAATAAATATTGGACAAATTTGGTAGTAATACCAAGTGATAAGCAACTGCACTTATGTGTTTTTGCACCTCAGATTCCCTTTCTTTTCAAATCTCTTAACTTCTTTGGTTAGTGAAATTTTTAAGAGCACATCATTTCCAACCTCAAACTCCAAAGGTTCCTACCTATTATCAGCATATGATTTTTGCCAACTTTGAACTGTTAACATCTTTTCTTAAATTATATGGATACCTCGCTTGACTTCTTGGACCATCTTCGACCCTAAGAGTTTTTGTTCTCCTACTTCAGGCCATCCAAAAGGTGATCTACATCTTTGCCCTTATAAAGCCTCGTACATTGCCATACCAATAGTAGCTTGATAGTTGTTGTTATAAGAAAGCTCAGCCAAAGGCAACTAATGATTCCATGAGACTCCAAAGTCGAGCACTACTCCTCTCAACATATCCTTGAGCGTTTGAATTATGCACTAGGATTAACCTTCAGTTTATGGGTGAAAGGTCATACTGAATCCCAATCTTGTGCTTAGGGCCTCTTTCAATTTCCTTCAAAACTGAGCAGTGAATTTAGGTCTTTTATCAGAAAGTATCGTTACTAGAACACCATGTAGCCTTACAATTTCATTAATGTAAGTTTGAGCATACCAAGCTATTCCATACTTAGTCTTGACTAGCAAAAAGTGAGCTAACATTGTTAGCCAATCAATTACCACCAAAATGGCATCGTAGCCACCCCTAGCTCAAGGTAACTTATCATAAAATCCATGGCTACATTCCCACTTCCACTCGAGCATTGATAACGATTGTAGTAGTCTCAAAGGTCTTTGATGTTCAGCTTTCACTTGTTGACAAACCAAACATGTAAAGACATATTCAACTGTGTCTCTCTTTAACCTTAGCCACCTATAAACAAACTTCAAATTATGGTACACTTTAGTGGTTCCTGGGTGTACGGCATAAGTTGCAACATGAACCTTTTCTAATATCTCAGTTCTTAAACCATCCAAATTCGGCACATAAACTTGTGATTTATATCTAAGTAAACCATCAGTGTTGTAAACAAAGTCATGAGCTTTATTTTCACTCATGTCTCCAAACATTTTCAACCAAAATTCATCTGATCCTGGGCATCTTTAATTCGATCTAAAATCATTGGTCGAACTTTAAAAGGTGCCATTAAGTTGCCCAAATCATTAACCTCAAAGTGATCACTCATACTACCAAAATCATATAAACTCTACACTAAGGATCGTTTCTCCACTGTCACATGTGCTAAACTCCCCATCGATTTACGACTCAAAGCATCCGCCATAACATTCATTTTGCTAGGATGGTAGATTATTGATAACTCTATTCTATAGAGTTATTTTGACACATTTTGGGGGCTTAAGTAGCTACATCTTTAAGATTTTAAGTTCAGATTTTAGAATTTTAAGTGTTTTTCTAGTTTATGTTTGATTACTTGTTAAGTGATTAATTTAATTTATTTTAGTTAA
>NW_018397270.1:418522-418649 GCF_002168275.2 Theobroma umbraticum
GTTTTGTTTTAAATTACTTTAAGAGTAGTTATTACTAATTTTTTATGGCTTTTGCAGAAAATTGATGAAAAAGGCTCATTTGATGAAAACCAGTGCAAGTATGGTGATGACTTCATTCGTATATGTT
>NW_018397270.1:418659-419172 GCF_002168275.2 Theobroma umbraticum
GACCATATCTCTCTCTACAAAACTCCAAATGAGGTGATAATTGGACCATTAGAATTCTAAGAAGAAGGGCTAAAATGTTTACATTTACCAATTTGCCTAGTTCTGACTTAGCATGGTCAAAATATTTGTCAAAATCAGAGCACCATAGTAGTATGCATGGACTGAATATGATGTCGTATTTAGAGCATATCTTTAAAGCCAATAGTCCAAGTAATGTGATTTGTGATCCATTGGAAACTTACAATACAGGGCTAAAACTTCTATGTTTACTACTTTGCCCAGTTTGGAACATATTACGGTGAAACTCACATTCGAATTTGATAGACTGCCACAACGCTGGTGAAGTAGCGTCGCAGCGCTGGGTGACTTTCCAAAAATAAGAGAAGTTGACGGGATTTTGGAAATTAGGTTATTTAAAGCCTATTTAAGGGACCTTTTTCAGAGATTTTGAGGACGAGGTAGCAAGCAACTATTCTAGAGGTTTGAAGCCAAGAACAAAGCAAGAAAACAAGA
>NW_018397270.1:419182-419262 GCF_002168275.2 Theobroma umbraticum
GAGAATCAAGATCACAAAGCTCTAACTATTAGCTTTCTCTCTTGCTTTTGCACTTTTCTTATTTTCTTTGACTTGGATTC
>NW_018397270.1:419272-419354 GCF_002168275.2 Theobroma umbraticum
TTCTTTGGATATTGTATTTATTAGATATCATATGCTAATTTATTTTTCTAGGACTACAATTGAACTCGTATGTAATCTAAAT
>NW_018397270.1:419364-419495 GCF_002168275.2 Theobroma umbraticum
TTTCTTGCTTATTTTCAATGGGATTTTCTAAAATCTCTTTTTAGGATTCTAATTTGTTCTTAATGCTTTTAATTGCCTGGCCACCAATTAAATTGATTTAGGAACCTAAACAAACTTGGAAAAGGGAGTTT
>NW_018397270.1:419595-419709 GCF_002168275.2 Theobroma umbraticum
ACTTAAACTAAAAAAAACACCTATAATGCTAAAATTCTAACCTAAAATCTCAAAAACCTGGCTACTTAAGCTCCCAAAATGACTCAAAATAACTCTATATAATAGAGTTATCAC
>NW_018397270.1:420026-420196 GCF_002168275.2 Theobroma umbraticum
CTATGCATTTCATTTTCATTTCCTTTTAATGCCACCTTATCACCCAATAACATTCCATGCTATGATTATACCTTTTCCTTTTCAAATCACATTACCAGCCTTATGTTGTTTACTATAGGCTATCCTTGCCAAACCATGGTTTTCTCTCATTTAAATACTTTTTATTCCTT
>NW_018397270.1:420206-420301 GCF_002168275.2 Theobroma umbraticum
TCAACTTTCACATGGTGGGGTCCTACATGTTTTTCACTAACTTCCTTCTTTTTCCATGCAATGATTTACACGTAATAGTAACTTTCACATGCATA
>NW_018397270.1:420311-420969 GCF_002168275.2 Theobroma umbraticum
CTCATAATCTAACCTTCCTTGATAAGGAAATTCCCCTATTAAACTTCAAATTTTGAAATTACAAATGAGTCCTAAAACTTTTTCTTATTTATCATGTGACCTTCCAAACTTTCATGCTTTATAATTTAGTCTTTTAAACACTTCTTAAATTCCAATTTCCTCCTATTTTTTCCTTTACATGTGTACAAATATAATATAAGGTTTTCACTTTATTAAGGCGTCACCATAATATTTAAATATATACTTACCCACGCTAGCTTTATTTAATAAAGACACGCGGGCCCTACCTATGTTGTTTTTTTCGAAATCCTTTCTTACTTCATCTCCCCTGATTCGATTAGTCATATAATCCTCCTTTATGACTAATTTCGATAACAATAATATTAATATTTTAATATTATTTTATTAATAAGTATTATTTTATTTTAAATTTTTCTACTCGTCTCCTCGAGACCCAAAATGTCTCATTTTGTCTCAGTTCACCTCCGATTCACCTTTTAACTTGTTAATTCATCCTCGATAAAAGTATTATTATTAAATTTATATTTTCTCACATATGAAATATTTTATTCTGAATTATTCCATTCTCCTTGGTTAGAAAATTCTCCTATTAAACTTCAAATTTTGAAATTACAAATGAGTCCTCAAACTTTTTCTT
>NW_018397270.1:420979-424311 GCF_002168275.2 Theobroma umbraticum
TGACCCTCTAAACTTTCATGCTTTATAATTTAGTCTTTCAAACACTTCTTAAATTCTAATTTTCTCCTATTTTTTCCTTTATATGTGTACAAATATTATATAAGGTTTGCATCTCATCAAGGCATCACCATAATATTTAAATATATACTTACCCACGTTAGCTTTATTTAATAAGGACACGCAGGCCCTACCAATGTCGTTTTTTTTCAAAATCCTTTCTTACTTCATCTCCTCCAATTCAATTAGTCATATAATCCTCCTTTATAACTAATTTCGATAACAATAATATTAATATTTTAATATTTTTTATTAACAAATATTATTTTATTTTAAATTTTTCTACTCGTCTCCTCGAGACCCAAAATGTCTCACTTTGTCTCAGTTCACCTCTGATTCACCTTTTAACTAACTAATTCATCCTCAATAAAAGTATTATTATTAAATTTTTATTTTCTCGCATACGAAATATTTTATTCTGAATTATTCCTTTCACCCTCCAACACTCTTAAATACTTTAATTAACTTCAATTGATATCCAATAAGCTCTATTAGCCACCATATCCGAGTACGGGGTGTTACATGACTGTGGCTACTAAATTATTATTTCTTTTAGAATTTTTACAGCAAAGATAATGATATATAGAGATTAATGAAAACAACTAGAATAAGTGGAATAATTACATTATGTAAATAGTAGTAAAAGTAACTTTAAATAAGTGTTAGGATTCACAAGTTAGTTTTGGATAGTTTAGCTTAGTGGATTGGATATGAAGATAATAAAAAATCCCTCTTAATCATTTTTTGAAATACAAGTGTTTCTCTCTCACACCTTTTTCCTGTTACCTTGTTCTCAGGCACCTTTTTTCAATTACCTTCAACTCAAGAACAAGTATTATTATATTTTTAATCTACTAAAAAAACCCATTACTTCTATGGCATAATGGGTTTAGTAACTACTACCCATTATGTACAATAAAAGTCATTTTAGTAACTACAATTTATCATGTACACTAAAGTGATTTATCATGTACCCTAAAGTCTTTTTAAGTACTATTATTCATTATTCCTAAGTAATTTTTTTTAGTACAATTCATTTTGAGATAAAACAAGATTTCTTAAGCTAGTGCACATATATTTTCACTCTTAGCTCTCTCTCTTTCTCTCTCTCTAAAGATTTTTTTCTCAAACTCTCTTATACTTAGCCTTTTTCATCTTATTCTCAACCTTACTCTATTGCTTACCTATTCTCTTCTATCTGTCACAAGAACTACTTCAATATTTCTCTCAACCACCTCCACACAATTTTTCACTTCTTTGCAACATTTCCCCTCTCCCTATTGCAAGAAGCCTTCTACAAAAAGGTTCAAAGACCCAGGGCACATTTGGCTCACAAAATAGAATAAAATAGTTATTTTGTAAAAATAAAATAAGAAAGGAATATAATAAAATTGTTATTATAAGTTTAATTTATAGAATGGAATACGGTAAAAATTGCTATTATGATTTATTCTAATGATTGGTTGGTAAAAATAGCTTTAGAATAATCAAGGAATAAATGATAAAATGACAAAACTATCCTTTATTATTATAGAATTTATTTTCATCAAAAGCAAAAATACCCTTTATTATAATATAGTAAAATTTATGTAAAGGACAAAATTACTAATTACTATAATTTAATAATATTTTTTCTTTTTTACTCTTTTAATTTCTATTTTCAATAACATTTTTTAAATTATTAATATGGTTTTTTATTCTAATTTCTCTTTTTCTCTATTTGCATTTTTCATTTTTTAATCTTTTAATTTCTATTTTCTTTAAAAATTTAAACATTAATAATTTAATGATTTTATTATTAAAATTATTAATATAATTTTTTAATTTTTTATTTATTTTCAATTTTTTATTTTCTTCTTTTTTTCCTTTCCTCATATCTGTTGCCAGTCATCGCAGATTCTGCCGCAAGCTTGCTTAAAAAAAGAAGGGAGAGAGGCAAATCAAGAAGAGAGAGAAAGATAGAAAAAATGGAAAATGAGGAAAAACAACCTTTTATAATGTAGGGCTGTATTTATTTCTAATAAACAAGGGCATTTTTGTGTAATAAATTTTTGACCCTATTATATCAGGTATGGAATGGCCAATTATATCACGGGGGAGTGTAATAGAAATTTCGAGATTTTGAGGAATAACTATTCTTTGGAGTGACTATTCCTTCTCCATAAAAACAAACTAAAGAGAAGTATATATAGTTTGGTTCATAGAATAAAATAAGGCGAGAATTGCTATTATGTAGTTTAATTGGTAAAAATAACTTTGGAATAATTAAAGAGTAAATAATAAAATAAAAAACCTATCCTTTATTATAATAAGATTTATTTTCATCAAAAACAAAAATACATTTTATATAGTTTACTAAAATTTATACCAAAAGACAAAATTACCTTTTACTATAATTTAAATAAATTTAAAATTTAAAATTTTAATATCTATTTTAATTAAAAATTTAAAATATGAATAATTTTATATTTTAAAAATTAACATTTTTCAAATATTAGTATTTTATTTATAATCTAAACATTGTTATGATTAAAATATTAAAATATTAATAATTTTAAATTTTGAAGTTAAAATATTGATTTTTTACAAATTATAATTTAAAATTTAAACTTTTTTATTTAAATTCTTTATTCTTTTTTTATTTTATAATTTATTTTAAATTAAAAGAGAAAAATATTTATATGTTTAGGTTTGTAATTTTCTTAAGTAAGGGCATTTTAGATTAAAATTTTTCAGACTCTATTCCCATTGGTGTGAAATGGCTAATACCATTGAAGAAGATAAATAGAAATTGCAAGATTTTGCAATATTTCGAAAAATGACTATTCTTTCTTTCAAAAACAGACCAAACAAAAAGAAAAAAAAAATTTTTTAAAAGTGTCATTCTTCCGACCAAACATGCCATAAAAGTGCAGCCATACAGTACAGTACCAAGAATGTTATAGGAGATGTAAAAGATAGTTGTAACTTGCTGCTTGCCTGTAAACTTCTCCTGAGCTTGCTTAATACGGGAGAATGCTTGATTAAATAAACATTTTATTTCAATAAAATAATTATTTTATTTTATTAACCAAACTTACCCTTTAAAAGTAAAAAATATTTCTTATGATCATGTAAATAGGGACCTTTATCAAGTGTTTTTAAGTCTGCTATCTCCTGCAGCCTGCTGCACTTACCAGTTTTTACTGCCTTTTAGGTAATAGAAAATTGCTCATCCAAAAAAACCATTAAGGAAACTAAAACTCAATTACTATATGAAGTATCAACATCAATAT
>NW_018397270.1:424321-430916 GCF_002168275.2 Theobroma umbraticum
GCCAAAAAAATCTCATTAAGTGAAGGCACATAGCAGAAGTAGAAATAAAGGATAACACCTTGACATTTTCCATGCTCTTGGAAAAACTGTATCTAACTTCCAAAGGAAATTTAAAGGAAAAAAGAAAAACAGAATCCTTACAATAAACAAATAACAGGCATCTTTCTAGTTCATTCTCCTAATAAGCTCGTTGATGTAATTCTCACGGTTTCCAGCATCTCCCCCTTCAACATAGTGGTTCCTCTTCTTTTTCAGACCACCCAATGGGGCCTTGAGCTTAAATGGCCACAAGAAGTTATTTGCCTCCTTAAAATGGGGCCCCACTGTCATAATCTCGTGGATAAGATCTTCCACGCAGATAATTCCATACTGGCCCAAGGCCTGTCATCATGGGAAAATCATTAGCAAGAACATATAATACCATCTCTTAAGCACCAATAACATAAGCAATTCTACAGACCTGCTCAACAACTGAGTTGTCAGTCAAAGCAGTTCTCTGCTTGTTTAACTTCCCATAACCTCTTTTGTAAATCAGCTCTCTCACACTCTTATGATTGGGATATCTAAAAACATGCACCGCTAACAAATAAGAAATGGCACATAAATAATATCAACACATGAAGAGGCCCTTTGGAAGGGAGGAGGAAGCAAGAGAGAGCGAAAGATACCCATAAGTAACATATGGCTCAACCAGATGAAGCATGTTCATTGTTGCCTTGTTCACTTTGAGAAAAACTCCATTGAAAATCTGCATCAAAATGTGAAGCTCACGGCTAATTTAGATTTTCCCAAGCAGGTGAATAGTTTCCATCATAAATACTACAAGTCTCTTGAGGTGCTTTAGACATTATATGGATATAGCATCAAAGCTAACATACTAAAGATTTGATATCAGAATGCTGAAATAACAGGAACTGCTCAGCAATGCCACGGCATCAAATTATACACAGTTTAGGGTACATATAAAACTGATCTAATGCTCAAAAGACAAAGTAAAAGACTACACATTGAAATTTGACTGGAAAATCTCTTAGCATCACAAAATGAAAATGCCAAAATTAATATATTTATATCGCGCATTTCCTGAAAATATCTTAGAACACCTCAGCCTTTAAACAGAAACACTTTGACACAAAAAAAAAATAGAAAAAACTATCTCGGCCATTTTTCTCGTTAAAAAGATTTGATAAGCTACCTGTCTCAGACGCAAAAGCTGCAAGATTTTCCTTGTCCTAGGATGCATGGCATTGATACTGTAAACAGCAAAGTTGACGACATAAGAACCAGCTTATTAGCACTTGTGTATACTGACATAATGTCATAGATGTCACATACCCACGAATGCGAATGATAAACAGAAGCTTAGCCTCAGGGTCAACATAAAATCCTCCTTTCAACTTTGCCTCACGCTTCAATTGGATGAGCTCCTTCTCCTGAAGAAAGGCCAGCAGTCACTAATTCAGAAGCTGCAATGTTGGAAGTAAATGAAAATGTAGCAGAACATAGAAACAATATATTTATACCTGAGTCTCATACTCCTTTGCGTATTGCTTAGCTCTATTGTAAATCACCTTACGATCCTCAGCTTTCTTCTTCTTTGCAGCTTCAAGCTCCTGCTTTTTGGCAAGCTCCCATTCTTCATTCCTCTTCTGCTTCTTCAAGAGTGACTCAGGAATCACAGCCTTAACTTCCCCACCCATGTCTAAGCAAATTACCAAACCAAAGTAGAAATCAGAAAACAAGTCCTGCATTTATATAGACATTCTTTAACCCAAACAAACATACTAGTTAAAACCAGATACACAAATCATAAACACAACTGCACATTATAAAATGAATGATTCATCTCTTTTCAGTGTGATCAAAAACAAATCAATAGTACCAATTGAAAAGAAAAGAGACCCTTAGTTCTACCAAGCATCCAACATCATTTTCTTTGATTTGAAGGGAGATTCAAACCCAGCTCTTTGAGCAGGGATACTTGCAACATCCATCGTTTCAAGAACACAACAAACAGTAAATAAATACAGAAAAGGGGACTTGAAAACAGTTTGACCCAAAAGATTAGTTTCAAAAAATGGGTAACGATGGGATCAAGAGTACACAGCCAGGAGTGAAAGATTTCTCAAATTATTGCAAGCGAAGATCACTAATCAAACAGAGTCTGCAAATTCGAAGAAAAGTATCGTTTAAAAGGTTAAATCGATTCATTTTCTTAGCGAATAATAGAGTTTAGAGAAAGAGAGTAACCTCGAAAGTTTTTGGTCGGTCGAAGGTCGGATGCGGCGGCCAACAAGGATTAGGGTTTCTTCGAAGTTAAAGCTTTAGAAGAGGAGGCCCAAGCTGACTGAAAACAGGGTTTTGTAGGGTTTGTGTTTCCTGTTGCTTCATTCGACGGCTGTGATTACTTCTGGCACTAAACGATCATCACCATCGTTGATGTTCTATTTAGGACATAATTTAAAAAATAATTAACTATTACTTCACAAATTTTTTTGTTTTACTTTCATTTATATTAAATTAAATATAAAAATATATATAAATGATTTTTTATGGTTTTTATATTAAAAAGTAAAAAGGAAATTATAAAAAATAGCTTTGAATTCTAAAAAGTAAAAATATTTAAACAAAGAAAAGATGGAACAATTTTAAGATATCTAAAAATATATAAAGATGGAATTTGTTAGCTTTATTAGCTTTAAAATTATTATAGCTTTGATATGACAAAAGTGATCTAAATTGCTTCAATAATCTTTGAATTTGTTTGAGTGATCCTTTTACTTATTTGAATGATTTTTTAAATTGTTTGAATATGTTTTTGAGCTTAATTTATTAATGTTAACAACTTTCAAACAAATGCCCATGAAGTGCATAAGTGTTTCCATGTGAAAAATAATTAAAAGTACATTAATGATCTTTGAACTTATTTAAATGATTTTTGAAGTTATTTGAATGAGTTTTTGAACTTGTTTAAATAGTTTTTAAACTTATTTAATTAAATTTTGAAGATCTTAAGTGTTTCGATATGGAGAGGTTTAAAATTGCTTGAATGAGTTTTAGAATTGCTTGAATGATTTTTAAACTTGTTTAAATTATCTTTAAACCTCCCTTGCATTTGATTTTAAAATGTCTAAGTATTTGGCATCAAATTGGGTTCAAAAAAATGAATTTTTTATGTTTTAAACTATAAGTATCGATACTTTGATCAAAAATATCAATACATTTTAAATAGAATGGTTCTACCCAAAATGTATGGATACATTTCCAAAATGTATCAATGCATTTTAAAATGTATAGATGCATTTTAAAATGTATAGATACATTTGGTCCAGAACTAACCATTACACACAAAAATCAAGAGAAAAACGGTTATTTTCTTCACCAAACCTTCTCTAATAGCTTTAAAACTTCTTTAACTATAAAAAAGAATTCTCCAACACATTTACAAGGCAAAAGTAGTGGAGAAAAACATCTTTTGATCAAGAATTAAATCATATGAAGAAAAAGAAGAAAAAAAAAGAAACCGAGATAAAAGAAATAATTCACGTTCTTCCACCAAGCTTTTAAGCTTTCTTGTGCTATAATTTCTTTGTGACTTCATTCCCATCTTCTGTAATAATCCTTATCAATATCATACTCTTTCAACTTTGTACTTACTTAGCAAAACCTACCTTCTAGAGGTACCCTTGCTACTCAAAATTGTATTAAGAGGTTGTACTTGATCCTTGAAAGGCATTGCAAAGGTTTTGGTAGAGCCTTAAAAAGTATTTTTTATAGTGGATTTGAAATTCCTTAATGAGCTAAAGGAAAGAATGTAGGCAAAAATGCCGAACTTCTACAAAAATATTATGTCTTCTCTCTTTATTTTTCACTCTTTGAATTTACATATTTACATTAAAGAATTTAGTAAATTTGTTCTTAACTTGTCTATTCTTTAATTTACTCTTCCAATTGTTATTGATACACTTTGATAGAAAAACAAATTTATGAAAATTATTCTTAGCTTAACTTGATTGGAAGCTTGTGAAAATTTTACACTAATGCGTTTTGCCTTAAAGAGTTTGAAAATTTATTTTTAACTTGTTTGGTCATTACTTTACTTAAATTACTTTTGGCATGCTTTAAAGTGAAAACAAATTTGAGAAACTTGTCTTTAAACTTACCTTCATAAAAAGTTTAAATTTGTTGAAAACAATTTTCAAAATCCAACCCAACCCTCTTTAGGATATTTTTCTCATTATTATAGAGCTAACACTGTTAACAATTAGTGTCAAAGCTTGGACTCAATTTTGTAAGTTTAATAGCCTTTGAGTGATCCTTGTTAGCTCCAAGACATGGTCGTGAACTCGATTGCAACAATTATTGGTGAAGGGCAATCAATTGTATTCCCTTCTCTATTTAGTGGTGAGAACTACACCTATTGGAAGATTAGAATGAAGTTCTTTGTTCCAGCCAACGATTATGATGTTTGGAGTACAATTGTTGGTGGTCCATACAAGCCAACCAAGGAAAGAAAAAGAGTGGGATACAAATGGCATAAACATGGTACAACTGAATGCTAAAGCCATGCATATTCTCCTTTGTGCATTTGGGGATACAAAGTACAATAGAGTTTCCAAGTGTGAAAGTGTCAAAGAGACTTGGGAGAAATTAAAAGAGTTGTATGCGAAAGCAAAGAAGGACTAGGAATTGGATGAAAAACCTTATGAAGGTCAATGCTCAACATGTGGCAAGGTAATTAAAGATCAGGAATTAAGTGAATTTCAATCTTCAGTCCACTTCGAATCATGCCTCATGGCTCTTAAAGAGCTTAAGGTAAACTCATCACTTTATGAACCCTTTTTGTATTCTTTTGGTGAATTGCAAAATGCCTTTGAAGAATTAGCTTGTAAATTTCATAAAATGAATTTGAAACACAAGAAAATAATTTCAAAACTTAGTGTTGAAAATAAATTTTTACTGAAAGCAAAAGATAATTTGGAAAAAGGAAGTGAAAAATTGAGAATTAATTTTGAAGCTTGCCAAAAAAATTTGACACTTTAGAAAAAGAGAATTTAGATGCAAAAATGAGGCTTGATGGATTAACAAATGAAAAGAAAATAATTTTCACAAATTCCACATTTTTAAATATGACCAAATGCAATTATTGTAAATTTTATGGTCATTATTCATGCACTTGTCCAATTAGAAAATGATTTTATAGGATTAGACAAGTGAGGATTCCAAAAGGATCTATATGCAATAAGACTAACTTTCAAGGATCCAAAAAAATTTCAATACCAAAAATCAAATGAGAATATTTCTTGTAAGTGTGCTTGAGCAAAGAGGAACAAACTTTTGAAGATTGAAAGCTCTAGAAACATACAAAGAAAAATGAGTGGTTTCTTTACCAAAAGTCCTTTTTTTGTCAAATGTTGAACTTAGATTGTTTTCTCTTATCTATTTTGATTGAATTAATTTAACTTGATTTCTTAAGTTGTTTACCCATTTTTTTATTGAGAATTTTGGTTGCCTATGTTGACTCCATGAGTTTTTAATGATAACAAAACATTCCCATTTATTAATGTCTAACTATATTACTTAGGTGTATAAGATAAAAATGTATGTCACTTAGTTGAATAATTACTTAGAAACAAACATCAAAACTCATCAGAAGAAGAGGTCACAAAAATGAGTTACAGACAAAAGCCTTTTAGCCAGATAACCAAGGAAATAAATCAGCTAAAATCCAAAAGTGAAGTTAGTTGTTCCAAAGACAGTAAGCTCTTAATCGATTAAAGTCTTACTTAACCGATTAACAAAGTAAAACAGGCTGTAAGACAGAAAAGACTTAATCAACAAAGAAGTATGGTTAGCCAGCCAAAAGCTTACTATCAGAAAATTTGAATTTGAATGTCTATAGACAAACTAACGACTAGAAAGGATTTTAAACTGTTTCCAATAGTCTGAAGTTGTCAACATCCATCCGAGTTGATTTTTCAAGTATAAAAGAGATTTCCAACAGCTAAAAAGATTAAAAGACATTTTCAACGGTTAAAAGATCATGAGATACTTCCAAGAACAAAAAGAGCCCAAAAATAGCAAAATCCTCTCAATTCTTCGTGTGTTTCACTCTAATCTTTGTAATAGATTTTAGCACCTCATTTTGTACCATTTAGATCAACTTAGTGATCATAGGTACACCTTCAAATCTATATTCCTTGATTACTGAAAGTGGACGAGGCATTCTAAGGGAATTATTCAAGTTTAAGTTAGCTTGGTTGTTGTTAGGTTCTAACTCAACCTTAGAAAAGTTAGATTTTAGGTTTTGGTTAATCTAGTGAAAAACCATTGTTGAAAGGTTGTGGCTATTAGATTTTAAGTTTTGGTTAATCTCGTGAAAAACCATTGTTGAAAGGTTGTGGCTAAGCCTATGAAAAATGTTTGTAAAAGCTTGGTGGATGCTTGGTAAATCCACTAATTGTAGTGAATTGATTTGAAAATCCTTAATTGAAAAATCAAAGTAGTGAATGTAGGTCAAAAAGACCAAACCACTATAAATCTTTGTGCATTATCTACCCTCTTTTATTTCTTCATTTCATTCTCCTTTAAATCA
>NW_018397270.1:430926-437027 GCF_002168275.2 Theobroma umbraticum
TGGTCCTTAACTTTTCATCATCTACCTTTAACAAGTTTTTCATCAGAAGTTAAGTTTAGTGACATTTAGAAAGTGCTATTCATCCCCCCTCTAATAAACACCTAGGGACCAATAGCCTATTCTTGCTTGAATATTAAGTACATAACTCTTTGTCTACTCTCCTTTAAGCTTTCTTGATAAATCTTAATTATGCAAAATTGATTTAAATGTGATACATATTACAAATTGCATAATCTTAAGAGAAGTATAAGCGTAAAGACAGATTATGTGCTTAAGTTTGATCTTGAATATATCATCATGCTTACTTTTGGAAAATTGCTTTGTTTTTCCTATTTATTTGGGTTTTTTTACTGGTGAAAAATTGATTAGATATAATTTCCTCATGCTTTGTGAAAATAATTTCATATTATTGTGTTTGAACAATAATAATTTTTGAGCATAAAAGGTTTCATGTTGATGACATGTGAAGTGGTTAATGTGATTAAAATATTGATTTGCATAATTGCCTACTCTAGTAGCATAAACAAGGAAAATTGAGTTTAAAGAGTTGACTTTTTGATTTTCTTGTGTCTAAAATAACTTGACCACTTAAACAACCTTGCTTTGTCATTTTAAGTTTTTTTTTTCTTTTAATGTATCAAGTTGATTAAAATTGAACACGACAATTTTTGACTACTTGAATTGGTTTTTCAAAAGCAAAATGAGCTTATATGAAAAAAAGTTTGTCATCCTTGTGTTTATAATGATTTATAGTTTGAACAAGTTGACTTGTTTTTAATGGGTGTGCATGCTTGCTTGTAAGTTTAAATGGTCATAAGGGTATTTTTGGCATATAATTGTTTGAAATTTGGAAATGACCCTTGACATGTATAAATATGATTCATTATGCTCATTACAAATTGCATAAATCATTTAAAGTATAATCAAACAAAATTGTGTGACATTGAGCTCATGATTATACACAAAGCATGTCTAACTCAAACCTTGTATGTTTCATATGCAATATTTTGAAACGAGAGATTAAATCTTTATCAAATGATTTTCTTGCAAAACTTTTTGTTCCTTTTGATTAAAATTTGTTTATTAATTCCTTGATTTTGTTAATATAGCTTGCTTGAGCAAAATTGGTTTGATATATATAAATTGCACAAATTGTTTGCACAAATTGCTTTTTGCTTAGTATTTTTCTTATGATTTGTGAAATTGATTGAAAAGGTTTTCTTGAGCATGATATTAAGTATAAAAAGTTAACATTGTGACATTTTTCAAGCAAAATGAACTAATTTATTTGCAATCCTTGTCATCCTTGAGATTACAATGATTTCAATTATATAAAACTTGAACAAGTGTGCCTTGTGTTGAAAATGATATTATAAACTATTCTTGTTGAAAATGAATGCATGATTAAATGCTTAAATGACCTCGAGGACATTTTTGTTCATATGTTGAAAAATGTTGAAAATGTTAAACTTGATGCTTATTATGCTTAAACGGTTCCCAACATGTGTGTTGTACATTTTTACATCATATTCATGCATCATGATGAAAATTAAGCATGCTTGAGCATATTAGAGGCATAAATTTTAAATGAGCTATTTAACTATTTAGTGTTTGAGTACAATGACCAAAGATTAAAAATAAAATGAGAGCCAAATTTTGGTTTCGCATTTTTTATTAAAGAATCTTCGGTTATTCATGTCCACAATGATGTTTCAAGTGTATTTGATAAAAAAAAAATTTTAACTCTTTTTTACTCAAAAGTTAATTCTAGACCCTTTCACAAGTCTTTGGAAGTAAAAAAATCTAATTTCTTAAGCTACAACAGGTCATGTATCGATTCATCCTTAAATATATCGATACATGCAAGAATATGTATTGATACATATCAAAATCTACCAATACATTTCGTCTAGTAGCCAAAATGGATAAGTTTCAAAGCTCTAAAATGCCTCATCACTTCACTTCTTATCATTGTACTAAATTCTTTCATGAATTTATTTTCAAAGATAATTCTTGGTTTCTTAAAACATGCATTATGAACACTCTCATGATCATTTGGTGCAAACACATGTTTTATGAAGTTGAAATTTAAGTTGATAATGATAAGCTATTGAGTTGTGCTAGTTAATGAACTGATGGTTGAATAGTGCATATTTTTAACAATGAAAAATGCTGAAAATTAATAATCATTGATAGTATGCACACTTATATCTCAATGCTTGAAACTTGGCTTAAATTAAAGCGTTAAACTTTCTTACCTCAAGTCAAAAATTATTTAGACTTACAAATGACAGTTGAATTTAAAGCACATTTACATGTTAATTATGTATTTCTTGAGCAAATGAATGCTTGAATTTATCTACTTCCAAACATGGTACTCATATTGATCTTATAATTTCTCATATGCTTACAATGATAAAATTGGAAAATGAGAAATTGCTCGTGACTGTAGAATTTATTTCTTTTATCATTTCTCATGTGCTTGGATTGAAGAATCATTCCTTAAGAATTGAAATGTTTAAATGCTTAATCTAGGAACAATCCTTGAAATGTGCTTTATGTTTATGCTTAAATGATTGTTTCAATGTTAATTTTCTTGGTTATGCATATGAATTTGATTAGGATGAACTCATTGACTTCATGAAAAATATTTTTGGTTCATCTATTGTTTTGGTCAAGTTACATATTTACATGATTTTAGATCTTGCTTAACCTTAATGATTGAAGTCTACAAACTTAACTTATGTGATAAAACTACTTCTATGCTTAATTTCATAACTTAAGTCAAGTTTAATAATGAAATATATTATGTGTTGACATAGTTAAAATAATTCTTAAATGTGTACTTGAATGTTGACTATGTCTTCCATGAGCTGTATTGTATACATAATCTAAAAAGTGGATGCACATAAATTGTTCACTTTAGCTCATTGGTTATCCTATAATGACTTAGAACTTCAAATGAAATATGACCTATAGCTTGAGTTTGAAATGGATGCCTAATGTGCTCAGAATGAGTACTCATTTCTTGAATCTTGACAATTGGTATTCATTGATACTTGGATGTTCAGCTCAAATATATTCTTGAGTTGAGTGCTTTACTTTTCAATATTCCATAACAATTGGTGTCATTCATGAATTATGAGAAATAACATGTACCATATTGAATTTTAATACTTAAATAATTTTTGATTGGTATATGTCTAATTTTTTTTTTTAAAAAAATTAAACTTATACTTGCATTTCGTAAAACAAATTGGAATCATGATTAATGAAAGAAGTCTTATTTTTTTTATGTAATCATGCTTGTGCTTATTTCATCATAATATTCTCTTACATGATTGCAATAAGTGTAAAATGCAATGATTAATAATGATATCTTTTTTATGTGAAAATTCCCCTTAAATTGTTAGTGTCATACATGATTTGAAGAATATTTCTTGACATACTTACTTGATAATGATATGGAAGAATGCTTGTTAAAGAATCATTTGATGGTGAGTAAGAATGTTTAATGATGATATTTTTTTTGAAATTTCTCCTTGAGTTGCCATTTTTATATGAATTGGAGAATTCCTTGAGAATGCTTAATTAATATTGCTTCGTAATGCTTGATGATGCTCAACGATTGATAATGCTTGATGAAAATTTAAGAATGTTTAATGAAGCTTGATAATGATTAGGGATGGTTCTTGATGACTAATGATACCTTGGACATGACTAGGAACTACTTTACTAATATTTCTTGAAAATATGAGTATTTGATGCATATGTTGAATATCTATTTAAATGCTCACACTCATTTCATTTCATGAATACTTGAGTACTGGATGAACATGTTGAATATCTACTTAAATACTCATTTATTCTAGACTCATGATTTCTTTCCTTACAATAGGTTTTTTAACAATTGGTAACATATTAGTATAGACCTTATGATCTTATGTTTTATTAAGGGGAAGTTTAACATTGAGATTTACATATGCATTGTCCAATGTTTCATTTAATCAAAATTAGTGTCATTAACACTTGATATCTTTAAAAAGAAGTTGTGGTGAGAATCCAACATTCAGCGTTTTTCATCTTTGGTAATATCTTTTAACACTATAATTGATATTGTGCTTTACATGAAATCTATGCATCTCACTTATGCTTGAATATTGAAATCAACAATAGATATCAAGTTTTTAAGTTCATTTCAAAATATTGGTATCAAGCTTTAAGCTTGCTTAATTGGTATCTAGCATTAAATTAGCATCAATCTTTATATTGTCTCTTCTCGCTTGAGCTTTAGAAATTAATTAAATCCTTCTTAAATGTATTTGAACCTTGCAATTAACAAATTGATATGCTTAGTATGCTAAATGTCTTTTTTAAAAAGAGAGCCTTTACTAGTGTTTAGCCAATTGATCTAATAAGCTTTAAAATGATACTATCCCTCACAATTGATATTATGCTTATTTGTTTTTACAAAGGGGGAGCTTTTACTTATATCAATTAATTGGTATATTAAGTCTTAGATTAATTTCTAACAATTAGTATCGATCAAAATACCTGAAAAATCCCTGTACTAAAGTGTTTTCTTTAATTTAGTCTTTCTACTCAAAATTGCAGCATTTTAGGCTCTTGATTTTGCCAATTGCTTCAATTTAGTCCCTTTAACATTTTTCATTTAAATTAATCATTACGATGCTGATGTTAGCACTAACATGGCATTGACATAGCGCCTAATGCTGACATCATTTTGGAGCCTTCTTTTTTGGAGAAGAAGGCTTCAAAGGGTATTTATAACTAGGGTTTTTGAAAGTGTAAAAATTCTTCAAAACAATGTAGTTTTGAGGAAAGAAAGAAAAAAAGAAAGAAAGAAAAAGAAAAAAGAAGAGAAGAAATAAAACACAAGCAAATTGCAACTATAAGTAAGGGTTTGGGTGTAGTGGTCAAGGCTTTGGCATAATTGCTAAAGGTTTTGAATTCTAACCTTAGGAAGAGCACATCTTGTTTTGAATAATAATAGTGCCAAATGACAGCCTCTTAATGTGCCACGTGTCAACATCGCGATGTGCCGGGTGGTAGTCCCTTGTTATGCCATGTGGCATCTCAAAACCAGATGTTGACATAAGCGTGTCAAGGTGGCATGGCAGTGCCATGTTAGCACTTGAACTCAAGTGTGACATGGCAATGCCAAGTCACTTTTTGTGATGACGTTATAATGCCACGTTAGCACCATAACAGTTAATTTAAACGAAAAATGTTAGAGGGACTAAATTGAGCAATTTTCAAAATCAAGGAAATAAAATGTTACGATTTTGAGTTGATGGACTAAATTGAAAAAAACACCCAAGTACAAGGACTTTCTAGGTATTTTGACCATTGGTATTGGTGTTGAATATTTGTATCTTTCACAATTGGTATAATGATTAACGCATTTATTGAATATTCACTTTTAACAATTGGTATGTTCTTTATTGTGCTTATTTTGTTTTGCAAATTATGCTTATTATGTTTCTATCTTCTTTTTTGATATAACAAAAAGGGAGAGAGATATTGAGAAAATCTATTTTTTTCCAAAAGGAATGATCGATCTTGTAGCTTGACTCCAATTTTGAACCTTGCAACTATTGAAGGGAAGTTTTTGAAACTTTCAAAAGATTTTAACCTTTCTCAAAGTTTTATAAAAGCTTAACATTTAAAACCAATGTACTTCCTGATTAAACTAAAAAGGAATTTTTTCTACAAGAAAATTTTGCTCAAAGTTTTGTCATATCAAAAAGGGAGAGATTG
Organism: Theobroma umbraticum; assembly: GCF_002168275.2. NCBI lineage: Eukaryota > Viridiplantae > Streptophyta > Magnoliopsida > Malvales > Malvaceae > Theobroma > Theobroma umbraticum. The sequence continues at coordinate 436,708 of NW_018397270.1, forward strand.
TTAGCTTTATTAGATTTAAAATGATTATAGTTTTGATAGTTTTGATATGACTAAAGTGATCAAAATTGCTTCAATGATCTTGGAACTTGTTTGAGTGATCCTTGAACTTGGTTGAATGATTTTTAAAGTTGTTTGAATATGTTTTTGAGCTTAATTTATTAATGTTAAAAACTGTCATACATATGCACTAGAAGTGCATAAGTGTTTCCATGTGAAAAATGATTAAAATTACTTGAATGATCTTTGAACTTGTTTAAATGATTTTTGAAGTTGTTTGATTAAGTTTTTTAAATTGTTTGAATAGTTTTTAAACTTGTTTA
>NW_018397270.1:437037-438163 GCF_002168275.2 Theobroma umbraticum
GAAGATCCTAAGTGTTTCCATGTGAAGAGGTCTAAAATTGCTTGAATGAGTTTTGGAATTGCTCGAATGATTTTTGAACTTGTTTAAATAGTTTTTAAACTTGTTTAAATTATTTTTAAACCTCCTTTGCATTTGACTTTGAAATGTCCAAGTATTTGGCATCAAATTGGGTTCAAAAAGACGAATTTTCTATATTTTAAGCTACAAGTATAAATACTTGGTCAAAAGTATCGATACAGTTTAAATAAAATGGTTTTGCCCAAAATGATTGGATATATTTCCCAACTGTATCGATACATTTGATCAAAAACTAGTCGTTTCACATGAAAATAAAAGGAAAAATAACTATTTTCTACACCAAGCCTTTTTCAACAGTTTCAAAACTTCTCCAACTATAAAAAGGACTTCTTCAACATGTTTACAAGGCAAGAAGAGTGCAAAAAAAAACATCTTTTGATCAAGAATCAAATCATAAGAAGAAAACAAACCACGTTAAAGCAAGCAATTTATGTTCTTCCACCAAGCTTTTAAGCTTTCTTGTGCTATAATTCCTTTGTGCCTTCATTCCCATCTTCTGTAATCATCCTTATCAATATCATACTCTTCCAACTTTGTAACTTACTTAGCAAAACCAACCTTCTAGAGGTATCCTTGCCATTCAAAATTGTATTGAAAGGTTGTGCTTAATCCTTGAAAGGTATTGTAAAGGTTATGCTTGAGCCTTAAAAAGTATTTTTCATAGTAGATTTGAAATTCCTTAGTGAGCTAAGAGAGAGGACATAGGCAAGGAGGCCAAACCTCTGTAAAAATATTGCGTCTTCTCTCTATATTTTTCATTCCTTGAATTTATGCATTTACATTAAAGAATTTAGCAAATTTGTTCTTAACTTGTTTATTCTTTAATTTCCTCTTCAAATTATTATTGACACACTTTGATAGAAAACAAAATTTATGAAAATTATATTTAGCTTGACTTGATTGGAAGCTTGTGAAAATTTTTACACTAGTTTATTTTACCTTATAGAGTTTAAATATTTATTTTCAACTTGTTTGATCATTACTTTGCTTAAATTTCTTTTGGCATGTTTTAAAGCAAAAGCAAATTTAAGAAACTTGTCTTCAAACT
>NW_018397270.1:438173-438361 GCF_002168275.2 Theobroma umbraticum
AAAAGTTTAAATTTGTTGAAAATAATTTTTAAAAATCCAGTTCACCCCCCTCTTGGATTTGTTTCTTATTATTATAGAGCTAACACTTTTAACATAATTGAATTGTTCGTTCCAAATTATTCTTAAGGGTAAATTTCTTTTGACATGTTTTAAAGCAAAAGTAAATTTAAGAAACTTGTCTTCAAACT
>NW_018397270.1:438371-439191 GCF_002168275.2 Theobroma umbraticum
AAAAGTTTAAATTTGTTGAAAATAAGTTTTAAAAATCCAATTCACCCCCCTCTTGAATTTGTTTCTTATTATTATAGAGCTAACACTTTTAACAGAATTGAATTGTTCGTTCCAAATTATTCTTAAGGGTAAAATGCCTTTACCCACTAAGGTTTAATTGAAATTGCGCAGAGGTCCATTAATTTCTGAAATAGACACTCCATTCCAAAACAATATTTTATGCTGGACATGTAGGTCTAGTCATTAGTCAATCATTAATAATTTCGTCAACTTGCTGACGTGGTAAGGCTAAAATGATAATTTTACCTTTGATTAATTTTTATAATTACTTTTGTATAATTTTATTATTTTTTATTAATTTAAAAAAGCTCTCATCTAGGGAGTACTAGAGATCAAGACTCCCTAAGGGATCATTAGATAGCCCCAATCGGGCCCAAAGTAAGCACCGATCTAATGCTCCCCTCTCCCTTGGTCAGTGTTCCCTTTTCTTGGTGAGCTAGGGAACACTGATTAATGCTCTTTTTTTATTTTTTTAAAACATATAATAATAATTTTTTAAATTAATAAAAAAAAAGGCATTTTAGTCTTTTCATACCTTGTATTAATGGTGTTTGCACTTTTGGAGTGTAGTGTCCACTTCGAAAACTAATGGACATTCGTGTAATTTCGATTAAAACTTAGAGGGTAAGGGTATTTTACTCTATTCTTAATGCTTTTTATTGCTTAGCTACCAATTAAATTGATTTAGAAACCTAAACATAACTCGGGAGAAGGAGTTTAGTGTAGACTAAGATTAGAATAGCATATGATCATATTAATT
>NW_018397270.1:439201-443950 GCF_002168275.2 Theobroma umbraticum
TAGGATAGGAATATACCTATATGTCATATGTAACCAGAATTAGAGCATGAACTTAATGAGTTTATTTTAATTTCAATTCACATAAGGATATAGTGTTTCAATTAAAATAGATATTTTTATAAGATGAGTCGAGAAACCTTTATAGATAATTGAGGACTCTAGGTTAGCAATTCAACCCATTAAATAAGTTAAGGATGAGAATAAGATTTAGATGAAATGTGAGGGATATTATAATCCAAGGTTTATTTCTATTGATTTTATAAGATTTTATTTCTACTTTGATTTTTATTCTTGTTAATTAGTTCTGTTAATTTTTGTTTAAATAATTATTTGCTTTTAGACCATTTGTCTAAAATTAAATTGTGTTAATTTTAAGACTTGGTAAAATTTTTAGAATAATTCACTGTGGGATTGATACTCTATCTGTCATTATACTATCCTTACGATACATATACTTGCATAAGTAGAATTTTAACTAACAGATATTTCAAAAAATATTAAAAAATGCAAAACTAAGACAAAAGGAGTATCATTTAATTTAATATTATAAAAAATATTAAAAGAATAATTGTGTTTTATTCTTAGTTATGTTCTCTTCCTCAATAAATTTGAAGATGAAAGATAAGCAAACTAAATTACTAACTTTTTTTTTGGGAGACCTAAATATGCTAAGGAAACTCAATCTTCAAAAGAGATAATAACATTATCTTGTGCACTTTGAAACTTACATGTGAGACGAATAACTTAAGTTGTAGTATAAATTTTGTAATGATACCCAAAATAACTATGTATCCATTCAAATTTATAAAATAGTTAAATTTTTGTTAAGCAATGAATTCACAATATTTACAGTGAAAAATGAAATTTAAATACATCTCTCATGTACTTTTTTTTAAATATATAAGTATATTGAACTATTACTAACATTTATGTGAGGATGAAAATGGATAGCTTTTGATCTTCCATTAAATTCAATTACCTATGATTTTTTATAATTATAAATAGATGTGGGTAATTTTTTGAAAATAAAATTAATAATCAATGCGATTTCAAGTGGGGTTCCAGTTTGAGGATTATGATACTCACTATTCAAAATTGTTTATGTAATAATCAGTTTTGACTAAGTACTTGGATAAAACACATTTAATGAAAGGAATTTATTCTTCTTAGTTTTTTTATTTATCTAAGTTCCTATTATTGTATTTTAAAAAAATTTTATGTATTCTATAATCAAATTTCGTGTAATTTTATGCTTGTTTGGGAATTCAATTATAAGTTTATCAAACTTATTTTTTTTGTTTGATGAATGATGAATTGGACTAGACATTGTTGTAATGTGCGGGTTCGGGAATCAACACTTAGACGTGAAAATTTAAAAGTCATCATCAATTATTTTTTATCTAGGTGTGATTAGACACTTATTAAATTTGTTCTATTCAACGAAATCTTAAATTGATTTTAGGTCCGTCTAAAGAAGAATAACCTAGTTTGTGAATTTCAAAGTTGAGTTCGGGAGTACAATTACACACGGGGAAAGATCAGTACCTCGTGACGCTCAATCCTCGATGTTGACTCTATGTTTTTGATGATATCAAAACATTCCTCGTTTATTAATGTCTAACTTCATTACTTAAGTGTGTATTTAAGTGTGCAGGATAAATTAAATGAAATGTGTGATTAAAAGCAAGATTACATAATAAAATAGGCTAATTAGTTAAAGTGAAAAGTTGGAAAGAGTTAGTGAAGACATGGCTTTTGTAACAGATTATCAAAATGCCTTAATCAGTTAGTAATTGCTAGGCTACTAGATAAAGTGAAACAGAAAAATGTTAGTCAGTTAGCACTAGGCTTAATTGATTAGGTAGGTGCTGGATTAAATCTTGATCAAATAGTGAATTTCAAACTCCTTAGTGAACCTAAAGGAGAGGATGTAAGTAAGAAGGCTGAACCTTTACAAAATACTTGTATTGATTTCTCTATTTTTCTTTTTACTTAAAATCCAGATTTCTTCTATTGATCAAAAGATCAATTAATTTGTTTATTTTCAAATTAAGCATTTGAATCAAAGAAGGAATTTTTTTTTCTGAAAAATTTTAAAAAGTTCTTTCAAATTTTTAAAACAATTAAATTCACCCCCATCTCAGACTTATTCATATTGAGCTTACTTATCTAACAATTGGTATCGGAGTAAGGACTCAATTCTACAAGTCTAACAGCATTGAGTGATCCGAGAAGCAAAGCTCAACCTATCAAATGGAATCCACTTTAGCTGTTCTTGGTGAAGGGCATTCAACTCAAAGACTTCCATTTTTCTCAGCTAAAAACTATCCCTATTAGAAGAAAAAAATGGAGATGTTCATTTAATCATTTGACCTTAATATTTGGAACGTAATCTTAGATGGCCCTTATGTTCCCACTAAAGAAACAGATGGAAAAACCATTGTAAAAACTGAGAAAGAGTGCGATGACAAAGAAAAGAAGTTAATACAAATAAATTACAAGGCAGTCAACACATTTCTTTGCTCTCTAATTGCTATTGAATTCAATAGGGTATCCATGTGTAAAACAGCTAAACAAATTTAGGACACCTTTAAAGCAACATATGAAGGAACAAATCAAGTTAATGAATCCAAGATAAGACTCCTTACACATGATTATGAGCTATTTAGGATGAAAGAGAATAAGATTATAAATCAAATATATGAGAAATTCACACACATAGTTAGAGGATTGAAGTTTTAGGAAAACACTTCCCGAATGCTTAATTAGTCAAAAAGATACTCTATAGTCTTCCCAAGTCATGAAGACTAAAAGTGACAGCCATAGAAAAAGATAGAAACTTAAATGATTTCATATTAGTGGAACTTATATGATATTTACTTACATATGAGATGACATTAAAACATGAGAATGCTCCAAATGATGAGAAGAAAAATGATAATAAAAAGAAAAAAACTGCCTTAAAATCTAAAATTGAAGAAGAAAAAAAAACATAAGAGATGAGAGTGAGGAAGATGAAGACATAGCAATGCTAGTTAAAAGATTTAGTAAATTTATGAGAAAGAACTTTAGAGGTGTGAGACCTCTTAGAAAAGATATGCCAAAAGGGGAGTATAGCTAAAACTATAAGTGCAGAAAAATAAGACACTAAATATGAATATCTAAACAAAAAGAGTGTCCCAAAGAACTACAAGAAGAATGCCATGATTGCCACTTGGAGCGATGGTGATGATTCTCGAGATGAAGTTACCAACCTTTGCTTCATGGCACTTAAAAACTCCAAGGTATGCTCTATCTTTCATCGCTTTAGTTCATGTCTCATCACTCTAGTTCATACAGTTTTGATCAAGACTCATATTCATTTGATGAACTACAAAATGCATATGATAACTTAGTATTTGAATTTGAAGAAAAGACATTAAAATACAAGAACAACATATCCAAGCTTAAAGCAAAAAATGAACTCTTGAACAAGACAAAGGTGGAACTAGTAAACATAGTCAAGGATTTGGAAATTGAAAGATATGAGCTGAAAATGAGGAATGAGAATTTGCATGCTACATTTACAAAGCTTAACATGAGTCCACAAAAATTGAATGACATGCTAGAAACACAAAGAGCTTTCTTTGACAAAGAAGGAATAAGCTATGATGAACCTCAAAAGGAAACTCACTTTAAAAACTTCTTTGTTAATGAAAATGTGAAATTAGAATATTTCATGAAATACATTTATTGTCACAAAATAGGGCATTTTACCTACTCTTGCCCTTTAAGAACTACCACCTTTAGAGCAAAGAAAATAATAAGTATATGGGTTCCAAAAGGAACAAAACCGCTACATGTCAAGGTAATAAAATTAGAATGGGTTCCAAAAGGAACCAAAATCACTGACTTGTATGGACCCAAGAAAATTTTGGTACCAAAGTCAAATGTTCGAATTTTGTATTTGTAGGAAGAGCTTATTTTCTTAAAATAAAAAGCACAAGAAAAAGGAAAATGGTATTGATAAATCTATGATATAGAGTTATTTGGGCTTAATGTTGATAGTAATTTAGGTTAGTTCTTATAATAATACATAAAAATTAGTAAATTTTATTTAATTATTTTAAATCAATTAATTTAGGCGAGTCAATCTAATCTTAGTTAATTTTATGCTTAATTTGGTGCTACTATGGTTAAGATAGGTTGTTACTAATTTATTTATACTTTTGTAGGAGTTTGATGACAGAAGAATTTTAAGGAAATGAGGAGAGCAATTTCAAGGTGCAGTCCTCCATTGCACATATTTTGGTATTTTGGTCATAACTTTCTCTACAGAGCTGAAAATGAGATGATTCTTGACAATTGAAAATTAAGAGAAAAAGCTACAACTTTCTTGTTTATCATTTTGCCCAATTCGTCTTGTAAGGTGGTCAAAAATCTTATTAAAGTTGACATATTGTAGCAATCCTAGAGCAATTATGATTTATGTTAATTAATTGGGCAAGGCTACAGCCCACATAGTCTGATGAAGAAGTCCCAACTGAAACCGACTTCTTTCTTCACCCAACTTCTAACTTCAAAGCCTATGAAAACAAACTTTTGGAGGACTTTTGAGAGGAGGTAAAAAAGAAAACGCATGATTAACAGCTGAGAGTCAAGCTATAAAGTTATTGAAGTTGAGAAGCATTTGAAGGATTTACGAAGATTTGGAGATCAAGAATACAATCTTTAGTTTTTTTTCTATCTTTTTGTTATTCTCCTATTCTC
>NW_018397270.1:443960-444175 GCF_002168275.2 Theobroma umbraticum
TTTTAATGTTTAATATTTATTCAATGATGATGTGTGACTTGACGGGGAATTAATTCATTAATCTAAGATTATGATTGAACTTAGTATGTAGTCTAAATTATTTATCTCTCTTTTACTTATATTTGATGGATTTAAGTTATTTATTTTATTATTTTCTTAACGCTTCTAGTTGACTGGCCACCAATTAGAGTGAATTGGAAACCTAAGTTAAACCT
>NW_018397270.1:444185-445464 GCF_002168275.2 Theobroma umbraticum
GATTTAGGTAGACCTTGAATAGAAAAGTGTATGATCGAATGCATTTAGTTGATTAGGTGGTTTGATTTACATATAGGGTAGACATACACCTATAAGCCATATGTAGCCAAAATTATAGCACAAACTTAATGAATCTTTCTTCAATTTAATTTGCATAGAGATATAGTAAATTAATTAGGAGGGATATTTTTATGAGAAACTTGATAAAGGCTTGTAATAATTTAGGACTCTAGGTTTGCAACTTAATCTATTAAACTAAGTTAAGAGAGAAAGAGAGACAATATTCAGATGTAGTATTGAGAGAGATCATAATTTAAGGTCTAGTAATCACTAGAAGTAATTTTATTGATATATTAGTTTTAATTATTAGTTTTTTAGTTTCAATTTTTTTTTTAATTTTAATTGTTTAAATAAAATTAGAGTGTGTTAATTTTAGTAGTTAACAATAAAGATTAATCCAATTCTCTATGAGATCGACACTTTACTCATCTCAATATTACCTTTGCAATACATATACTTGCATGGGTAGAAAATTGAACAACAAGTTTTTGACACTGTTGTTGGGGAATTTAACAAGTTCTTGTTAATATTAATACTAAGCATTCTTAATTTTAATCTAGACTTTCTTTTCTTTAATTTTTTTTAGGTACCTTTTGTTGTTGTATGCGAAGAGCTTAAAATTTGAAAATTGTTCCTTTTGACCCAAAAATCAAAAAAACTTTTTGAAGACTTCGAAGGAAAAATAAAAAGGTTTCTCCTCCAAGTAAAACAATGGTTGATCAACAAGAGGAAGAGACCAAGCCTTTGAGGGATTATGTTGTCCCACGAGTACAAAACTCCACTCTAGTATTCGAAGACCTCCTATTCAAGTCAACAACTTTGAAATTAAGCCATCAATCATTCAGATGATTCAGACTGTTGTTTAGTTTGGGGGTTTGCCTAATTATGATCTGAATGCTCATATTGTAAAATTTCCTTGAAATCTGCTATACATTCAAAGTTAATGGTGTCATTAATGATACCATAAGATTGAGGCTTTTTCCTTTTTCATTGAGAGCTAAAGCAAAGAGTTGGTTAAATTTGCTTCCTCTGGTTCCATTAATACTTGGAATGATTTGGCTCAAAAATTCTTAGCAAAATTCTTCTCACATGTAAAGTTAGCAAAGATGCAAAATGATATCACTTTTTTCATGCAATTTGATTCTGAATCACTATATGAGGCTTGGGAGAGGTATAAGGATTTGATAAGAAGGTATCCTCACCATGGATTACCTAAGTG
>NW_018397270.1:445474-446702 GCF_002168275.2 Theobroma umbraticum
CAGACTTTTTATAATGGTTTGCTAGGACTTTTTGGAACTACCATTGATGTTGCTACTAGAGGTGCACTCATGAGTAAATCCATTAATGAAGCTTATGATTTGCTTGAAGAGATAGCTTCTAATAATTATCAATGACCATCTGAAAAATTGGATACAAGAAAAATTGCTAAAATTGATGAATTAGATGTGATAAACACTGACTCTACAAAATTGGCCTCTATTGCAAAGAAAATAGATAAACTAAGTGTTAAAGCAATTCAAAACTCCTTTATGACATGCGAATTTTGGGGGGAAAGACATTCCAATGACAATTATCCCATCTATTTTGAGTTTTATCCATTTGTTGGAAATAGGCAACAGAACAATCCCTATTTTAATACTTATAATCCTAGTTGTAAGAATCATCTTAATTTTTTATGGAATAATAACCAAGGGTCTTCATCAGCGGCTAAGTCAAACTTTTCTCCTAGATTTTCATCTAGCGCCCCTATGCTAGAGAAAAAGCCTTCAATGGAGGATATGTTTATGCAATTCATGACAAAGACTGATACATTCATGACAAAGACTGATGCATTCATAATAAAGACCGATGCATTATGATAAGGATTGATGCCTCTATTCAAAATCAAGCAGCTTTAATTAGAAATCTTGAGACACAAGTGGACCAACTTGCCAATGATTTAAATACTAAACCTCATGGCATCCTACCAAGTGATATTGAACCCAACCCAAGAAGAGAATGTAAGGAACATTGTATGGTAATTACTTTCCACAATGGGAAAAAAGTAAGTAAAAAAGTAAGTAGTAAAGTTTTAAATTCTAAGATTTCAATTCAATCTGATGAGAAAAGATTTGAAAAAGATGCTGAAAAAGAAATTGTGGTTGAAAATCTATTGAAAATTCAAAAGAAAAATCACAATCTGCTCCCACACCTCCATCAACTTTTCCTCATCATTTTCAAAAGCAAAATCTTAACAAACAATTCCAGAGATTTCTTAAGGCATTTAAAAGGTTGCACATTAATATTCCTTTTGCTGAAGCTTTAGAAAAAATGCCAAGTTATCTTAAATTCTTGAAAGACATCTTGAACAAAAAGAGGAAATTGAAAGAATTTGAGACAATTGCACTTATTGAAAAGTGCAGACTATAATCCAAAATAAGCTTCCACCAAAGCTTAAATATCTAAGGAGTTTTTCTATTCCTTACACTATTGGTAGTTTTAAAATTT
>NW_018397270.1:446712-449479 GCF_002168275.2 Theobroma umbraticum
GTGTGATTTGGGTGCTAGTGTTTCAATAATGCCTTTGTCTATTACTAGAAAACTTAGATTTCAAGAGATACAACTTACTACAATTACCTTGAAATTAACACACAAAACAATTAGCACCCAGTTAGGATTATAGAGGATGCTTTGCTTAAAGTTGGCCATTTATACATTCCGGTGGACTTGTTGTACTCGAGATCTAAGATAATGTTGAAATTCCTCTTATTTTGGGAAAACCATTCGTAGTTACAGTTGGAGCAATTATTGATGTGAAGAATTGCAAAATAACTTTCACAATTGAAGAGGAGGAAATGGTATTTAATTTGTTCAATGCAACTCAGTATCTTTATACAGCTAGTTGCTATAAAGTGGATTAAGTTAATAAGGGTAAAAGTAAGCCTATTCCACCACCATCAACAAAGCAAGTGCCAACTTTTGAGACAAAACCACCACCACTTTCCAGCTATTTTGATTTTTTGGTTGGACAGCGAGTAGTATTTTCTAATTCATAACTCCATTTTTTGCCATGGAATCTTAGACCGTATTGGGGGAACACCTTTAAAGTGGTAAAGATTCATCCTTGTAATGTAATCGAGATTTATAATGGGCTTACCGAAGCAGTCAAGGTAAATAAAGAAAGTCTCGACCTATATAAAGTAGTACAGAATGAGGTACCATAGTCAAGCTAGTAACTATAAAGAAGCACTTCTTGGGAGGTAACCCAAGCCATATAAATTCAAATGTTTGAATTTTATATTTGTAGGAAGAGCTTATTTGCTTAAAGTAAAAAGCACAAGAAAAAGGAAAATGGTATCTTGATAGTGGATGTTTTAGACACATGATTGGAAGGAAGGAATTCTTCAAGGAGTTAAGACCAAAGAAAGGAGGTATTGTAACCTTTGGAGACAACTCAAAAGGCCACATGGAAGGTATTGGTACCATTGGTAACAATTCTATCTCTTAAATTGAAAATGTCTTATTTGTGAGTGATCTAAAACACAATTTGTTTAGTGTGAGCCAACTTGTGACAAAGGGTTTATTGTCATTTTTGAATCATTAACACGTCATATTGTTGACATTAAAACAAATACCTTATTTGTTGGACATAGACAAGGTAATATGTATGTTGTGTTCTTGGATGACTTATCTTCTAACAATGTATGTTTCATGGCTAAAAAGAATGAGGATGGTCAATTATGCCATAGGAAACTAAGACATGCTAGCATGAACACAATATCAAAAGTACAATCTCTAGATCTTGTGATAGGGCTTCCTGGGTTAATTTGGAAAATGATCAACTTTGTGATGCTTGTGTTAAAGACAAACATAGGAGAAACTCATTTAAATCTAAAAAAAATATCACAACCATTAGAGCTTTACAATTACCACAGATAAACCTATTTAGACCAACTAAGACCATTAACTTAGGTGGAAATAATTAAAACCTAGTAGTTATGGATGACTATACAAGATTCTCTTAGGTTTTCTTTCTTACACACAAGGATGAAGCTTTAAAAATCTTTACTTCCCTTTGCAAAAGAGTTGAAAATGAAAAAAGATATAAAATAACAAATGTTAGGAGTGATCATGAAAAGGAATTTGAAAATCTAGGTTTTGAACAACTTTGTGATGAAATGGATATAACTATAACTTTTAAGCTCCTATCTATTTCATCACAAAGTTGTTCAAACCTAGATTTTCAAATTCCTTTTCATGATCACTCCTAACATTTGTTATTTTCTATCAAGCTTCTATAACTTTTAAGCTCTATTTTCTTTTTAAGCTCCTATAACACAAAATGGAGTCGTAAAAGGAAAAAAAAAAGACTTAGAAGTAATGGCTAGAGCCATGCTATGTGAAAATAATCTACCTAAATACTTTTGGGTCAAAGCTATTAATACCTTTTGTTACATCATAAATACAGCAATGGTCAGGCCAACCTTAAAGAAAACTCCCTATAAACTTTATGAAGGAAAGAAACCAAACATTATGTACTTCAATCCATTTGATTGTAAATGCTATGTGTTGAATAATGGAAAAGATAATATAGAAAATTTTGATGTTAAAAGTAATGATGGAATCTTTCTAGGGTACTCTTTCATCTCTAAATTGATATGGCATTTCGAAGTGGAAAATGATAGCCTTTGGCGAAAACTATTATCGAGAAAAATGGCATGAATCCTAACTTTCTTCTTCCTATTTATTCTTCATCAAGGAACATGTCTTATCTTTGGAAGAATATTGTTAAACCCTTGACTTCCAATGATAGTTTATCTTGCATTGTTAAGAATGCAATTGGATTCTCTTCAGGTATAGGAATAGAATTAAATTTTGGCATGATTGTTGGTCTAATGGTTTGCTTCTCAAATCATCTTTTCCTCGAATTTTCACTTTCTCTTAATCTAAAAATGGCTTTCTAATAATCATGGTGAATGGGATGATGATTCTGGGTGTTGGAATATTCCTTTAAGAAGAGTGCTCTTTGATTGGGAAAAAGGACAATGGGATCTTTTTATGAAATTATTATGTAATTTCTCCCTTGTCAAAGATGAACCAGATAAAATAATTTGGAATGTAAAATGGTGTCTTCTCTGTTAGCAGTTTTTATCGATCAGCTTGTTATACTTTTGGTGCCTCTGATGGGAAAGTAAATTTTGGAATTTAATATGAGCTAATCTTGCACCGCCTAAGTGTCAGATGTTTGTTGGCAAGTCATGAAAGGTTGTCAGTTAAAATTCTACCACGCAAGTATACGTATCGAATAGATAGTATA
>NW_018397270.1:449579-451617 GCF_002168275.2 Theobroma umbraticum
ACTTAAGCTCCCAAAATGAGTCAAAATAACTCTATATAATAGAGTTATCAAAGGTCGTATTACTATGAAAATTGAGTTACTAAGAAAAAGAATTATCAATTGTAATGCTACCCTTTGTCCAATTTGTAGTTATGAAATTAAGTCCATTGACTATATATTTATTGAATGTCAAGATGTTTGGAAAGTATGGATTTTGTAGCCTAAAGTTTGGGGCATCTCATGGGTTTTTCATGATAAGATGTGTGATCTTTTAATGGCTTGGAATGATATATTTTCTTATCATAATCACAACTTTGTTTGGTGACTAGCTTTTTTTGTGATCCTTCATATTATTTGGATTCACAGAAACCATTTTGTTTTCAATGGTAATCATTGGGATCATGGGTACATTTTTGATATTATGAAGCTTAGAGTTAGCTAATGGGTAAAAGCCAAATGGCCACAAGTTAATTCTTCTGTTACAAAGATGTTTTTTGCACCAGCTTGTATTAATGCTCCATGTTCTAAGTGGAAATTTAGGAAGAAGTTTGATTGAGTTAAACCTTCGAAGGGTTTTATGAAGTTCAATGTTGATGGCACTGCCCTTGGTTCCCCCAATCTTTTTGGTATGGGTGGTGCAATGTGTGATCATGAAGGACATGTTAAAATCCTTTTTTCCAAATCACTTGGCAATGGTGATTCCAATATGGCGAAAATCCTTACTATTAAGGAAGCTTTTTATCCTTTTATAGCTTCTTCATGGTGCTCTACTCATTCACTCACTATTGAATCTGATTCATCTAATGTTGTTTTATGGGTCAACCAACTAGCTTATGTTCTTTGGAGATTTAAAGGGATCATCAACCATATCAGTTGTTTGAAGAGCAAAATCAGGAATTGGTTTGCTATTCATATGTAAAGAGAGGCTAATCACCTGGCTAACAGACTTGCTAAACTGGTAGTGGATTGCTCAACTAATCGTCTTCAGGCGTTTGCTTAGTTTTTTTTTTTCCTTATGGGTTCCCTTAGTGCTGTTTTTGTCTCCTCTCAATGACTTTCCACCGATTTTTCTTATCTTTGTCTCTGTTTTATTTTTGTCTTGCATTGGTCTTAAGAACTTTTTCAATTGGTTATCTGCTACTATTTGTGGCACCTTGTATTGAAGAGTTCTCATCTGCTGATGAGGCTCTATCATTTTAATAATATATGATGCCATTCAAAAAAAAAGGAAATAAGAGAAGGAAAAGAATCAGAGAATGGTTTTTTTTTTTATTCTAGTGTGTTAATCAACAATTGACAATTTTGGGTTTTTGTTTTGTTCATGTGGTCATATCATCAAGCCATATGTACAGAAAATATTAGTTACCATTGGATCAACATCAGTTAATTTTCTATTAAGAGCTTGTTTAAATGTAATACAAAGTGATGGGCTTAGTTAAATACACAAGTATAATAAAGGTACTTTTCTAAGGTTTAAGCCTAACTAAAACTAGTAAAGTATATATTAATCAAAATTCTCATTAACATCTAAAGTTTGTCCAATATGCAAACTATGTCAAATTAACATAGATTTTATTGCTTTCAACATTGATGTGAAATTAAAACTTCGAAGATAAAAAAATTTAAAATCTAAGCTTTAACTCTTTTTTGTTTATCAAATAAATCCATTTAATAAACATCTTTCAATAGAATTAGAATTTTTATTTATAAATGGAATAAATCTTATTAATATTTATAATATAACATATTTAAAATGACAATTTAAATATAATAAACAACTATGTTAACTCGAGTGTCCATAAGTTATCCAACAAGGTTGAATTGGATTAAGTCCATATTTCTCAAAATTAAAGTTGAATAAATATTTATAAGAAATAACATCTAAGAATTATATATAGAAATTTAAGAACAAGTTACCTTGAAACTAAATAGAGAAAAAGTGATACGGAATTCAAACACAATGATTTATAAAGGTTCAGTCTTTTCTCATGGCACCTAAGTCCTTTCCCTTGGTTTCCTCTTGCCAAGAAGTCCAAGTGATAACTCTATTTCATAGAGT
>NW_018397270.1:451627-452680 GCF_002168275.2 Theobroma umbraticum
TATTTTGAGTATTAAATTGGCTAAGTTCTTCAGATATAGGTTTGGAGTTAGGTATTTTTAGTTGTTTTTCTTAATTTAGTTTAAATCATGTTTGGTTGTTTTATTTTAGTTTTATAATTAAATTGCTTTTAGTTTAGTTAGTATTGAATTAGTTTTATGCATTTGTAGATGTACAAATGGAAAGGCTTCAATTGGTGAAAAAGAGTGCATGAATGGTCAATGCTTCTCTCATATATGTTTCAGTATTTTAAGCATAATTCTCATTCTAGATGTTCAATTGATGTGATTCTTAAGTTATTAGAAAGCTAATAGACAAAGATACAACATTCATGTTAGCCACTTTGCCCAATTCAGCCCAAATCTAGGAGAAAATCACATCACAAATTGATTGAGTGTAGTATAATGCACATTGGAGACAGCAAAAGTGGCACCGCGGCACTGGGAAAGTGAGGCAACTGGCGCGCACATCTCAGGAAATTTGTTCCAAACTTTATCAAAATCAGGTCTTTTTAGAGGCTATTTAAAGGCTCCTTTAAAGCAATTGAAGGACAAGTTTAAACTAGGATTTCTCTAAAGAAAGTGGCCACCAAGCACCCAAGAAAGCAAAAAATATTGTGAAATATAGAGGATTGAAGATCAAACAAATATTTAGTTTTCTATTCTTTTCTTTTCTTTTTTTTTTTTCTTGAATTGTTACTATGATTAAATTTCTTTGGGTTATGTTTTTATTATTCATCATGAACTAATTTTCTTTATCTAAGATTGCAATTGACCTCAATATGTAGTTTGGATTTTTAATTTATTTGTTGCTTATGATTAATGGAATATAAGTTGTTTATTCCAATCTTGTGTTTAATGATTCTGATTGCACGATCACCAATTAAATTAAGCTGGAAGCCTAAATGCAACTGGGAAAAGGGAGTTTAGTGTAGGCCATGGATGGAATACTATAAGTTCAAATTCACTTAGTTGATTTGGTAATTTGATTTGCGTATAGAATAGGAATATACCTATATGTCTTATGTAGCCAAGATTAGAGCCTGAGCTTAATGA
>NW_018397270.1:452690-454668 GCF_002168275.2 Theobroma umbraticum
AATTCAATTCTCATAGGAATATAGTGAATTGGTTAAGATAAATATTTTTATAAGAACATCGAACGAAACTTATAAATAATTTGAGAACTCTAGGTTAGTAATTCAATCTATTTAGTAAGTCAAGAGAGAGAGAGAGACAAAATTCAAATGAAATGTTGAGGATATTATAATCCTAGGCTTGTTTATTGATTAATTGTGAACAACTCTTATAGAAAATAAGGTTGGTTATGCTTCCATGGCCTAGTGCAAGCTAAAGGTCAAACTCTTAGATTCCTTGCTTCCCAAGGAGTAACTGAAAGGCTCAACAAAAGAAAAAGTAGACTGATGCCCAAGGTTAAGAACTTTAAAATTGATATCCAAGAATAAGGAGCTTTGCCAATTTCCAAGGTTTGCCACACAAGCCAAAATTTTCTCCTCACTTACTTTTAAGAGTTTTGAATGTGTTATAGGTTTTTCCTCATGTGCAACACAAGCATTATGGTTGTAGGCAATTGTATTAATCTTAATAGGATTTGTATAACTTTTATGCTAATTGCAAAATAGCCTCTTAACTAAATTGAACCATTCATTTAAGTTCTCGAAGTTCTTAGCTTCTTTCAATTAAGTCCAATCTAATTTTCCTACTTGACATTCTCAGTTATCATTCTTTAATGTATATAGCTTATTAGGTTTTTAACGTGTTTGTAATAAATATAAAGTAGGAATAATATACAAAAAAACCATTAACTATTCAAGAAAATTTAAATAAGCCTTTACATTTTTATTGTGTTCAATCAAGCTCTTACATTTTTATTTTAAGCCAAATAAACCCTTGTACTTTTTATTTTAAGTCAAATAAACTTTTAGGAATAATGGTTGACTTAGTTAAAATGTCATTTATTATTCTTTGTCGTGTGACGTTGATATGGCATGCTAAAATATTATAATTTATTATAATATGACATGCTAGTATATTATAATTGATAATGACATGACATGTTAATTAAGCATGATAAAATGATTATAAGACATTTTTCACTTTTCACATTAATGATATGTCAGTACCATGTAGTTATAAAATGACAAGTGATATTTTTACTAATAACAATCAGTCAATCATTAATATTAAGGTTTTATTTGACTCAAAATAAAAGTACAGGGACCTGATTAAATGCAATAAAAGAATAAAGGCTTATTTGAATATTCTTGAATAATTTATGGACATATTTGAGCATTATGCCTATAAAGTATAATCTTAAGTGAACTAAGATTAGATACATCAAACTCCCCAAGAATTAGATGAATCAAACTCCTTTGCATTCATCATCAATTCCTTAATTCATTAGTTCATATTTATAAGTTACGATTAGTATCTAGTAATGCATCATGATTACTCAAATATTAAAAAGAGTCTTAATGATTTGGCTCAATCCTACATTACATAGTCTTTTCATGTAATTATTATCTTTTAATCGTCTAATATCCCAACAAGATATAGAACATAGTTCAATGTCTACTCTATCTTATCTGTAACACCCTATACCCTCGTATAAAAGTTAATAAGAGTTTATTGACAAGACGAAGGGTCAATTGACATTAATTCAAGTGCAAAAGAGAGGCAACAAGTGAAAGGAATATTTTAAAATAAAAGATTTCATATGTAAGAAAATAATAATATTTTATTGAGGATGAATTAGTGACTTAAAAGGCGATTTGGAAGTGAAGTGGGACAAAGTGAGATATTTCAAGTCCTGAGGAGACAAATGGAGAAGTTTTAGAATAAAATAATATTACAATATTGATATTTTATCTATTGTTGAAATTAGTCACGAAGCAGGACTATATGACTAATCTAAGTGGGGAGAAGAAGTAAGAAAGAATTTTGATGAAAAATGATGTAAATGGGGTGCGCATGTCTTTATTTAATAACGCAAGAAAGAGTAAGTATATATTTAAATATTATGGTGATACCTTGGTGAAGTGTGAATTTGATATTTTA
>NW_018397270.1:454678-455655 GCF_002168275.2 Theobroma umbraticum
TGTAAAGGAAGAAAGATAGAAGGAAATTAGAATCAAAGAAATGATTGACGGACCAATTGAAAAGGATGAAAAGTTTGGAAGGTCAAGTGGTAAATAAGAAAAAAATTTGAAGACTTATGTGCAATTTCAACATTTGAAGTTAAATGGAAATTAACTAACCAAGGAAAATTAGATTATGGGGGAAGATGGAAAATGTATGTACTAAATACTATTACATGCAAAGATATGCATGCAAGGATGTAGTTATAGTGGGGAACATGTGAGACCTTCACCATGTGACAAATAAAAAGGTATGAGACTAATGAATAAAATAATGCATGCATGGGGATTTTTAAGTTAAAGGAATGCATGGAGGATTTATGCATAACGAACACTTGGTGGCAATTAGACTTAAAGAAAATAAAATATAGTTGCATGTAATGTTATTGGCTAAATGGGAGGCCAAATAAGAAATGGTGTGGGAGAATACATGAGAGACCATTGGGCACAAATAAGGTGGGATTAAGTGGAAATGAATTAAAGAATGGAACAATAATGAAGGATGGATATTTAACCAATGTGGAGGAAAGGAAATTTGCTGCATGAAAACCCATTGGTTGGCAAAATGGTCAAATGAAAATTAAGGCAAATGTGTGCATGAAATTTGATTGGTCCAAGAAGGTGGCCACATAAATACCAAGTTTTAAGAGTAAAAAGGAATGTGAATTGGCTTTGGTGAAGCATTGAGAGAGCCAGCCATTAGAGAAGAAAGGAAAAAAAAGAAAGCTTGAGAAGTTCCACCCAAGAGGAAGAAAAAGAGAAAGAAAAAGAGAGAGATCAAAAGAGGGCTCAGTTTTGGGAGAAGATCCAAAGAAACCATGAGGTTTCCTTCCTTTATCTTGTAGAAGTCTTGACATTTTACCGCCCAAAGAGTCTTCAACATTCAAGAGAGAAACCGTGGAGTGTTGGTGGAAGTGTAAAGCTTGGTTTCAAGATAC
>NW_018397270.1:455665-456043 GCF_002168275.2 Theobroma umbraticum
AGGTAAGGATTGTGGTTTTAGCTGGAATGTTCTTTGAAAATGGGTTGGTAACCATAAGAAATGTTTTGTGCCAGCAAAGATTAGCTTGATTGGAGAAGATTTAGTGGCATGCAAGCCATCAAACCTGTGGATGCATAATATTGTGTTTTAAAGCCTATGGTTGGTAAAATTTTTGAAGAAATAATTTATGAATCATGTTGCAGCTTGATGGGTAAAGCTTTGGAGGAATGTTGGAGTGCATGTGCAAATCAAGCAACCTCTAAGGTAAAAATGAATAATACTTTAAGTATAGTTGAGAGATCTTGAGAAAATGACTGTTGTTGTGTTGATTGGAATCTTGAAAGGCACATTGTGAAGAATAATGGTTGTTGAAAGAAT
>NW_018397270.1:456053-456242 GCF_002168275.2 Theobroma umbraticum
TGAGCTAGTTGGAAATGTTAAGCTTACTGTATGTTGTTTGAAAGAAATAAGGAGGAATAATGTGGATGGAGGATTGAGAAAATAAAGCATTGAAAGTTAGATAGACGATTATGCATGTAAACTTGAAAATAATTGTGTGAGGTTGGAATGATTGTTGCTGCCATATACATGGTTAATATTATGAAAATA
>NW_018397270.1:456252-466197 GCF_002168275.2 Theobroma umbraticum
TTGGATGAAAGTTGCTTGGAAAGGTTGAATGGGCACTTAACGTTTTACATAAGTTGTCGGTTCATATAATATAAAAAATTACACAAGTAAAATATAAATTCATTTAGTAATAACATGTCAAAATGCATATCAACATGCAAAGGTTAGTTGAGAAAGAATGATGATTCTAGCATGATGTGAGTTTTTAAAATAATGATTAATGTTTGAATGAGGAAGAAAATGGAAAGAGATACAAAAGCATAAAACTAAGAATGTGGTACATAGGGCAGCAAATGTGGAATATAATGGCACCAAGCTTATTAAATGCATTGGATTGAAATGATGTCAGGAAGTGACAAAGCAAGGATTATTGCTGCAAGCATAGAGTAAGCATTTAAGAAAATATTAGTGGCAAAGTAATATCCCGCCATTGTAAGGTGAGTGGGGAGTGTTTATTTCAAAAGATTCTTACTATATCAAAGTACATATACTGTAGTATCTACTATCTTTGTGAAAAACATGAGTTGCGAAAAAATGATAAGTGATTTGAATACATGGTTTACAATGATTTATACATTGTATTTGTGAAAAGCATAAGCTGGTAGAGACCATAGGCAATTGTGGATGCAAATTGATTTGGAAAGTTGTTTGTGTAGCCTATTTATATATATACATATATGTAAAGTGTTTTAGAACTCGGGAAACAAGCCCTTTTGCAATGTTTTGCATTAAAAATCGTGCCTTGTGTCTTTGTGTGATGTGCATAGTTAAATGCACTTGTTAAATGGTTTAAACCCAATTTCTTTCGAGAGTCGATTTTAGTCCGGTCTTTATTCAAATGTTTACACCATGTATTTTGATGTGAAAAGAAATTTTGAAAGGTTACCAAACCTTGTTTTTTTTTTAATGATTTAAAGAAAGACTCTTGAAAACCATGATTTGGTTTTGAAAATGGTTTTGACAAATTGAGAGCGTCAAGAGTAGGTCAAATGTCACATCAGAATAGTATAACCCTTGTGCATAAGCGAGCTCTAGCTAAAGAACTTTTGGGTCACTGACGGGCTGTTAGACATAGCTGGGGCCACGATTTGTGATATATAGGAGACATGGCCACGGGTTGGTATATGTGGCTAAGCCATAAGTTGATTAACATGGTTACGACCACCTAATTTCTCCAATGTCGGCCAACATCACTGAGACTGTTGTGGCTGTGAGAATTTGGTGGAGGAAGACCTCTCGGATTATTATTACATAGAAGTGGTTCCATAAATTGATTATTATGATGATTACCTACTTGAGAGCCTTAAGAGTTTTTAGACTCGTACTCTTTTGCATGGTGGAGAATTAATGGTTTTTTTTGCAGCTTCATTATTTGAATGAAAGCTTTCAGTGCTCAAATGTGATCATGAGTTGACTTATGTAGATGTACATGTTGATTTTAACATACCACTCATTTTGGAAGCGTGCTTACTTTTATATAGTTATTTCTATTTTTGATGGAAAAAGATGATTTCGGTGATTAAAATTTATTTTGCAGCACTTGTTTTCGGTAGTATTTTGCCAAAAAGGGTATTGCATTATGATTTTATAGCATCATTTTTACAAGGCACAAATACCCTACTTATGATTTGGTTTTATAAGATTATTGTTTTATATTCTGGTTTATTATTCAAATGATCTACTTTAAGCTTGTTTCCCATCTACGCCTTATTCACGGAGTTGATGATCACTAAGTCTGTGAGACTCACCCCCCTTATCTCTCTTTTCTAAATAGTGATCGGCCTAGCGTGCATTCACCGACATTTATTGTTCATTGCAGATAGGTAAAGGCATCTCATAGCACTTATTCTGAGTCACTTCGCTACTAGAGGTTGAGTCGTCCGTAGTGTACTTTGCTTTTGTAAATTAACACTGGTTTCAATGTAAATATACAATTGGAGATTTTAAACTATAATGTATTCTTACAATTATGGTGAATAAAGGTTAAGATGGTTTATTACGATTTTTGTTCAATTCTCATTACAAAAAGTTATACAGTTCAAAGGGATTACTTGAGTTGGTGGAATGAATCTAAGGTAATAACAAAAGTTTCAATTAAGGCTTATTCAAGACTTGACGAGTTCTTCCATAAGACTCGGATGCCAGTAGTGATTAAGGAGTGGTCGTTACATTATCTTTACCACTTTAGCACTTGAATCTAGTAATCAAACTCATTTTGAGTGTGTGCATAAACCCTTTTGTTGAATCTCCAATTGCCTTGGCAAAAGACTTTCTTATGCTATTACTTGTCATGTTGCAATGGGATAAGCCTCTTAAATCCACTTAAGGTGATGAGTGCTTTATTGATTATTGACTCACCTTTATGTGTTTCATGGTATACCCAAAAACCATACATTTTTAGGCATCAAACTAAGACCACTTTAGATAATATCAAACAATAGCATTCCACACATAAAGTAATCTCATAATATCAAGATCAAAGATCACTTACATAATTGTCACATAAAAATTTATTCCATAGATACTAGCATGATATGCCAAATGAAGTTCCATAGACATTAGTCTAAGGATTTTATTTTCACGTACAGTTTCTCTTCTTCAATGCAAATTTGATGCATTTACTATATACTAGTATATGGTTGTGAGTTTTGAATGTGAATGTTTTTTTTTTAAAACATATGTTATTAGTATATTTTTAAATTATAATTATAAAATATAAATAAGTGAATTATTTTATTTAAAAAATCCTATTTTGTGAAATTAAGAATTTGGTATTAAAAGAAAATTTAATTATAGAATGAAAATTTTCATCAAAATAAATTAAAATTATAAAAAATATAACTAATTTCAAACATATCCATGCAAAGACATATTGTTAATTGAAGAACAGACAAACTATTTTTTGAGATTAATTGAACATATTTTGAATTTGAAAGCCCCTCATAGTTTCGAAATCGATAAATCATTATTATAAAGACAAATTAAGAGTACCATTATTTGGCAGGAGAATGACTTAGGAAGGCATTTTCCTCATTTTCTTGCGTTCTTTCCATCCAAGACAAAAGCATTAATCTGTTTTTTCCTCCAAAATTTGCTACTCAAGTGAAATATAAATTTGTCACAAGCATTATGTTTTCTTCCCTTTTCGATTTTCTTTCACAGATTTTTTTTTATCAAGAATAATTTTGGTCTAAAAATAATACACACGTATTACTTTAATCACATATAAAATTATCTACATATTGTATAAATATCCACTTTAGAGACATTTTTTATATTTGGTATAGATTTTTTTTGTACTATTTTTATCATTAAAATTGTTTGAAAAATTAATCTTTATATAAGATTTTTTTTTTTTTGGAATTCTGTCAACTCTTTAATGGGAAACATTAAATTATTCATCATTTAGAATTTTCATGAAAATTCTATCATTGAGAAATTTTCAAAAAAATCATATCCACCAATATTAATTAAAAATATAGAAAACACCTTAGTTTTTATTAATTGGGTTTGACCTGAACTTAATATGAATGAACACCAAGAGAGGGGAGGAATACTAAAAAGTATGCAGCTGTGTTTTTGAACTTTTTGGAAGGAAATTTTGGAACAATTTGTGGTGGGATTGTTATTAGGAGATGGAAATGAATTCAATCAAATTTAATTTAGTTTATGGGCTTAAAGATTTAATGGCCTATTGAATACAAGAAGTTTCTCTTCGGCTGTCTTTTGGTCCTACATTTGGCCCATTTTTATGGGCCAACAAGAATAGAATAAAGTAGGGTATAAGAAATTACTTATTGTTAATGATAATGAAAATTGTGGGCTCGATTATGTTTCGAATGCTTCATGGATATTTATCCACATTAAGAATTCATGAAAAATTTAAATGATAAATATAATTTTCAAAAATATATTTTTTGAAAAAAATCTTTTCTTACCAAACTTTTTGAAGTTGTTATGATATTAAAACCTAAGTTGTAAATATATATATATATATGTATATAATGATACGAGATTTTTAGTTTCTTATAAGCAATAGTGAATTTAGGATTTTACATGAGAAGTTATTAAAAGATAATTATAAATATATATCTAGTTTTATATATAATAATAATAAAAAAATTTAAAAATTAAAAGGTGACCACTGCTTATGAGCTCTAACCTCAAATTGTTTAATGAAATTTAACCAATTAAGAGTTATCTAAAGATTTCATTAACTCATTATCCAAAAAAAAAATTATTCTAACGACAGCAATTTAATATAATTAAGATTCTTTTATATCTATAAAACAAAACTAAGAATCATAAATTATAATAAAAATAATTTAGAAATTTAATCAAGGTGAGTGTTCTTTTTGTAAATTAAATATTTTACTGACATCCGTACTTATATATAACATAGATAAACTATAAATTATAGATTAATTCAGTGGAGGCATGACATTGGGTTGAAGAAATCAAGATATGTGTGAAAATAATATCACCTTTTTTTGTTTATGCTAATCTTACTTAAAGTCAAGACTTGAAATTGATATAATAAAAATATAATTAACTCATTATCAACATTTCAATCAGATCTTTTCCACGAAAGAAGAAAAACCCATGTGCCGTGTGTACTAATGGGACATACAATATGAATATGAAACTGAAATGATGCGCACAAATCCAAAAGTGACTAATGCCAATCAATTGGCCTCCTTTCATTCAAATGAAGTTCAACTCAAATCCAATTAAATAAAAATAGTATGCAAATGTGATTTAGTCACTAAACTTTACAATATCTTTTCACATACTATGCTTTGTACCGAATATTCTTCCAAATGAAAAAGCAAAAGCACTCCATGACATTAATTCAAAGATTCTTGATTTCTTGCTTGGAAAATAGGCAGCACAGCATCCTTTCTTACCTAATTTTATTATTTCTTTGTGTCTAAGCAATGAACAGAGGATTTACTAAGCTATTTTCTTTTCCCTATATAAGGATTTTGTGATACATATCTAAGGCATGCACCAAGGAGATAATTGTTCTCATCTCATTTATCTCATCCTCCTCTTCCTTGGGGATGATATCTCTTAGTTGTAGGAAAGGATAAGTCCCCAAAATTTCTTCAAACTATTTAATTTATCCATTAAATTATTTTCAGAAAAATCTTATTTATTTTTATGTGTTTTTTTTTAAAGTTTCTCATATTACTCATTTGTTGGTTACCTTTTTTCTTCTTTTGATCTCTTTGCTTAATCCTTGCATATTCTTCAAAATTTTGATACAATAATAGATATTTTAATTTTTGAAAAATTCATCTTATAAATTATTCATTTTGGTTCTCTAATGATTAATGATAATAATAATAATAGGTATATATAGAAGTACAAATGTATGTCTGAGCGTCAATTTTTGTAATGGATTGTGGTATCTTATTTGATGATTAATGTGAATCATGAATTATTGATTGTTAATATTTAAGTAATTAAATGAAATCTAAGTTGTTACCCCTAGTTTAAGAAAAAGAACGAACTTTATTATATGATCGAAAAGTTACATTGTAATTTAGCATTCACTTTCGTTGTAATTTCATTTTTTTTTAAGAAAGATTAGTTGAATTAATTAATGATTTTGTTGTTATATAGAATAGGACAAAAGTTGAGCCCAGGTGAGAGAGCTGATGGAGGCATGCTGCATGCAGCGTGCGTGTGGCCCTTGTTGCACGTTGCTTTAATTGCTTCAATCATTAGAACTACTTTGTGATTTGCCATTCATTTTCCTTGTAATTTCTTTTTTTTTATTTGAGTTATATGTGATGCGCTTGATATTAATTATCAATTCTTTAATGTAAATCAATTTTTTTATATATTTTTCTGAAACTATTGCAGTGGAGAAGTTGAAAGAGAGCATTTTTGGTGATAAAAAACAAAGGTTTGTTTTAACCAAAGCCAACCAAAATTTAGTAAATAATGAATAATCCCAATTGCCTTCAATGATTTTTATTTTTTGTAAAGTATTTGTTTCTACCAATAATAATTAATAAAAATAAATTTATTTACTGATTTTTATTTTCTTTTTGATATATAAGGACTTTGGTGATATCTAAAGCCAGGATGAGGCAAATCAGCTAAAGCTAAGGACTTAAGCTATCCACTAAGGAGATTTTTTTTTATTTCTTTTTCATCTCATTTTATCTCATCTTTTCCCATTAGAATATTTTCATTTGAGATTTCAAAATAAACAGTCAACTTCTACTCTTTGAGGTGTTCCTTTGGGGATGGTATCTATTAGTTGTAGCAAAAAAAGAAAGAGTTTTTCTAAAGGTTTCATTAACTCATTATCCAAAATATTCTATTCTAATGACAACAATTTAATATAATTAAAAAATTATTTAAAATGAGAATTTAGAAATATAATTACAGAAAATGTTTGTTTTAGCAAATAAGATATTTTACCCACATCTATACTTTTAAATATATTATATAGATAAACTATAAATTATAAATTAGTTCACTCAATGCATGATATTTGGTTGAAGAAATCAAGATATGCATCAAAATAATACCACCCTCTTTTATGCTATAATCTTACATAAAGTCGAGCCTCAAAATTGATATAAGAAAGATACAATTAACTTATTATCAACATTTCAGTTGAATCTTTTCATGAAATTGTCTTCGTTTTATTAAAAAATGAAAAGACCATAAACAAACAAGGTGAAAATGAAATGATGCACACATATCTAAAAGGTGAAAATAAATTTTGTTTTTTTATTACTCAATCAAACTTTTATATTTTTATTTTAAATCAAATAGACTATTATAACTAACGGTGTCATTTGTTATTTTATGTCACATAATGTACCATAGTGTATGGTGATGTGACACAATGACATAACTACATGATATTTTCAACCTCCATATCAGTGTTACGTGAGTATTAAAATAACAAGTGACATTTTTTATTAATCATAAAGATATATTTAGTTTAAAATAAAAATATGAAAGCTTGATCAAATACAATAAAAAAAACATATTTCAACTTTCTTAAATAATTAAAAAAATTTTTAAAGCATCATATTTGATTAAAAATGGGAATAACCGACTATTGTCATGTGATAAAAGATTTAACCATAATAACTATTAATCATCAGCTTTTCTTTTCAAATTTTCTTAATTAGACAAATCTAAAATGGTAATTAAGATCTCAAATTGATAAAAAATAATAATATGGATCCTCAGGGGAAAATTAGTGGAAATGTGATTTGGTCACCAAACTTTACAATATCTTTTTACATACTATGCATTGTACCGAAGATTCTGCAAAAAGCCAAAGCAAAAGCATAAGCGCTTTATAAAAAAATCTAACATTAAGTCAAAGATTCTTTTATCTCTAGCTTGGAAAATAAGCAGCACAGTGTCCTTTCTTAATAACTTGGATTATTCAAAGGACTTTTTTGATTAATTTTTATCTTTCTTTGTGTATATCTGCATATGTAATGAATAAAGGATTTAAAAGGAATATATTTTCTTTTTCCTATACAAGGATTTTGTGATATTTGTTGCTACGGATTTAAGGAGATAATTCTTCTCATCTTATTTATCTCATTCTGTTCCATTGAAGATGATATGTTAGTTGTAGGAACTGAGAAGCCCCCCTAAATTTCTTAACTTTTTAATTTATTCATTAGATTTTTTAAAGAAAAATCTTATTTATTTTTATTTGTTTTTAAATTTTCTCATATTAGTTAACCTTTTGTTCTCTCTATCTCTTTGCTTGATTCTTACATATTTTTCAAAATTTTGATTCAATCATAAACATTTTTTTTATACTGGAAATAAAATAAGAATTAATTATATCATTCTAGATCAAGATATTCCTAGATTGCCCATAAGTAAAACATAAATAATCCTAGTAGGCGAAGAATAAAAAACATGAAGACCTGGAGATAAATCCTCATTGTGTATCGCCATCTAATCGGCACACTAATTGGCTTCATGATGAACCTGAGTTAAAAAGTACTTCCAATTTAAATTAAAGAACTTCCTTATTTCACTCAACAAATGAGTATTTGGATATATGGACGAATTTTGATTAGCAAGCCTTTGAAGAACTAGCATTGAATCAGTTTCCACTTGAATAAAATATTCCTTAACCTAACAAAATTTTAAGCCTTGGTATAATGCCCATAGCTTAACTGTCAATGATTGTGAGATACCAATTTTGTAAGTGAATCCAACAACCCATTTACCTAGCTCATCATGAATCAATCCAATTCCAACTACAATTCACGGTTGCCCCTTGGCACTACCATTAAAATTAAGTTTGACAAAAGACTTTTTAGGCCTCTCTCAAGCTATCAAGAACTCCTGTTTTAATCTCATCTATTCCCTATTTAAATTATCAAAAGCCTCCTTTGCCTTGTTCCATATTTATTGCCTAGCATTGTTAAGCCACACAAAAGAACTATTAAACAGCATCTTGTTCCTCTAATATCAGAGCATCCACAATGTATAAACAAATTTTAACCCCCACAAGGATACCATCAAAAGTCACTGCAGTCAAGCTATTCTCCAATACCCATTCTTGCAAATTTTGAAGAAAAAAAGATCCATGTATAAGGTTTGGCTTAATCTGCATCAAGGCGTTCATTGAACAATTACAATCCCTTAATGCATGCACTTGATTCTAACATACACCCACAACCATACAAGAAGCCTATATACTTGTTAATCGATTCAACAGTAATGCTGAAGTTAATTATAACCATGCATTACTCTCTACATGAAGATTCTAACCTTCATAAAACACTTGAATTTTCAAATTTTCTTCGGTAACTCATTGTTGGTGCAGAGTTGTGAAATTGAATTTAATAAGCCAACTTGACAATAAATTTACCATCACTAGACAAAATCCATGATCTCGAGTCTGGTTCTTCACATGTAGGATTAATAAATAAAACAAGAATCATTAAAACAATTTGGTTAGGTAAAACCAACCTTAACTACTTAGTATCCCATTCACCGACCTTGTTGTAATAGCTTGTTACTAAAAATCAACTTCTAAATTTGTCAAAGAAGAAGTAGCAAAATTAATTAAAGGGCCATAATTGCTGAGATTTGACCTCATGCTCAAATATAAAAAAAATTAATAAATTAAAATATAACGTAGTGAAAAAATAAAATAATATTAATAAGGAAAACAGTCGAATCCTACAGGATCAATGTTTGTGTTTTTCATATAACTTTCAAATAAATTATAAACACTCATAAGTTTAAGAGTTACATACCTTGCTCTAGATATCGTAATCAAGAGCCAATTAAATCCAAAAATCTTTACTTCTTCACCTTTAGGATTTGTCAAATCTGTAACCACCCAAGTGTTTGGTCTCTAACAGTAATCTACATAGTGATTGAATAAGACATTCTCTAAGTTAGAATTTTGCTTGTGCTAGCAAGTTTTCTTTCTAAAACAAAAAGACAAAAAAGATTATTTTTCTTTTCTTATTTTATGAAACGATTGAAAAGTGGTTGGAGGCTTCAAATTTTTAGTTTGCTAATATAACATATTTATATAGCCAAACTAATTTGTAACCCTAAATACAACATTTCTATTTTAATTTAATTAAGTCTGTGAGAGCTTAATTAATTTCTTACTTTATTTTGATTTCTTTCAATTGAGTCCAACTTAATTAATTATCTTTATTTAATCCCAATCATGTCACTTAATGTGTGTGACCCATTAGGCTTCTAACATGTTGGTAATAAATATAAATCATAATCAAATATCAATTTGATAATTAATTTATATTTATAAATAATGAGCGGCATCTACCAATACATCATGACCACCCAAATGTTAAAGAGTCAATTAAAGATTTTGACAAAACCCTTCAGTGATAAGCCTTTCAGTGCAATACGGTATTTTCATTAAATATTCTGAATATGTTATTAAGCATGGCTTAGTGTCTACTTATGACATTC
>NW_018397270.1:466207-466286 GCF_002168275.2 Theobroma umbraticum
CTCATATTTCATGACTAACCTTGTAAATTTAAGAAACTAACTTTTCTCAAATTCATCATGCTTTGGCCAAAGACTTTAT
>NW_018397270.1:466296-466594 GCF_002168275.2 Theobroma umbraticum
CAAGAATTGAGAATAAGTGAGATATATCCCCTCATATCACTTGGGGTGATGAGTCTTCTCTTAACCACTCATTCACCTTCACATGTTTCATGGCATACCCAAAAATACCTTGTTTAGGTATTTGGTTGCTTCCAAACCCGTAGAGATAAAATCAAAGTATGTCATTCTCCATATAAGATGACCTAGTGTCTCAAGTCTAAAGACTAGTTGCATGACTACACATGAGAACAATTTTCATAGACATTTGAATGAAAAACCAAATGGAGTTCTCATAGCGGGTCATGTTCAGTGAACTTGT
>NW_018397270.1:466604-466811 GCF_002168275.2 Theobroma umbraticum
GCACCTACATGTTATTCTCAAGTATCCCATATACTTCAATCTATAAGATCGATTGCTTAATTTTTAAGTAAGAAGACTTAACATGTACCAGTCTTTGAGCATTATCAATACCTTGTTTTGACAATACAATGACTAGGAATAATTTTAGGAACATGACTTTGATGCCTAATGATCTCATAATTATAATAATTTTATAATTCTCTTGCA
>NW_018397270.1:466821-466895 GCF_002168275.2 Theobroma umbraticum
GTTCCATGGGCTTCATCCAATTGGCACTTAATAACTCCTTATTATTGCACTAACATGAAGGAAAACCTCTATCA
>NW_018397270.1:466905-472987 GCF_002168275.2 Theobroma umbraticum
TGCGATTAAATATGCATTAAATGACAATATATATTCCTTGACCAATCTATTTGGCTTAAGCGCATATACCAACAACAACTCAACCAATTGTCTATCCAAAATTTGGCTAATTGTCCGTTATTAACATTAACTCCTAAACCTTTCTCCAAAATCACTCAACCCCTTAGGATGCTCTTCCATATATAAGAGTCATTTGACTTTGCCTTCACTGCCATAAAGTCATGAGATCTTAAATATGTTTCTTCAATAAATTCACTCGACTATCCTTATTTTGCCAAATACTCCATCCAAGCTTGGCAAGCAAAGCCAAGTTGAATCTCTTGGAGTTTCTAATTTGTAATCATCCATCTTCCTTCGGAAGATAAATTTTCTCCTAACTCAATGCATGAATCTTCCTTTCATTAACATTGTGGCCCTATATAAGATTCCTATTTTATTTATCAAATTTCCTGCACCACACTTTTTGGAAGAAAGGTTGTCTGCATCAAATACATGGCCATAAAACTTGTAATAGATTAGACTAAAACTATATGACCAGCCATTGACAATTTTTTGTTACTCGATTTGATCAATCTTGGCTTGATCTTGTTAATCAAATCTGCATAAGTTGATTTTAAGAACTCTACTATGCAACATTGGAGTGCCAAGGTACTTACCCAGATCATTTGTCAAAGGGATTTTTTCAATAGTACGTAAGGATCTTGCTCTCTCTATAGGAACATTGAAAAACACAAATAGTTTTGATTTTGCTAAGCTAACCTTTTGACCTGTAGCTCGACAAAATCTATTTACAATCTTCATCATAGTTTTTACTTGACTTGTAGTAGTCACCCCAAATAACATCAAGTTGTTAACAAAACAAAAATGAGAAAGTATTAGACCACTTTCTGTGAAATAAAGTGGTTTCCATTACCCTACTGTACCGAGTCCTCAATTAAATGGGAAAGCTTCTTAAGACATAAGACAAATAAATACGGTGATAAAAGATCACCGTGCCTAATCCTGTTGAAGGGTGAAAAATTATTCGTTCAAATACCATTCCAAATAATGTAAAAAGTTACAGACTTTACAATGAATATAATTAAATTTATCCCCTATGAAGGTAAGCCAATCTATTCTAAAATTTGTTGTAAAAAATCCCACGTAAACCTATCATAAGCCTTCTCTAAATCTATTTTTATGGCAAAACCTCCCTCTTTCTCTTCATTCATTTTGGTTCTATAATAATAATAATAATAATAATAATAATAATAATATGTTATAAAATATAATTGAAAGAACAATTATAAGAGAAATATAAGAAAAAGTATTTAAAAGGAGTAAAATTTAAGTGTATATTTACAAATAAAGTAAGAGACCTATTTCAAGGTCAATAACCTCTTATCTAGATTGAATTTACAAAATGAAGATAAGGGATTAGATAAATGGATTAAATCTTAATGTTCGTCCAATCTAATTTACATCCAAATCTAGATATACATAGTATAAATGGATATTCATAAAAATATCATAATACTCCCCCTTGAATATCCATTGTATCAAGAATATGTCTTGTTAAAACTTTGTAAAGAGAAAACCTCATAAAATAAATCCAAGTGAAGGAAAAAGAGTACATAATTCTTTTCAATAATATGCTTCTAAAGTATTGCCTCATTAAAAACTTTATTAAGAAAAATCCAATGGGAAAAACCTTAATGAAGGAAAAAAGCATAAAGTGTATTTTACTCCTCCTAATGACTACATTATAGATATCTTTAAAATGATGCATTCCAATCTTTTATACTAACTTTTCAAATGTTGCAACATGAATGACTTCGGTGAACAAATCTGCTAGATTGTCACTTGAATAAATTTGTTAAATACTAATATTACCCTTTTCTTGGAGATCAAGAGTGAAGAAGAATTTTGACGATTTTGGCAAAATATATTTTGTTTTATCGTTTTTAATATATCCTTCCTTTAACTTTGCTATACAACCAGTATTACCCTCAGATAACGTCGTTAGAATTTTCTTCTTGGTTGACAAGTCACACATTTCTCGAATATGTTGAGTTATAGGTCTTTACCAGACACATTCATGACTTGCTTCATGAATTATTAAATTTTTTGCATTGTTAGAAGAAGTAACAATTGTAGTTTGTTTTACAAAACAACTTGAAATAGTCATACCTCCACATATGAATAAGTGACATGTCTAGGATCGAGCATTATGTGGATCATACAAATGTCCTGCATCTGCATAACCAATTAAATTTTATTTTGATGCATTTGAATAATATAGTCCCATATCCATTGTTTCTCAAAGACATCGAAGTATATGTTTAATTCCATTCTAATGTCTTCGAGTTAGAAAAACTGTATCTTACAAATAAAATTACAGTAAATGATATATCAAGTCATGTATTACTAACAATAAACATTAGTGCTCAAATTGCAATAAATAGGTACTTTAGGATTAAGAAGTTTTTTATTATCCTCACAAGATCAAAAAAAGATCTTTTTTCACATCTAATGACCTTACAACCATTAATAAACTCAATAAATATACTTTGTCCATACAGAATTGTTTTAGCACTGTTTCTATATAATTTAATTGATAGACAAAAAGTTTATTTGTTAAGTGTTTAATCTAAAGACTCAAACAAAAGTTTATTTTCCAAGATCTTTCATCACAAATTCTCTCTTTAAGTAATCCATGGCTTTTGATAACTCTCTAAGAGTTCCAATGATGTTCAAGTCAACAACATAAATAACAATTATGATAAATTCAAATCTAAATCTTTTTATAAAATATATGGGCATATAGAATTATTTCTATAGCCTTTTTTCAACAAATATTTACTAAGATGATTATATCACATGTGTCTAGATTGTTTTAATCTGTATATATATTTATTTTATTTAATCAAATAAATTTTTCAAAATTTCAAATTTTGTGTTTCAAGCAATTTAAATATTTAAGGATTTTCATATAAATATCAATATCAAATAAGCCATATAAATAAGTTGTAACTATGTTTATTAGGCGCATTTTAATCTTCTCATTTATGACTAAAATAGTTAATATAGAATTATAATTGCATCCACCATAGAGAATATATTTCTTCATATTCAATACCAGATCTTTGGGTAAAACCTTGTACGACAAGCCTGCTTTATACCTCATAATCTCATTTTCCTCACTTCGTATTTGCACAAATACCCATTTATATCCCATTCGTTTTACATCATTTGATGCTGTCATAACGTGCGGGTTTGAGAACCTGACCGTTAGACATAAAGACTTTGGAGTCGCCACTAATCCTTTTTGTCTAGGTATGATTGGCCACCTATTAGTTTTGTTCTAGTCAACGATGTCCTAAATTGATTTTAAATCTGTCAAAAAAATAATAAATTGGTCTGCGAGTTTTAGAGTGGGTTCAGGAGTACGGTTACTCATGAGGAAGGATTAGCACTCTCATGACACCTGTTCCACGAATAGTACCATTTAATCATATTTATCCAATTTGAACCATAATTTTTATTTATTTTTATGTTTCCTTATATATATATATTAGTTTTGATTTTATGTCTTGCTTTTCTAATTTTTTTTAATTTATTATTACTATTATTTATTTTTTATTATTAATATATATTTTTTAAAACTAAAGTTTGATTTTTTTCAATTTTACGACATGATTTACTGATTTTAAATGATGGGAAGCAAACACCTTGTGTCCGTAAATCATTCATAAACCTTCTTAAAGCTTTGGTGAGGTTTAGAAGTTTTTCTCACCTAGGGATGGCCCTAGAAAAACTCATCTCTATAAGTCCTTTGAAAAAATCCCATCATCAGAATTCTCATCCCATTAACAAAATAAACGTTTTGTATGCTATGTCAAAATAAAATTATGAATGATGTTACATGAGCACATTTATGAATATAATTTTGTTCAATACAATTTATATGTATATATATTTAATAGTTTAATACAATTAAATACCTCATTTATTTTTACTATACATATATATAAGAAACATATTGTTTAAATATATGTGTTTATGAATATAATTCTGTTCAACAATATATTTAATATTTTAATGTAATTAAATACCTCATTTATTTTTTTCTATATATATTTTTAAAGAAACGTTCTATTTTAATCAATAATTTTTAATTAATATTATGGGTTAATATTAAATTATTTTATTTAACTATTTTTTTATTGAATAAATAACTAATTTTTTATTTACAACAATTGTTTAAATTAATTAATAACCATATCAATTTTAATTTTAGATGGAATATTATATGAATTTATTTCTTTATAAATTTAAAATAATTACTTAAATTAATAGAATATTAAAATATAAAATTAAGATTTATCTCGAACCTTCGAAGAAAAACCTAATTGAATTCCATTCCTAGGAAAGTCATCTCAAAAATAGCAACTATTTGCCTTTTCGGGTAAAATTTCGTCATCAGAATTAATCCAAAGCAACCACTCTATTTTTATATTTATAATTTTATATTCTATTATATTTTTATTTTTATATATACCTATATATAAATTTGTGTAGCTAAATATTTCATTTTTCTTACCTACATAACCTATTTTCCTTTATGATTAAATACATTTTATTTTCTTATATTTTCTTTCAGCTATATATAAATATATTTCTTTATAACTAGGTATTTTTCATTTTTCCTATAAAAAATTTCTTTTTATTATTGCACTTTTTTACCTTAACTAAATCTATCACCATAAGTATATATTTTTTTTAGACATTTACTTTCTATTTATATATATTCTACTTACCTAAACCTAATTTTTTTATAACTAAATATTCATCTAAATTTATATTCTATTATAGCAAAATATTTTTTAACATTTTTATTTTTTTAGTTATTATTATCATTTTTATAGGTTTTTGTTTATTTTAATTTCCTAACCCTATTTCTAAAATTCATACTACAAACATATTTTTCCCTATTTATTATTTTATAAATATGTTTATGTCATTGCAAAACTATAATAAAATGCTAATAAAATTAATAATAACATCAATATGCGAACCCAAATAAACAAAGGTCTAAAACATACTCACAATTTGAGCTCAAATTAGCCCAATGCAAACAAGACCAATAGAGAGCCCACAAGCCTGATCCAAGCAGCCCAACTCCCTTCTTGCAAAACGCACCATTTATGTGCCCAAGGAAGAGAACTTGCCTTCTCTCAAAACTATGTCATTCAGGCCAATGCCTATTCTCCCTTCACTTACCTAAAACGACATCATTTTGCAGATGGTAACCCTGAGTATAAAAAGCTTATTTTCACCTCTTTTCTCCATTTTTCTCTCCTTTTTTCTCTCTCTACACAAGCGGCACCCTCTTCTCTCTCTGTTGGAGTAGGATCTTAGTGGATTAATGTGATTGTATAAAGAATGGATTTCAAAAAATTTCTTTCATAAAGGAAGCAAGCAATCCAATTACACAAGCGAAAACACACATGATTATTATTGCTAGTAACATAATCACATTCTAAAAAAATAAGAATCTATTAAGTAAAAGGAATACCTTTTATTTTGATATTCTTATTTTCAAACACCACCACACCAATGAATGATTTCTCGACCAAACAAGTTTACCACGTATTCTTCAAAAATATTGTCAACTTGAACCTTGAGTAGATAAGGTGTGGAAAGCAAGACTATAAGATGGCAATCGATTTTGTCTCTCTTTTCTTTCAAAAACTTAATAGTTATTTTCTTTCAGAAAAATTCAGTCAAGAATCGAAGAGAGGAAGAAAGACACAACAAAGTTTGGAGGAGGAAAAGAGAAGTGAAGACTGAAACTTTTTCAAGAAAAAATATGTACATTTCTTTCCTTCTAATATCTTTTCTTTTTATTAAAACTTTTTCCTCAAAGGTTTAATCAAAATCGAACACCTTTAAATTGATCTTGACCCTCTATTTAGAGTTATGGAAGCATCAAACATTCTCCATATTTATCAAAATTGAAATTGAAGAATAAATAATGTAATTTTTTAATTATCATTTAGACTTCTTGATAAAATAAAACTTCTTATTGAATAATAACTTT
>NW_018397270.1:472997-473097 GCF_002168275.2 Theobroma umbraticum
TTATCCATCTTTATTTAAAAAGAATTAATAATAAATAAAGAGTAATAGTCAAACATGGAGTCTCATTTTATCAACAAGGATGTCTAAATTCATTTTGTAA
>NW_018397270.1:473107-473491 GCF_002168275.2 Theobroma umbraticum
AGCATTATCTTAATTTAAGACAATTCTTGTATTTAATTAAGACAAAAATATTTTATCTTGTCTAAATTGAGACAAATATATTTTTTGTCTAGATTAAGATGAAAAATATTAAACATGTTTTCTTGTCTAAATTAAGACAAACATGTTAAAACTATTATTTTTATACACAATTTAATTAATCAAATTAAAATATACATTCCAACTTAAACAAGTAGAATTCTACGAAGCTAAGTAAGGAATCTATTTGGACTTAGACATTCCAAGCTTTCATAAACTTATAATTATTCTTAATGTCCTTAAAAATAATTCAAACTTATTAACTATGAAATCACTCCACTATAGATTCATGGTTGCAATCTTGGATTAACTATAATTATAAGAAAT
>NW_018397270.1:473501-473854 GCF_002168275.2 Theobroma umbraticum
TTGATATTAATTATTAGTTGTCCAATTTCAAACCTTATATTGTAAACCCTCATAACCATCCAATGATAAAAAGTGAAATTATCGTTTTACCCTTTATGTCAATTTTGTCCCATGGTTTCAAATTTCATCCAATTAGTAATTCAATACTCTAAATCTAATCTTTTAAGTATATAGTTATGATAACTAGCTAATTCATCAATTCATTAGGCCCAGATTAATCATGAATCTTCTTGAAATCATTAGAAGTGATGTTAATACTATGAACTCTTTTATTTTGATATATGTTCCCAGACATTCATCTCATTTATAATATCAAAATATGGAGTCTAGATCAACGTTTTATGATGATCATG
>NW_018397270.1:473864-474190 GCF_002168275.2 Theobroma umbraticum
ATCAAAGATTATAAGGAGATTAAACATGAGTATACTATCTATTAGAATTTTGATTCTACTATAAACAAATACATAAGTGTGAGGTCAAGATTTAAGTAACGGTTAAATTTATATTTGATTCTCACATGTTTTCAGTTCATGGTTTAGTGTCATTACTCGAAGTTAACCATTTTTGATGATTTGAGACTCATCATTCCCTTGAAGTGAATCACATTCATTTCGTTGGAAGCAATCTGGACACTACAGCCTTAACATAATAAAGTGATCGGCTTTATTATATAGTTGTGAACAATTTTTAGATTCAATTAAAATACATGTCTCTTATG
>NW_018397270.1:474200-489266 GCF_002168275.2 Theobroma umbraticum
CATACAAATGTATTTTAATATCTCAATACAATCATGGTACCTTATTAACAAGTAATAAATGCTTACTTAAAACAAACTCTTCGTTTTATTATCAAAATGTACTTTCATTTCAAATTTAATAAAATTAAGTACGAAAATATATTTGATTTCCAAGACAACATATTTTCAAAATTCCTAACAATCTCTAATCGAAAACCTCACCTCTCTTCCTCTTGTATCCCTTTAGCCGGATCTTCACTATTGGTCCTCAAAAACTCTTTTTTTTTTAACTTCCCAAAACCTCCTATCTCTCTCTCTCTCTCTCTCAATCGTCGGTCTGTAGCTCAAAATAGAGCCATCGAAGCCTACACTCCCCAAGCTTCCTCCTTTTTGCTCTAATGAGAAAACCAAACAAGAGGTGTGATGGAAACCACAAAATCCCTAACCCTTCGAAATCCAGAAAATCTATTCCCAATAGGTTTAAACATTTTTTGTTTTGTTTATTTAATTGTGGTTATGATATGATGTTGGTAGAAACTAGGATTTTCTTTTTGATTCTAGGGTTTTCAAAATAGAAAATTTTTTTAAGGTTTTTAAGATTTGAAATTTGGCTACTGGTAGAAACTAAGGCTCTTCCTTTTATAAGAATTTTTAACCTTCTTTAGTAAGGAATTCTAGGGTTTTTTAGCTACCACTACTAGGAAATTTTTTAAGGTTTTTCTATTCTATTTTTTAAAAAATATTTTTCTTTATATAAAGGTTGAAAATATCATCCTAGGCA
Organism: Theobroma umbraticum; assembly: GCF_002168275.2. Lineage (NCBI taxonomy): Eukaryota > Viridiplantae > Streptophyta > Magnoliopsida > Malvales > Malvaceae > Theobroma > Theobroma umbraticum. Next base: position 474,961 of record NW_018397270.1, read on the forward strand.
ACCAATCAGCCATTAATCCTAGGATGATTTTACCTCTACCAGGTACGATTTCATGCACTTGGCAAAGCTGTTGCACTGTACGATTTTTGGTTTATGCTAACTGGCCATTTTTTCATTTTTTACTTTATTTATTTTTTGTTCCTCCTGTTTCTAAAAGGTTGGGGTGCTTATCTAGTTTGAATTCTGATTTTAATCCTGTTTTATTGAATCTAATTATGTTTGCTAAGTTTGATATGAAATTCTGACCTCAGTAACTTTTGGGTCTATTTTTGGGTTACAAACCCAAGTACCAAGCCTAATTTTAAGCCAAATTTGGACTGATAATTAATTTGGACTATAAAATAAAAGAATAATAAGATAAAGGTAAATAATAATAATAAATATAAATATAAAAAATGAAAGCATATACAAATAAAAAATTGTATCTACAAATGTACGAACTATAAGTTCAAAAACTTTATGTTTCGCAAGCTAATTCCACCTTGATTGGGTCTTACCACATTGGCTAATCATTTTTATATCTATATTCTTTATCAAAAATAGGTTCAAGATATTCATTTTCTTGCATAATATTGCGCTCTATATTATATATAAAATACTGTCGACATTTATTTCATTCCAATTCCATCTTTTCCCGTCATGACATAATTGATTGAGATTTATTTATTGTAAATGATTTTAGGTAGGGGAGAGCAGCGGTCGGTTGGAACCGCCCAACCGACCGAAACTGACTGTTATTGTAACCGACGGTTGCTTTTGCAACCGTCGGCTGATCGACTCGGTCATCGGGGGGAATCCTTCCCCCCCCCGAACCGACCGAAAAATCGACAACTCAAGGAGACCCATGAGTCCCCGCCCGGCTGCCCCGACTCCTGCTGACCCTAGTACTTCCTCGGAACCCCCCGAGACCCCGGCTCCTGCTGATGCTGACCTAGTACTTCCCCCGAACCCCCGAGACCCCGACTCCTGTTGACCCTAATTTCTCCCTCCCAACCCGCCGACCTCAGAAAATCCCCCTCCCAAAGTCCCAATCTCTCCCCACTCACCTGATTCTCCCGCCGGCGCCCCCTCCCCCTAGTCCCCTACTGCCCCGGCCCCCGACCTGATTCCCCTCGCCCCCCCTTCCACGAGTCCCGAACTCCCGATTCCCCCCGGCCCCCTCCCACGGGTCCCTCCCACGACTCGTGATTCCCCCGGCCCCCTCCCACGAGTCCGGATTCTGCCCCCCCCCCACTCAAGTCCAGAAATTTCCTCCCCCCTCGGTGACTACGAGTCCAGGACTTAATTTCCCCCCTTCACCCTTGCTTTTGCTTATCATCTTCCATTCTTCAACTGAAGGTAAAATTAAGTCAACCCATTAATTTCATCACCAAAAACCGACCAAAACCGACTGAAACCGATTTTATACTATGGTGGTTCGGTCGGTTATATCTCAAAAAATTTTAGTCGGTTTTCCTCAAAACGACGAAAACCGACCGATGCTCTCCCCTAATTTTAGGTACCTAAATTTCTTTAGAATTTTTATGAATTATGTCAGAAGTCTTTTTTAGAGTTTTCACTTTCTCTTTCTGACCATCTTAAATATTTACTTCTTTTCTTTTCCGAGAATTTATCTTTAGAACCAATGAGTCTCCACGCTTCTAGTGTGCGTTATCCTACAGTGACATCAATGCTAATAGGAGCAGTTGCAACTGGTATATAAGATTTACGTATTCTTTTTAGGTCAATAAATATATCTAGCAAATAATTTGCTATATTTAACAAATGAATTTTCTTTTGAATTTCAAGCTCACATTAATTTGTGCAGAGATAAAAATTAGATAATGATAATACATTGCAAGAAAAAAAAAATTTAACTGTTTATTTTGTCTCCCTAATGTTGGAAAAGCTATTTCATCAAAATGAGAACCGACAAACTTTGTCATGAATAATCTACTATTGATAATTCTAAATACCCAAATAAAAATTAGGAGTTTAAATTTCATATATAATCGCGTTGTAATCAGTTAGAAATGTTTAATAAATGATTCTATTAGACCATTTTATGTATGAACAAAAGCAACAGGCTATTTAACTGTTATTCTAACTAATATACAATATTTATTAAAAGTTTGAGATGTAAATTCACTAACATTGTAAAGACAAATAGTCTTGATTACATTACCAGAAAAATGTGTTTGTAAACAAATGATTGCAAATGTTAAATTACAAGTTAATAATAAGCACACATGTGACCTTTTAGTCGATGCATTTATTAAAACTATAAAATATCTAAATGATCCACATGGTGAATGTATGAATCCACATATATTACCTTAAATATATTTAAAAAATGTAAGAGATTTAGTCTCAACTTTAACTAGTGATGGCCTTATAATTAATTTACCTTCAGAGCAAATAGCACAGGAAAATTCATTAAATTGAAAATCTTCTAGTTTTCAAATGGATGATCACATTAATTTTCAATAATTTTTCACATTATTATTGATTTTGGAATGATCCAACCAATCATGTCAAACATTAAAATCATTAATAAACTTTTGATTTACTATGGGTTTCAATTATTCTAATATTTGTGTAATTTAATCCAAAGAACAAAACGAGTAACTTTTTTTTCAACACGCACTTCCTTCTTGAAATAATAGATGTAATATAGAGGTGCTAAATGTCACTTTTATTCGTTGTCTCAATATGATAGCTATTTAGACGAATATCTTTAAAACTTAATAAAATTTTTTGAGACTTAATAATACATCTTTTATTATAAGCTTATTCCTCAAGATAGTAAAATATTAGCTCTTCTGAAGCCTTCAATTAATCTTGTACTGTCAAATATTGTATTAACGTTGGTTTTATCTATTGTCAAGTGGAAAAAATATTTCTTGTCATTAAACATAATATGTGCTATAGCAATGTCTGCTAGACATATATTTACATTATAGATTTTGGATCCAATAATATGAATATTCATATTTTTCTTTAATAATAAAAAACAAGGGTATATACAATAAGAAAATTCCAAATTAACATAAAAGATCATTAAATATAAAATTAAAACACATAATAAGAATATATCATTTAAATATAATGAGAATATATAAAAACATCTTTACAATTGAGTTATACTAGAATGTACCAACAAATTACTAAAAAAATTTTCCATCACCAATTAAATGATCAATTCCTTTCCTAGGGTGGACAAAAAAATCAATAATGAATATTTCCATTACCAATCATATGATTAATTTCCTTTTTAAAGTGGATATGAAAATCAACAACAAATCAACTTAGCCATCATTAAAATTATCACAATATGTTTTAGTTTTTAATAATACTTGATAAAATTCAAGATGTATAACAAGTACATAACCAATAGTCTTTCATGCCACATTAGTGACAATACGTTGTCTACATTCATTTTGTTCTTTCCATTTTTGTCTTTTCATTATTTATCTACTTTTGGTGGATTAAAAGTATTCATCAACTTTTAGTGGGTTACAAGTATTCATTTATTTCTTGATAGGTTATCCACTTATGGTGGGTCAGTGGGTTAAGATATCCATTCACTTCTAATGGTAAAATTATCCATCCACTTCTAATAGTAAAATTATCGATCCACTTCTGGTATCAACATTATCCATTCACTTTTGTTAGCAAAATTATCCTTAAAATTAAAATAGTGAAGTCTCTTCTATGTCCATAGATCATAATTATTAAATGTTGTTACATTTATTTCATGGAATGAATAGATTCATGATTATAACCATAATTATTAAATGGTGTTACATTCACTTCAGAGAATGGATGGATTTATGATTTTTTATTAGTAACTCATTTGTCGCATTCACTGCAAAGAATAAACATTCATGATTTTTCATTAATAGTTATATAATAACAAATTCACTTTCCAATCAAGAGACAAAATATAATATAAACTATATGATAGTAAAATTCAGATTAAGGTTGATTTTTAGAGAAATGAAAATACTAAAGAGATATCAATTCACTTATATGATTTGTTACAATTAAAAATTAAAGACCAACCATTAAAATTCTTTTAAAGCTTGGAGATGATGAAAACAAAATAATTTCAAAATTTCAGAGTTCATATGATAGTGCTAATAATGTGTTATGAAATATAAGTAAAAGAACAACTATAAGATAAACATAAGAAAAAGTATTTAAAGGGAGTAAAAAGATCTTATGTATGTACAAATAAAGTGATAGACCTATTTATAAGCCAATAACCTTTTACCTAGATTGAATTTACAAGATGAAAATAATATTAAGGGATTAAATGGATGAATTAAATTGTAATGTTCATCCAATCAAATTTACATCCAAATGTAAATATACATAGCATAATTGAATATTCATAAAAATATTCATAATAATATTTATATATATATATATAGAAGTAAAAATATATGTTTAAGCACCAATTTTTATAATGGATCGTGATATCTTATTTGATGATTAATGTGAATCATGAATTATTGATTGTAAATATTTAAGTGAGTAAATGAAATCTAAATTGCTATAGTTGGGCTTTTAAAAATGTTACCCTTGATTTATCTCCATCAACATTTTAAATAATTAGTAGATCTAATCCAACAACCGAAAAAGTAATCATGGCAACACAAAAACTTCATCTTCAAAAGATAATGCTACTTTGTAATAATTACCTGGATGGTATCCATTAGTTGTAAAAGGTGAAAGAGTTTTCTAAAGGTTTCATTAACTCATTATGCAAAAAATTCTAGTCTAATGACAACAATTTAATACAATTAAAAAATTCTTTTATGATAGAAAACAATTTAAAATAATAATTTAAAATTTTAATCAAGGTAAATGGTTGTTTTCATTTTTGTAAATAAAATATTTTACCAACATCCATACTTTTATATATATTTTTTATATAGATAAACTATAAATTGTAAATTAATTCAGTTGGCACATAATATTTGATTGAAGAAATCAAGATATACGTGAAAATAATATCACCCTTTTTTTATGTTAATCTTGCTCAAAGTCAAGACTCAGAAATTGATATAACAAAAATATAATTGACTCATTATCAACCTTTAAATCAGATCTTGTTCATTTATTTGTCGCCTTCTTCTTTAAAACAATAAAAAAAAAAGAAAACCACAACGTGTTATGGGACAAACAAAGTGATTGAAAAGTACAAAGAAAGGTTAAAAAAATGTGAAACATGAAAATGAAATGATGCACTCGTATATATAAGAGTGATTAAATTAGTCACTTTTCATTCATACTTTGGCTCCATACTCAAATTAAAATGCAACGTTTGCGAGGATTTAACTTAAACAATATTAGTTTGAGATTTTACCTTTTTAGATTGGTCTAATCAAATAAAATTGAAGATAGAAATTATTATTGTTAAAATGAACAATATTGAAACTGTTTTTAAGTTATTTAATAATATTTAAATAAATTTTTATTATTTTATTATATTTAATCAAGTTTTTATATTTTTATTTTAAATTAAATAGACGTGATTGATTTATTATATTAAAATACCATTTGTCATTATATATTACATATCACATTGTGTTGATGTAAAATGATAGCATATCATAGTGGATTGTAACGTTAGTGGCACATCAGTGTCTGTGAGTATAAAAATAACAAGGAATGGTTTTACTTATGTCAATTCATCAACTTTTAATCACAAAGACATATTTGGTTCAAAATAAAAATATAAAAACATAATTAAATGTAATAGAAAAATAAAAATTTATTTAAATTTCATGAATACTTCAAGAAGATTTTAAAGCATTTTACCTTCTATCATGTGGTTAAGATTCAAACATAATAACTCTTAATCACTAGCTTTTATTTTCAATTTTTATTAATTAGACAAATCTAAAATGTTAATTAAGATCTCAAATTGATCAAAAAATAGTCTAGATCCTCACAAGAAAATTAGGGCAAATGTCATTTAGTCGTCAGACTTTAAATCATCTTTTTACATACTATGCATTGTACCAAATATTCTGCAAAATGAAAAGGCAACGCTTTAAAAAAGAATCTGACTTTAATTCAAAGATTCTTGATCTCTTCTTGGAAACTTTGATTATTCCAAGGTGCTTTTTTAATTTACAAAGTCGTCACACAAGTTAAGTCCTAATCGCAAATGCAGCATAATTTTATTCTTTCTTTGTGTCTATTTGATCATGCAACGAATAGAGAATTTCCAAAGAAGTTTACAGATTAATTACAGTGATTTACTAAGTTATTTTCTTTTATTCTATATAAGGATTTTGTGATATCTAAAGCCAGGTTGCTAGCAAATCGACTAAAGTTAAGGATTTAAGCTATAGACTAGGAGATAAGTGCTCTCATTTAGAGGTGTCCAAATGGTTAGTTCGGTTAATTCGGTTATTGGATATCCAATAACCGAACTAATCGAACTCTTATTTAAAAATAACCGAAACTGAATCGAAGTATATAACTAAACGAATTAACCGAAACCGAACTAATTCGGTTAGTTCGGTTCGGTTTTTCTAAAATTGAACTTAACAATTTTTTTTTGTTTGTATATATTTATTTATGTTGTATTTTTTTAAATAAATCAATATTACAAAATATTAAAAATGACCTTAAAAAATTATAATAAATAAAATAAATACTTTTCTTTCAATTTCCTTACAATAATATTTTTAATCATAAGATCACATACATGTAAATTTCTTTAAAATAAACACCATTATTTAGGTTCGGTTAGTTCGGTTAGAATTTTTCCTAACCGAAACGGAAACGAAATAATTTTACTAACCGAACTATTCTAACCGAAATAATCGAATAATCGAACTAACCAAGCCAAAAAAACTGAACTTATTCGGTTCGGTTCGGTTGTTCAGTTCGGTTTCTATTTGCTCACCCCTACTCTCATCTCATTTATGTCCTCCCTTAAATTGCTTAAAACTTTTTAATTTATTCAATACAATTTTTTATTTTAATTTGGTTTTTAAATTTTCCCATATCACTTACCTTTTTCTTCTTTCTATATCTCTCTTTGCTTAATTCTTACATGCTCTTCAAATTTTGATTCAATCATAAATAGTTTAATTTTTAAAAAATTCATCTTATAAATTATTCATTTTAGTTCTCTGATAATAGTTACATAGATATTGTTAGAATTGTTGTTTCAATTTAATCCTTAGTTTTGAAATGACAATAACAATCGATCAAAATGGTTTTTCACATATTTAAACAGGTTTAAAAGATTCTTGATTTGATTAAGTAAAAAGACCAAGTGTTGCGAAACGAAAAAAAAAACAACAACTCCAAAAGACTTCCAAAAAGCTTTCTACCTCAAATCTATAGATAGATTACCCATATCTATTTATAGGTGCATGTATTTATCGATAGATGTTCTTCTAAAAGTGTGGGTTTTAAGATTCAAAAACATCTTTTAATGCTTTTCTCAAATTCAAATACATTGTAGCACATTTATCAATAAATTACACAATCTACCAATAGACGGTGACTATTGAAACCGAAAATTGAAAAGATAAACAGTTATTTGTGCATTAAATGCACCTTCACCTACTAGTTTCAACAAGTATACGTACGAGCCTCTATCATATTTATAAAGGTTGGAAGACTTTAAAACATAAATTTAAGAAAATTTCAACTTTAAGCATTAAATAACTTTATTTCCTTCTCCATTTACTTAAGTCTTTAGGTATACTGTTTATTGTGCTTTCAATTCTTATATCCTTTTTACCAAACAATTGTACTTATCTTACTATCAACCTTTAGAAGACATTTTAGCTTTTCGCTCCTTATTTATTGTAAACTCCATGAGTAGTTATACCTTAATTAATTAAAAAGGTTATATTGAGAAGTTATATTTTTATCTAAGTAAAGTAGTTATACTTGATTCATAAAAGGTATTGTATTGAAAAGTTGTATTTGATGCTTGAAACGCATTGTAAATGTTATATTAAGTTTCAAAAGGTATTTTTCATAATGGATTTTAAAATCTTTAGTGAAGTTAAGGGAGAGGAAGTAGGCGAGGTTCTTGTTTTTTTATTTTCTTAAGCAATTTGCTGTATAAATTTTGTTTTCATTGCAAGAAATTTACTGCCTTATCTATTTTAAAGAAAGGATCTAGTTAAGAAAATTCTATTTTCTCAAATTTGACGAAAATTTTTATAAGACTCAAATTCACCCCCTCTTATAATTATACATATTTAGGTTATTGCACTAACACACATATCTATAGAGAAGTACAAATGTATGTCTAAACACCAATTTTTGCAATGAATTGTGGTATCTTATTCGATAATTGATGTGAATCATGAATTATTGATTGTAAATATTTAAGTGAGTAAATGAAATCTAAGTTGTTATATTTGGGCTGGAAGTGGATGTCTATCTCTTTAATAGATAGAGCTGAATGTTATCCATAATTTATCTCCAACAACATTTCAAATAATTAGATAATCTCAACAATAATTTTTTAGATAATAATAAAATTAATTTTATCACACTACTCGAGTATAAATATACGAGTCTTTTTCACTTAGATGGGGTGACATCATTCTCCAAGAGCACGCTTGAGAATAAAATGATTGCTCAATCAACTTTATTCAAGTTGTAGGCTTGTGATATAATTTCTTGGACAGCGACACAGACATCCCTGATCTTTGGAGTGAAGCAACGCGGCTGAAGAACTCAGTCAAATGGAAAAAGTGATCAAGAGGCAACATGTCAATGCCCTTAGAGCATGAGGGTTGAGATTAAATAATTATAAAATTTAAATAAAAGCAAGCATCCCTTGGTTCATGAAACAATGGTTTTTTGTAGAGGAAAAAGCTCCCAAACCCAGCAACCCAAGGATGATAAGAACGGAGACTCCATGGCTGAGCTTGCTTTTGAAGTTCTAAGGGATCTTTGCCACCCTCCAATAAAGAAATTTTATTGAAAAATGATCAAATTGTATTTTTATAATACGGTAATGCTCAAAATTATTGAAAGATATTTTTATTTATTCTATAGGGCAGAGGTGATTGTTAAAAAAAAAACAATGGAAGAACAGGGGAATAAGAGTATTCCACGTGTAAGAATTCGTAAATTGTTGGTACTAAAGGCAATGCGGTTTCTGTGAGTGGGTAAAGTCGTATTTTGCACTATGGAAATCGCGAGATAATGGTACTAATGGCAGGACTAATGTTGCCTCGTTGGTCAAGCATGAAGGAAACTTCGCAGAAACTTCGTATTTCCCTTTTGGAATTAATTAAAAAAAAAAGGAGTAGTTTTCTTGCACTCACTCTCGGTCGGGCGATGACTCGTATGGGAAATCAACTCCAATCTCTTGACGTCGTTTCTTTCATCTGCGAAGCCATCGGGAATATTCCCTGCGTTTCTGGTAACTGTCTTTGATGCTTTGTTGTTTCTTTTTTGGTTCAATCACTTGGGAGTAGTATTTTCGTTTTCCCTTGCAAACAAAATGAGATCAGTTTGTCCACAAAAACGATGTTATGCTGCGCTATCCTCCGGGATTTGCGATTCCCTGAAACCACACGATTAGGCATTTTCTGTTATTGCCACCGAATGGTAACCGAAACAAAAGCCTCCGCCTTTTGTGGATTTCCCACCAATAGGAACACGCATTTGGGCAATACGGTTTGGAGGCGTTTGATTTTCATTTTTCTTATTGATTTTTGTTTGGTTTTTTTGGAAAATTTTATTTTAGTTTTGTTGGAGTATTTAAAATAGAAATAAGATAGATTTGGGGTGTGATTCTGAGAGCTCTGGGCTTTTTCTGCTTGTGCTCGAGGTGGCCCACCTCCGTATAAGGCGTTTGCGCCATTGATTTGTGCGGGTGTGCCATCTCCCTTGCGACAGTTGTCTTGTGCTTTTGGGTGATTTGGGATCAACGTCGCCATGAGTAGTGTTTCATCGGGCAATGGTCTACTCCACCTGGAAGACATGGAGGCCGGCCCTTCCAAGGACAATGATGACCTCAACAATCACCTTGATCCTGATGCCGACCCCTCCGATCCCTTTGACATCGCTCACACCAAGAATGCTCCCCCTGAGACGCTCCAGCGCTGGCGGGTAATCTCTTTTTCTCCTCTCCTTCTTCTTCTTGTTCTTCTCTCCCCTACCTATGCCGTTCACACTGTAATAACAAAGAAAGATTTAAGGACAAAAATGTGATTTGTATAGGATTTAATGGTTTTTAAGTGGATTTCCATTTCAATTCTATATGTAAGCTGTTGTCCTTTTCTCTTGTTATTGGTTGCAATGGATGAGGAGGATTCATTAGTGATGGATTAAGCAATGGGGATCATCACATTGCAGATTTGTATCACTTATTTCAATGCTTGGATGAACATGAGAATAGAGGATCCATTATGTCTGGCATTTGCTTTTCTTTTGTTTTTTGTATGATACTTTTGCGCAACGTGCTGTCATTTTATAAATTTATATGTGCAGCCGGAATGAACTGAATTGTGGGTGAAAAAGTACGGCTATTTTCTTGATATTGGGCTGCATTTTTGAATCAATCATTGGAATGAGCAGTTAGTTTGCAAAAGGATGCTATATGATCAGCCTGAATAGTGGTTGGTTTACAATTATGTGGTCTTTTTTTCCTGGATAACTGCAATTTTATTTATCCAAAGAAAGCAGAATGCCCAGTGACAAAGTTAAACTTCCTGCAAAAGCATTGAAGCAAACAGGATAAAAACAAATGTATGTCAACTGACAGTAAGCATACAACTGACTACTTTTAAAAAAAAAAAAAATGAACATTGATTATTCTGCTATGGTTTCTTCTGCCAACCCCTTTTATGGCATAGAAGCTTGTTAGCACGTTTGCAGCATTTTCCACGCAGTTAAGCTTGAGCTTGATAACCTCTTCTAAGCATGTCATTGAAGCATTAACAGATTCAGGAGCTTTGCCATGCCATTTGTTGTTGCTTTCCCTCCAAACTATGTAGTGACCAAGCTAGCGTTACAATTGGGATGCAATTGTAATTTAACTTCGGTTTCTCCCTTCTCAGCTTTGGTTCGCAGTTATGAGGATGTAAATCTATATTAATTTTTTTCTAAGTGCATTTCTCAAGCTGAAGGCTATCTGGGGATATGTAGTTATTGAATCGTCTGATGTTCACCAAGAAATTTTATAAGTGATTGTATGAGGACAAAAATTGATGGTGTTATTGGAAGTTGGAAACTTGATTATGCAAGGTTCGGGATTGAGATACTCAATGGACTCAATTCATGCACTACTTTAGAAGTAAAATTAGAAGATTGCCTTTTGTTGTTTTAGCTTTGCAATGTCTAGCAGCTAAGCTAAGATTCAATTTTTGTTTTGGATGGGGAACAAGCAAGTCATCCTTGCAATTTTGTCCCCCTTTCTTTATAAGTTATTGATAAAGAGAATGGGCTTCTATGCTTTGCAAGTTGCGTAAGAAATTTTTTGGTCTCAATGAGGTGCACCTTGCAGCTCAAAGAAAACTTTAACTCACAGATACAGTGAAATTAATCTGAAAAGATAATACAATAATAGTGAGTAATGACAGTGCATTTTTTAGGGAGTCAATAAGTCCCATGTAGCATATGGTGCTTTGAAATAGGCAGACTTGAGGGAGGGTGTTGAAGTCAGTATGCTACAAGCAGGAAGCATCCTAGTGTGTCCTAGAGGGCCTATCATGAGATTGTTGGGGAACTCCTGAGTCTTTACTGTGTTCAAAACCTAGGAATTAAGCAACAATGTCGACAAGTGCTCGTTGTTGATATTGCTTCATGATACTCTCCATAACCTTGCACCTTGGGGCAGTTATCAATTATGGTCATTTATCAGTAACCCTTCATTTGTGTGTAGAATGCTCCCTAACCTTGTTGTAGAGTGTAACTTTTAATATTTCATAAGTGATTGGCAAAAGATACACATACAGCCAGCGAAGGAGATCATATCTTTATGTTCAGTTACCTCATTTTCATTTGTGTATGGTAGACCCAATTAATTTTTTATTTATCGAAGAGGGTATTTTTTTTGATTTATTTATCGAAGAGGGTATTATTTGTTTGAACTATTAGGGTGACATTATAAGTACAGTCCTAGTTATCATTGAGGTACAATCAATGTTTCTAGTAGAAGTGAAACCCTTAAAGGCTGGATTCTTTGCTTATCCACTGGAATTAGTTTTCTGAGGATCTTCCTTTTTCTTGCAAGTTTCGGTATATTTTAGAAAGTGCAGCTATTGCTACTAAGTTTGTGACTCTCTGGCACCTTGAGATTTTTCGTACAAGGTATGATTTTAATTAGTTTGTTTGAATTGGGTGTAGTTTTGGTTTGTTGTTGCATAGATCCTTGGAAGGGTGGCATATCTTGTAGTTGCAGTCAGTGACAAGGTCTTCTTGAGTATCTTTTGTATGATGTGGTTGTGTGTTCCTTGAAATTTTTGAATATTTACCCTCATATTCCAGAAAAGGGGTAATGGGTAATTGTAGGTTTGGTTGGCTGATTTGATTATATAAAGGTAAAATATGTGGGAATGCCTCATGCAATATTGTCCTTGTAAATCTACGTCAACCATTTGTGTCGGGCATGTTGTGGACCTCAACAATATTTTTTAAGAAGCTTGCAGATAGATCATAAACTTTGCTCTCTCGAATTATGGTATTCATTTGTTTGACAATTGGGTGTGTTTTGTATTATTATTATTGTAAATTGACCTTATGTTATGAAATAGTGCTTTTGACCCTTTTTGTTATTATTTGTTGCATAAGGATTTTGAACAACATAATGGGAGGTTGCACTCTCCCATCCCATGATCCCACTTCATCCCTCCTGGGACTCTAACTTGAGACCTATAATTGGAATCCCAAGTTCTAGTGCTTGAGGTGTCTCCTTGCAAATGACCTGTTGGTTGTCAGACATCTTCTTAAGGACTTTTTCATTTAGATGGACTTGGGGCCTTTAATTATGGATGCCTTATCTATTTTACCTGCAAAAATTTGATGCCTTTATAACCAAGCATTACTAATTAATCTTGCTTTTTATTATTTGCGATGGTCGATGTTGAATTCATGGTTTCTCTGTATGCACTAATTGGTTTTTAATATATGGTCTTTGGTAAGATGAGGACAGGGGACTCTTTTTTTTTCTTAGTTTGGACTAATTTTTATTTTCTTTTATAGCAAGCGGCACTTGTGCTAAATGCTTCTCGTCGATTTCGGTACACTTTGGACTTGAGAAAGGAAGAAGAAAAAGAGCAAAGAAAGCGGATGATTAGAGCTCATGCCCAAGTCATAAGGGTAATGTTAAATACTTTGATTGATATTTCACTTAGATATTTTTATTTCAGTAAATTCTACTAACGTGTGCTTATTGCTCCAGGCAGCGTTGCTCTTCAAATTGGCTGGGGAAAAGCAAATTGGTAAGCTGCTTTGTGAAAAATATTTAGCTATAGTTTTACTAACAATTCTATATTTAAGGACTTTCTTTTTCTATATTTTTAATACAATTTCCTATTTTGGGAAAATAGTAGAGATATAGTGGTGACCTTGAAGTTCAGCTTACATTGTTTGGAAAGTGATTGGAGAAATATGAATGTGGTATAGCATATAGGATAGAAGAATCTTTTCATATTAGAAATTTGTAGCTCAATTAGAAAGCAATCAATTATGACTTCTCCATTTCTCGGCTGTGGTATAGTCGGACTCTTATAGTATCTAACCACTTCGCTTCTTAAGTTAGAAATCCTAGCTATACCTATGTATTCTTGAGTGGGACATTAAGCTAATTGAGAGCTATTTGGGCTTGGCCTAATATAAACTTGAGTTCGATTGATGTACTATTAAGTTGAGCTTGAGCTCAAGTACCTGCTCAAGTACTTGCTAAATGAGTTGAGCCAAGTTCAAGTTTTTTAATACTCTTCTTGAGTAGCTTGCAAGCCTAACTTAACTTCTGATTTTTATATTTTCAACGTAATATACGTATATGTACCAAATGCAAAAACCCCTTCAATCCTATTTCCTTTGTTTGTCTCTTCTTTTTTGATGGCCCAAAACCATGTTATATTTCCATTTTTTAAACTTAATACTCTTGTTTTTTTTTATATATATTTCAAATTTTATTTTCGTGATTCATTTTTTCACATTAAAAACCATGAAACATCATTTTAGAAAAGGAATTTTAATGTAAAATACACTAAAGTCAAAGATTTTTCCTTGATCTGTGTAAAAGCCAAATAGGGATATACAATATGGATTGAGTGAGAATAATACACACACACACACACTATAATATATATATA
>NW_018397270.1:489276-500252 GCF_002168275.2 Theobroma umbraticum
TATATATATAGATATATGTTTAATTGGGGAAAGGAGGATTCGAACCCTGTTATTTAGACAGGGAGACCATGCACCAACCAATGAGCCAAATGCTTCGGTGCCACACACATTATAATATTTATTTTACTTATTTATATAATTTTATTTGAGTGAATTTGAGTTTGACACCGATCTCTAGTCAAGTGTTGGTCCCTTATTTGAGTTGGTGTTCTACGGTAGATGCACTTGTCATTTTGGGTTAGTGTATTGGTGTCAGCAAGACTTTGACACTAATATGGGTAGGATATTTGTGTTTGATTGGGCATTAAAAACATAGACATGGCCTTTGTTCCCTTTGGCTAGTTGTAATTTGTTGCTAGAAGAAGAAGATGGAAATTCAAGTTTGTAATGTGCTGTTGGCTCGCAAAAAAGGATAAGGAGGGGAAGAAGAGAATATAGTGTAGCCATAGCACTAAAGAAGAGGTAGAGAAGGAGAATTAGGGCTTTCTTTTAATTATAACTTGGACGTCTACAAGGAACTAATATTTAGGCCCACATTCCATTGCGGTTAGTACCCCAAACGCAAAAGGGTTATGTCTTGGGCTTTTGCCAAGCTGATACTAATCATATGGGTTTCAACCTTGAGATCATTAAAGTAACAGTTAATTATTTTTTGATGGAACAAAACTATCTAAAATTAATATTTGTAATTAAAAATGAATTTAATTTGATTAAATATTTTTAAAAGAAAAGGATATTTTTTTGGTTTTTTGTAATATATCTTCAAGATATTGTTATAACATCTCCCCATGTGTCCAATTCCTACATTTTGGATCATTTTTAGCCAAAGCCATGAGTCTAAAACTTTGAGCAAAAGGTGAGCCAAACATTTAGACACGTACTGGTGTAGGGCACTCATGGCTGAGTTTATGTTCTTAATTGATGCTAATCAAGTCGACCAATCAAGTTGAGCTCGAGTAGCTCAATTATCTTTTGACCTAAGCTCGATTGAGCTTGAGCTTGAGCCTTGCCTTGCATTGGCCTGGCTTGATTACGCCTTAATTCTTGAACATTAATGTCTTTGAATCACGAAATAAATTCTTAGTCAGGTGAACTAGTTGATGCTTGACTAAATTGAGTATGCTATAAGTCTTACATGTTTCTCATGTGGTTGCAAAGTTGCATGCAAAAACTTCTTGGCATGTTTGGTGTCTGTTTTTGACAAATTAGCTATTGTTTGGTTCACATTTTAAGGGGAACAACTATTCCTATCAAAGCAGCTATTGCCGTCAAACTTGGAATCTCAATTCCCCTTCAACCCCATGGGGAAAAATATTCTTGGCTCACTAGGAATAGAAGCATTCTTCATTTAACGATTTTACCATGTATATTTGAGAAAATTCTAGTCTTGTCCTTCGTCTAAGAAGAGAAGCTTTTAGATGCCTATTGGTGTATGATTGGCACTAGACCAAATTTGGCTGTGACAGTTCCAAGAGGCTTGCTGGTGGTTAGGAAAACCATAACAGTGCGTCAACAACTAGATACTGATGTTGGTGGCAGATTGGAGAGGAGGGAAGACTCGAAGGTAAAAAAGTGAAAGTAGAAGGAAATGGAGAAAGGAAGAAAGGGGAAAAAGAAAAAGAAGAAAAAAAAGAGAAAATGAATGGGAAAAAAAATGAAAAATCAGGCAAGAGAAGGACAATAAATAGGAAAGACATATTGGAGTTTTATGAGTAAGTTGTTATTTTAAAGGTTAAAATGGTACTTTTATATTTATTCCCTTCATATTCCTTGAAATTATTATAATGAATCAGATATATTAACAATATTTGTCCTCTATTTTATTTCCATGAACATTGTCTAAATACTTCCCATGAATGTGCTAATGTAGCTTTTCATCCATTTTCTCTTTGTATAATTTTTGGGCATTTCCCTTGGGACTCTTAACTTAAAACTCAAACATAACTTGACTTTCATTGCGATCTTATTAAATTTTTTATTGTGATTTTGTTTGGTATGGACGATTATATTAACTAAATTCTATGATAGTTTTCTCCGCGTTATTCCTCAGCTTTCTTTATCTTCATGTTAGCCTATTTGTGCTATTTCAGTGCCAGGTACACCAGTTGCATTGCCAGTTACTGGTGGTGATTATGCAATTGGACTAGAACAACTTGCTTCAATGACCAGGGATCATAAGTTATCTGCTCTTCGACAATATGGTGGGGTAAGTTACCTATGGATGTTTTTTTCTCATTTTCCTTCGTGTTGCTTTTATCATTATTTTCTTTAATTCATGGTGGATTTCTCCATCAGGTTAAAGGGTTGTCAGGTCTATTGAGAACAAATTTAGAGATAGGAATTAACGGAGACGAGGCTGATTTGTTAAAGCGGAGGGATGCATTTGGATCAAATACATATCCACGGAAAAAGGGACGGAGTTTCTGGGTATATTATTTGCTTCTTAGTTCTTAGTCCCTCTTCTGTTCCTGCAATTATGGTCAGAATTTATTGCTTGCTGGTATTGATTGCTATGCTGTTTCACAGAGGTTCCTTTGGGAGGCATGGCAGGATTTAACCCTTATCATATTGATTATAGCCGCTGCTGTGTCATTGGCGTTGGGAATAAAGACAGAGGTGTGATTTGTCTTCTTATCATTGTATTTACTTATGTTTGTATCTTTGGCAGTTGTATCCTTGCTAGGGTGTTAACTCCCCGCCTCTTCTTTGGGTGTTATAGTTTTAATGATTATGATTGCGTTTTGTCTTGACTAGGCACTTTGTTTTATGCTATGACATTTTATCACAACCAAAGAAGTTAAAATGTAAAAGCCGTAGAAGTGCTAAATATCTGTGTGGTGTGAGTGATTATGTATGACAGAAGTGTAATATTAAATTAAATATATTTTCTGGTCATATCTTAGATCTACTTCATGCGATGTTGTGAATGAATTGCAATGTTCTGTTTTTTCTAGATATGCAATTTTGCATTTCACAGTCGGTAAATTGTTGTGATGTTCATATGGATATCAATGCTTTTTAATTTGGTATGGGTTTATTCTTAGGTCATAGGTTCCAAAGTGAAGAAATTTGTTTAGGTCCTATTAACTCAAATGAATATCAAATACGATCCCTACTTCCTTTTCTTCCACTCGAAATCTATATTTTGTTTATTTTTGTTTACTATTTTTATACTAGTAACTTTATTACCTTTTGCTAGCCGTCTTGGTCTACTTTTCCTTGACTTTATTTTTCTTTGTTTGTCTGTTTCTTAGTTGTTCTTTGTTGCCCTGTCTTTCCATACTGATACTCATCTTTCTTTTTCCTTTTTTTTTTTAATTTTTCCAATTGATATTCTTCTAGGGTTTGAATGAAGGATGGTACGATGGGGGTAGCATTTTCTTTGCCGTTTTTCTTGTTATAGTTGTTACAGGTATCAAATTTGGTACTTCTCCATTTATAGAATGCAAGTAGTATCTAAGCCCTTTTTCAAAAGGAAAAAGTATTATCTAAGCCCTGTGTTCCGGTGCAGCATCCTGTATTCAAAATTTGCCTTGTCTTCTAAAATATTGGTGCTTTTATAAGCAGTGTAATTCATTCACTGCAGGATGATCTTTCCTTACTCTTTTTTTACTTGTTTTATAGCTACTAGTGATTATCGTCAATCTCTTCAGTTTCAAAATCTGAATGAGGAAAAGCGAAATATCCAGTTAGAGGTGCGTGTTCTTGCAGTATGACAACACGCATTTTTATTGTCACCTTAAAATTTGGTATTTATATTATTATTTTTTAAAAACCTTTCAGGTAATGAGAGGTGGCAGAACTGTGAAGATTTCAATATTTGATGTTGTTGTTGGTGATGTTGTGCCTCTAAAAATAGGTGATCAGGTGGGTCATTCAGTTTATTCTTCAGAGTGTTGATATTCATGTGCACTTGTACTAAATAATAGTTGGATGCTTTGGTTAGGTCCCGGCTGATGGAATCTTAATTACTGGCCATTCTCTAGCCATTGATGAATCTAGCATGACTGGAGAAAGCAAGATTGTAAGTTGCTTGGTTTGGAAATGCATTCATCTAATGCTCAGGCTTCATTGTTTTCAAGCACTAGGTTTTCTTGTAGGTTCACAAGGATCAGAAAGAACCATTTTTGATGTCTGGCTGCAAAGTTGCAGATGGTGTTGGTACTATGCTGGTAATTTATATGTTGCTCTTTTCTTTTCTTGGTGCCCATGTTATGCATACTGATGATCACTGGTAAGTTATTAGCTTTTATGGATGTTGGTTGTCATGTCCGCTAAACTGCTTATTCTTGCTTGTTACGGAGATTGTGGAGAAATGATAGGACTTGGTCTGTGAACTGTTACAGGTTTTTGTTTTGGCATTGCACTTGTGTATTTCTGACTGTTACTTGATCTGTCTGTTATACGGTGATGTATTTAGTTTTTGATTCGAGATAATGGTTCTTTTTATCTTATAACGCAAATAATCATTTATGCTTCAGTTCATTATCTGATATGAATCTTGTTTAGAGATAGTAGTTCGAGAAAGACTGTTAGTATTGCTTTATGATTGCCAACTAGATTTTGATTGTTTGTGTGTGCTATCACAATGTTTTTGTTGGATTTGAAAAAAGTTTGGTTGGCCTGCCAAAAAATGTACAAGGTTTATAGGATGAAATGTGGAACGCTGTTTCTTTTCCCTGCTAAGAACAGCAAAATTTCAACAAACTGAAGCACCAGATTTTACATGCTCAGACATGTGGCACCTGTTGGTCTGTGTCAAAACACAGCCTTTATGGAGTTTGTCTTGAGAAGAGATAGACTTTTGTAGATTCTGATATTCATAATCCCTTTCTTTATTGTGGCTCTATTTGATAACCCGGAAAACAACTTCCAGGAAAAAGATATTTTCTATGGAAGGCATTTTTCTTAAAACATAGTACTTTTCTGTTGTTCAGATAATACTATAAAAAATATTTTTTATTGTTTGGCATGTAATGGAAACTTATGGAATTTTATTAGGGATTATATGCCTATATAAAAATTATAAAAATAATACTCCATATTGTCATTATAATTTATATTACATCCCTAATTTTATATATTTAAATATATTATCCTTTATTTATCACTGTTTGGAATTATAATTTGATTTTTAAAAATTTATAATTGAAATATTCAAAACTTCATAAATAAACGCAATAACATAATATATAATAATATTGCAATATATACAAAATATTATATAAAATGATAATATATTAAACATTGTATAGTATAATTGTCTGCTTTCCTCAAATTTGGAAGATGCTTTCCATAGTTTTTCATGTTTTCTTTGTTGACGGGAAAATTTTTGTTGACTAAATTTTCTTGTGTCTGTCAAATATCAGAAAATCCAGAAAATAACTCTAGAGGTCATTTTTCTGGTTACCAAACAGAGTCTTTATATTTGATCTTTCATTATCAACTTGGATGGTTTAGCCAGGTTCACTTTTGCACTTTCAAACCATTGAAAAGTCATCTTTCTTAAACCATTTGTAGGTGACTGGTGTTGGAATCAATACTGAGTGGGGATTGTTAATGGCAAGTATCTCAGAGGATACTGGTGAAGAGACCCCTTTGCAGGTTTCAGTTTAATGTTCCGTAACAGAACCTAGTTCTAATTCTTGTGATGCATCCTTAAGCTTATTATTGATAACACACTATAGGTGCGCCTGAATGGAGTTGCAACTTTTATAGGCATAGTCGGGCTTGCTGTAGCTGTTTCGGTGCTTGCTGTTCTTTTGGCCAGGTATGTTAAAAATCAATAAATTATTACTTTCTTGATAGATTAATTGTGATGTCACCTAATGTCTTACTATTGATTGGTTTTCTAGATATTTCACTGGGCATACAGAAGATCCAAATGGGGACCCTGAATTTATCAAAGGACAGACTAAATTTGATGATGCATTTAATGATGTTGTTAAAATTTTTACAATTGCAGTAAGTACTCGATAGTCCCTTAGGTTATGTTTCTATAGAGAGGGAATGAGATAGTAATTATCAAAAGTAGAATAGAGTGAGAATAGAATGGTATGACTATTACTTAGTTTGGTTTATTAGAATGAAATACATGTATACTTTCTTAAGATGCGAATAATAGAGCATGATGTCTCAATTTAAGTAATACCAATTCAGTTGGTGAAGTTACTAAAAAACAAATAAAGTAATAGTAAATATAAAAAATCAAGGATGTAAATGTTATTTTACCTTCCTATAAATGAGGGTTTGGGTCTCATTTTTATTTAATTTTGTTTTCTAAATTTCATTTCTACATGCAACTAAAAATCTACTCATTTCATATTTTACGTGATTTGTTCCTAAATCTAGTTGGAATACTATTAATATGTTTAGTTACTTAGAATAATGCTAAGGAATATGCAATAATAAACATAAAAAGACCATTTTACTCTTTAATAAAATCAAAACAATTCATTTATAATTATTTATTTTTTCCTTCTCTCTTTCTTTTCTTTTTGCTTTTGTTTTTCTCTTTTCTTGCTTCTTCTCTCTCTCGCTGGGACCAGATCTAGTGTCCAGTGCACTATTTTGGCTCTGCCACAGGCCAGATCCAGCCCCAGGTGTGCCTTAACAGTGTAGCCACAGGCCAAATGTAGGCATCGCTGACTGGTGCACCTTTATGGTGCTGGGAGGGCCAGATCTGGCCTCCTGATATGCCTTTGTGGCATTGTCAGGGCCAACTTTGGTCTCTGTTGTGCCATTTAGGTGCTGCCAGGAGCTGGATCTCAGTGCTTGGTATGCCATTGCAGGGCTTCCACAGCTAGAATCATTTTTTTGTTTTCTGGCCACCGTCTGCTGCTGGATTATTACCACCCAGTGATTTTCTGTTGCCATAGTATTGGAAAAAACTTAAAATTTCACAATCTTGTGGGGTACATTGTCAACAAAATAGTGTTTTCATTGCTAATGGGCCAGGAATAGCTAAATACCACGGGGGAGTGGGGAAAAGCTATTCCAAAAGTGACCTAAATAGACTTTTGTGACTGGAAAAGCAATAGCTATTCCTATTCCAAAATGGGAATGACTAATCCATCTGAAATAGACTTGGAATGGAGTATCTACTCCCATGAAGCAAAGATAGTTTTACATTTTTATGTTTATTTAACTGGCAGTCCAAGATTTTCTGACTTCGGAGTTGTTCAGGTTACAATTGTCGTTGTTGCAGTGCCTGAAGGGCTTCCTTTGGCTGTTACCTTGACGTAAGTTTAAGTCACAGCTCTTGGTTCCTACTGAGCTAACAATTCAGCTCATGCTGTTGAGTACTTTTTCTATACTTTCCTTACTTTATTCATGGTTTTGTTCTGTGCTTGAGAACTTTTACAGTCTGGCATACTCAATGCGGAAGATGATGGCAGATAAAGCTTTGGCAAGTTCATTAGTTCTACTTTTTATGTGTTTTATTTTATGATTGCTTCTGTATCAAAGTTTTCTGGTTTATTAGTGTCTTTATCTAATAGACACAGATATACAGGTGCGTCGGCTTTCAGCATGTGAAACCATGGGCTCTGCAACGACAATTTGCAGTGATAAGACTGGAACATTGACTGTGAATGAGGTCAGTTCTATCATAAAGAGCATGGATGCATTTGAACTTGATTGAATACTAAGTATTTTAAGACCAAAAGAATGGGTATCTTTTATGAATGATGATAGATATTCCTATATAAGGGTTGCAAGCTGATCCTCCATAATCTATGCACCTTTTCTTTTCACTACTATGATTTTGTGCTTTATATTTTCACACTTGATAAATGGGTATGCGGAAATGTTTCAAGATATATTAAGCTCCTTTCGTTGGTAAGAGAGTTACAGGAGGGAAGTAGCAAGTGCACTATTTGTAACAAAAATATTGCTTCCTTTTTATTAAATGAAATAGGGTTAGGACTTACATAACCTTAGTGTTCTAAGTTTCTTCTCTAGTTCAAGTTTTAGTTAAAATATATTGCAACGTAGTAAACCTTAAGTCTAAACCATTTGGATTCTACTAAATAAATCGTTTTCTTCAATTCTGCTTTATTTTATGGCCATAGATTCTGAAAGGCCTTGGCTTATCTAATCTTTCCTCATTCTTCACAACCTATGGTTTTTTTTCTCCCTCTACCCGATTCGTTTCTATGTTTAAATCACTCTTGCTTTAAATGTGTTCTTATGTCTGTGGTGTATGCCTCAGAACATCTAATCGTTCTTTGTGTATCATCAATAGGTCCCTTCTCTATGTTCTTTACGAAGGTTTCATTTCTTATTCCATTTTTCTTCCATCACCATACTTCTTGACACTCTAATTTCAGCTATGCTATCTTTTTTCTTATTGTTAGCTGTTTCGTAATTGCCTAATGCATGGATTGACAATCATAGTTGATCTTATGCTATTTTTTTTTATTTTCCCTTTCTGTCTTTTTTTTTTTTTTTCATTTAGTTATTTAGTTATCACCTTCATCCACTGTACTCGCATTCATGAACAACAGCCTATTTGTTTCTCCTTATGGATGATCAATTTTCTAGGGACCTCTTGACTATGAATTCTCACTCAAGTTCTAATCCATGGCTCTAAATTTACTCAATTGCATCCCATGCATTTTATTATGAATTTTCTTAAATGAAAACAGGCACTAAACGGAAAAAGTTTCTACATTTGTGATACTTGATTGCAATATTTTCATCCCTTTCTCATCTCTATCTTTTACCCTGTTTTATGATTTTGGCTACATGATTGACATATTCTTCTTGTTGTGCCTTATCTTTTTTTCTTTTTTTTTTTATGCCATATTTCTATCCTTACTTCATGGTTTTGCCTCATCAGGATTGGTCTTGTTTGGTTAAATTTTTTCACATGGTCTTTCCGAGAAGTTTGGGTTTCTGAAATTTGTTTAGCAGTTATAAACCAGTTGTTTGAAAGCCTTTAGATATCAGTCTGATTAACTAGTATCACAGATGACTGTTGTTGAAGCTTTTATTGGGAAGAGAAAGATAAATCCACCAGCTGATTCTTCCCAGTTGCACCCATCAGTTGTGTCTCTGTTGAGTGAAGGAGTTGCACAGAATAGCACAGGGAATGTTTTTGTGCCTAAGGTGAGATTAGTTGTGTTATTTATTCATCGAATTCTTTATGCTAAGGTCAAGAGATAAAAATTTATTCATGCATAAGAAAATATTAGTTTGTGTCTAAGCTTAACTGTTTTGCAGAGGAAATGACTGTTCCTCCAATAAAATATTGGTGTGCATGATTTTTGGAGGAGGTCTAAGTAATGGGTAATGAGTTTTTAGGAAGCATTTTTTCCTGTTGTGTCGCATAGTTTCCTAATGGAAATGTATTTTGGGGTTTTTCTCTGTACTTGTTGATTCAGTTGATTTAATTTCCTTAGTGTTATATTTTCTCAAGTTTCTACATTTTCCATATACTTTTGTGTGTCTGTTTTTTATTTAAATAATTCTGGCCAATAGCATACCTTTAGCTTCTTGCGACTTATCAACTGGTTCTGCTGGTTACCATTGTTGTTGCTCATAAGTCACAGGAAATCACATTAAATTGCGTTCATATTTCCAGGATGGTGGAGATGTTGAGATTTCTGGATCTCCCACAGAAAAAGCCATCCTTTCTTGGGCAGTCAAGGTACCCCAAGAACTTGTTCCTTTGTCTACTGTAGATGTACTTTTGTTTGTACATACTGGTCATTGAAAATTGTGTTGCAGCTAGGGATGAAATATGATGTTATCAGATCAGAATCTACTGTTCTTCATGTTTTCCCTTTCAACTCAGAGAAAAAGCGAGGGGGTGTGGCATTACAACGGGTAGTGGCTTTAGTCTCACTTCTTGATGCTTTTTTACTTTGTTGATCCTACTATATTGGGAAGATTTAAAATGGAATTATCAAAAGTTATTAAACAAATTACATTCTTTGTTC
Source organism: Theobroma umbraticum (assembly GCF_002168275.2). NCBI lineage: Eukaryota > Viridiplantae > Streptophyta > Magnoliopsida > Malvales > Malvaceae > Theobroma > Theobroma umbraticum. The sequence goes on from NW_018397270.1 coordinate 499,221, forward strand.
ATGGGAAAAACTCTGATGACATTACGAAACAATTGATGATTTCTGTCCTGGGAATATTGACATGATTGTGCATGATTATTGTACAGATATTGGATGTATGTTTCCTTAATTCTGTTTTTTTTAACTTTTTCTGAGAAGATGAATTTGGTCAAACTTTTGACAGACTGGTTTTATCAAAGCATGGATTTGAATACTGCTGTATACAACACCAGTTTTGGTTTCAAACATATCAAAGAAAATGTTAGCCTCTTTTAACTTTAGTTCAGATGGTGGTGTATCTATGATATTGATGGCATCTTGATGTATGATTTCATATCATGGTTAGCCTCATTTTCAAAATTTGATTGGTACCCTAAAACATTCTTTAAATCATGTAGAGTGACGGATTTTTATTTCAGTTTATATTTCATTTCAGATGGTGATGAATTTGAATGTTGGTGGTAATTAATGTTGTCTTGCTATATGAATTCATATCATTAATAATTGTGTTGCATCAACATTTCAGTGGTACCCTAAAATATTCATCAAAGCTTGTGAGTGACAACATTTCACTTCTATTGATAGTTGATATTGTTAGTGTATTATCGGACTGGTTAAGGACATCATTGCTTGGAACATTTGTTGTCCAAAACTTTTTGATTGGGGTATGCAGGCTTGCCTTTTGTTTGTTCAGCTGAGGGATTGGGAAATGAGTTGGCTAAATGTAGGCTGGTTTATTTAATATATTTTGGGAGTCACAATCTATCCATTTATACTAAAAGTGAAAAGTTAGTCCTCTGGCCTTGATAGTTTAAAATTGTGTAGTGTATTTTGGTCTTTTTTGTCTTTTTATGACCCCTTTTTTACATGTTTTTGGTATTAAAAATTTTCAAGAGAAAACTAGGAGAGAAGAGAGAGTGAAAGGGGTGGCAAAGCTTGAGAGGTGGCCTAGGGAGAGGGGAAGGGAGTGGGGAGAGGGCTAGGAGCTGGGGGAAGGAGGTTCAATCACTGGTGGAAGAGGGAGGACAGAAGAAATGAGAGGGAGGAAGAGGA
>NW_018397270.1:500262-515533 GCF_002168275.2 Theobroma umbraticum
GGAGTGAACTTTTGTGGGGGAAGTCTAATCTGGAGCGCCTCATGCCGAACTGTGCTGGGCAGGGCTGGATCAATACCACCCCTGTTGTGCCGATGAAGGTGCTGATCTGGCCCACTTGCCGGTGGAAATGAAGGAGGGATAAAGAAGAAAATGGGAAAACTGAAAAGGAAAAAAAAGAATAGAAAAATGGACAGTGGGTTTTGACGGGTTTTGAACTTTTGGGAAGAAAGAAAGATAAAGGAGGGAAAGAGGGCAAAGGAAAAAGAAGAAAGAAAAAATGAAAATTTGAAAATAAATATGAAAATTGTTATTATTTTGATCTCTTTCAGATTTACCTTGCTTTCCCTTTATTTTTTCCTTGCTTTTTATATATTTTCTTATAAAGTATTTATAATTTTAAAATAATTTGAAAAATTTGCCGAATAAAAAAATTTATTGATTTATAGTTTTAAAAATGGAAAAAAATTTTGCCTGCCACAGCGAAGAGAGTGGTTAGTATTTATTGATTATGCAGCCTATGTACGAGATATGGTAGGAAAACGGTGAATTCTCAGCTGCTCTAAATATTGAACTTGCCTTCGTACTTTGATGTTTACTTGATCAAGTGTTTTTACTTCATGGGAATACTGCTGAAATGTCCAAGTGCCTTTTGGTAGAACTTATTTAAGGTGCTGCAGAATGTTCTAAAAAAAGAAAGCTTTTTTCGCCTAATATTTTGAACTTGCTGGACTATTGATATTAATTTATACAATGTCCTTTAGTGTAATGAATTTTTGCATTTTGTCTTTTTGGCAGTCTGATTCTCAAGTTCATATACATTGGAAGGGAGCAGCTGAGTTAGTTTTAGCTTCATGTTCTAGATATCTTGATTCAAATGGTTGCGTGCAATCGATCAAAGAGGAAAAGGTTAGTGTTTATGTATATGCAGAGTAAATTTTTTGGGAAGTCATTAAACTTATATCCTTTTCCCACTTTACTCACTGAACTTCAATTTGTCCTGATTTGATAACTAAACTTTTTAAATTGTAGTCAATATGGTTACCTTAACAGATTTTATATTCAAATAAGTGATGTAGTTATTAGGTAGTAACCATTTTTAAACATTTTTTTGAAGTTTTTCCCCTTTTTTGTCTGCTCATTATTCTTTCCTTCTTTTTGGTCTATTTCTTCATTATTTTCATTGAATTATCATTTTAACAAAACAAAGAAACAAATATGAGAAAAAAATGGGTCACAAAAGTTAACATGGATTTTTTAAATGATGTGGCTATTTAGTGGCTATTATGTCATTATTGTCATTTTTTTGGACGAAAGCACTTATAGTGACCACATTTGGTATGCTGAAAAAGTTAGTGACCCAATTGAGACGAATTGAATTTCAGTGAGCAAAATGAGGAAAGGGTAGAACTTTAGTTCCCACCCAAGAAGTTTACTCTTGTATATTTACACACACAAAAACACGCAAACACTTTGAAAGATCTCCAGGGAAAAAATGTTGCAGGAATTTTCTTCTCATATTTGACATACATGCACACACTTTTCCAGAATTAACTTTTAGCTTTTAAAATTTTTTAATTGTTTAGGCTTACTCCTTGCTGTATTGGTAGGCATAGATGATATGCAGACTGATTATTGATGTATGGAAACCGTGTGTGAATACGTTATGAATTAATGGTTGTTCATTACAACCATTAAACCATGTGTATAATGCATTCAAAAAAAAAAAAAAAGATTCTGTTATCCAGAAATATGTTGTGTGGTCCATAATAAGTCTACAATCTACTATTGTATGATTGAAAACTGGGACTTTGTTTCCTCCGATTCCTTCCAGAATACATAATTATTTTAGGATTATACGTCCAAACAATAATTTGTAGAATTCTTTTCCTAAATTCCTTTTATCTATTTGGTAATTATTGCTTGAAATAAATTATTTTCTGCTATAACTACACTCATGATGTGGCCTATTTTTATACCAGTTTCATGGTTATTTATATGTTTCAGTATTGGCATTGCATTTGGTAATCTGTTTTCGAGACAATTTGTGCAAGGCATCAGTTTGACATGCATGTCCCTTTAACCATAAACAATGGGCAGTGAGTAAATATCAGCATTTACCAATTTTATTAATTTCTGCATTTTTGCAGGATTATTTTAAGGCTGCTATTGATGAAATGGCAGCAAGCAGCCTGCGCTGTGTTGCCCTTGCATACAGATTGTGTGAAAAGGAAGAAATTCCTACTAATGAAGAGAGCTTAAATGGATGGGTCTTACCTGAAGATAACCTTGTCTTGCTTGCTGTTGTTGGTATAAAGGTACCTATCTTTTTTAGTTATAGTATGAATACCCAGTATTGGTCTTTTACAAAATGGTATTTGTACACAGTTGATTATTATTCTGTTAGTAGCCTTTCTACCTTTTGACCTTTGACTTTATGTTTGATATCTATAAATGAATTTATGTGAGGCAGCTCTAAATGGCAATATAAAGCTTGTGTCAAAGACTGAAACAACTCCTCTTTCCCCTTTGAGTGTGAATTTTTTAATGAGATATATCACTAAACAAAGTCTTTCATGCACAGATATGCAAGCATGTTGATCTGTCATTAGAAACAAAGTCTGTCTTTGAAGTTGATTTAGGTAGATTAACTCTGTGAAAGAAAAAAAAGAAACAGAAAATTTGACAATGGTGTATTAACATTGGGGCGTTGTAAAGACACCAATCGTGGTGAGGTTAGAAACCCCATTTAGGTGACCACCAACCTTGGTGAGGTTAGAAACCCCACTAAGGTGAATAATGGTCAAAATTCCACTTTGGTTGGCCAAACCAAAAATACTAAATTCTCTCACTCTTCTGAAAAGAGCTTAGAGAAAATAAGCACTCTTGCTTACTAATGAAAATATTCTTTATTAATTCTCAGCTTGAATGTGTTTAACAATTAAGCTCAGAGGGTTTTATATAATTTTCCTTAAGGAAGAGAGTTCTAACTTTCCTATGTGCGATTATTATATTTCTTAAATAAATAAATAAGGAAATAACTTAACCTAAATTTCCTTGGAGTACAATTGAGGTAAAAGATAATTAGTTTAACCCAACTTAATGCGCAAGTAACTTAAATAACATACTCTTATATCATTCTGTCTAGATTAGAGAAAAACCACCTTTAAGATCCATGTCTTCTTCGTCTTCTCTCAAAGTGTCTAGCTAATCCTCTATTATGAGCTTTTCAAATAATAGATTGGCATAGAGAATATTGAGTGATGCACAGTTGGTTACTTTTGAAAAGATACCCTTTTTGTTTGTGAAATTGTCGATAAGGATGTTGAGAACTGGACTTCTATATCGTCAAATCCTAGATCTTTCTCATACCATTATTTCACAACTTTAAACCCAACAACCTTTAATTGTAAGGTAGAGAGAAGAGTAAGGCGACAACTTAGAGCATCAGTTACCTTGTTTTGCACACTTGACTTTTGCTTGAGGAGAATTGGAAAAGCTTGAAAAAACTCACTCCAAGCTCCTTGTTGGTGATTAAACTTGTGTTGGGAGTTGAGATGTTTGAGAGCTTCATGGTCAGAATACAAGACGAATTCCTTTGACAACAAATAGTGGCTTCAATGGTCCAGGGTTCGAATAACAACATAAAACTCTTTTATCATACGTTTAGTAGTTAACTTTGCATCATTGAGTTTCTCACTAAAGAAGGTAATCGGTCATCCCTCTTGAGATAGAACAGCATCAATATCTACGTTGGAGCGATCACAACAAGCTTCAAACACCAAATCAAAATTCGAAAGTACTAGCACGGGGCCTCAATAGTCCTCTTTCAATTCCTTAAAGCTATGTTGTGCTTTTGTACTCCATATAAAACTATCTTGCTTAAGGTATTCAGTAAGTGGAGCAGCAATAGAATTGAAATTTTTGATGAAACGTCGATAAAAGAGGTCAATCCATGAAAGCTTTGAACATCATGAAGTGACGTTGGAACTGACCAGTTGATAATAGCATCAACTTTGCTTTGGTCTAGTTCAATTTCTTGGCTTGACACAACATATCCCAAAAAGATAACTTTATTTGTCATAAATTCTCACTTCTTTAAGTTAGCAAAAAGCTTTGGCTCTCAAAGTACTTCAAAGATTTGCTGTCAATGTTCAAGTGTTCCTTCGGACTTCTACTATACACCAAAATAAACCACAACAAGCTTCTCAATAAAAGGACAAAATACCTGGTACATCGGTGCATAAAAGTGTTAGGTGCATTACAGAGGTCAAATGGCATAATTGTGCATTCATATAACCCATCATGAGTTTTAAATGTAGTTTTCCATTCAACTCCAGGTCGCATTTGAATTTGGTGATAACCATTACGTAGATCAATCTTGAAGAAAATGATAGCACCATGCAATTGATCCAACAAATCTTTAAGTCTAGGAATGGAAAAACAATACTTGATGGTGATTTTGTTCACGGCACAGCTATTAATGCACACACGTCATGTTCCATCTTTTTTTAGAACTAATAAAGTAGGAGCAACACGAGCTAACACTTTATCTTGTCAGGCTTTTTTTCAAAAGTTGTTTGACTTGATGTTATAACACTCTATACTCTTACGAAGTCAACTTTCATCTTTAGTTATCATAGCAGTGTTAAGGTTACGGCAAACAGCAAGAGCTTCTGCATGGTCAGTAGGAACTTCATTTGTCTCATCGTCGTTGAATATTTCTAGATCATCTTCTACTCTTTACATGATATAACTTATTCTTCTAGTAAGGAGATAATTCTTTGATTTATACGATCATAAGCAACATGCCCAAATCCTTGACATTTGAAGCACTTTTTGTTGACATTAGGAGCATGAGTAGAAATAGTTTCTTTATCATTATTGCTTGTGGTTTTGAAAGAATTTACCTTTGGAGGTAGAATGGTTACCGAACTTTGTCTCCTACGATTGGAGGTAGAATCTTTTTGTCTAGATGAACTCACTAAGTTTTTCTATGATCGTTGATTCTCAACCTTTAATGCTAATCCGATGACATCATTTAAGTTCCAATATGGTTGTAGTTGAATATATGCAATTTCAATATTGAGACCTCTAAGATATTGAGCTATCGTTTGCTCTACAGGTTCTTGGACATTACATTTCATGTGAAGTTGCTTGAACTCCATTGTATATTCTTCCACTGACATTGTTCTGTGTCTCAAGTTATGAAATTTAATAAAAATTTCCTGTCGATAATGCTCAAGAAGAAACTTATACTTGAGTTCACGACGCATTTTATCCCATGTTCTGATCTTGTTACGGCCTTCTCTTTGTTATTGTCGTTTGAGATTTTCCCACCTGATAGAGGCATGTTTTTTAATTTAATTGCAACAAGCTTCACACGTTTTTTATTAGGAACATTTTTGAGCTTGGAAACTCTTTCCACTGTGTAGAGCCAATTAAGAAAGTCATCAAGGTGAAGCCTTTCTTCAAACTCAAAAGTGTTTCCTTGGATTTCCAAATCTCTATTAGCAACAATTCTTAGAAAACGTATAGGTACCTCTTCATCAGAAGACGAGTCTTGATGGAAGGATTGGTATTATTCTCTTCATCATTAGAGCTGCTGTTATTGATTTGAGCAGCATCACGTCTTGCATGTTGCTCTTATAATTCTTGAATTTGGTGATGTAATTCCTCTACCTCGATCTCGTGAATATTTTTTTCACAATTTTAACGTTTTGACAGCATTTTGTTGTACGGTGATGACGATGTGATGATGTAGAAAAACAATGATAGAATTATAAAACAATAAAAGAAATAGAATTATCCAAACAAAGGGAGTCAAAACCCTAAAACGAACTTGAATTATGCAACGAATAATGATCCTCTCGCTTTGATACCAAATTGACGTTGAAGCGTTATGGAGACGCCAATCGTGGCAAGGTTAAAAGCCCCACTAAGGTGAATACCAACCTTGACGAGATTAGAAATCCTATTAAGGTGAATAATGGTCCAAACCCCACTTTGGTTAGCTAATTAAAAAATTCATAAATATTATATTTTTCTGAAAAGAGTCTAGAGAAAATAAGCAGTCCTGTTTACTAAAGAAAGTAATCTTTATTAATTCTCAATTGAATGTGTGTAACAATTAAGCCTCTTTTATATAACTATTTCTAAGGAAACTTTCTCATGTGGGATTAGTACAATTACTAAATAAATAAATAAATAATCTAATCTAAATTTCCCTGGATTACAAGTAAAGTAAAAAATAACATAGTGTAACCTAATTTAATGCGCAAGTAACCTAAATAATATACTCCTGTATCATATGTTTAACCTTCATACCATGGCATTTCTCCCTGTTTTTTCCCCACTTTATAGCATTATAGTGCCATTATTTGTGTGCATGTTTGAATTTAGGGGTGCCATTAATGCTCATCTTATTATGTGTACTTTACCACACGATGATTGATTGCTTCTTCTATCATCAAATCATTGAAAATGTTCCTGTCACTAAATTTTAATACTCAAAAAGACAACCATTGTTGAGAATTTGGTGAGTGCAAAGAATTTAGTGACCCATCAATGGTTTTATGCTTGTAAGAAAAGAAATCTTACATTTGCTTCACACAGATCCTCAGGTTTAATGAGAAATATGCCAAAAAAAATATAAAATAACTGGTGTGCTGTTGTATTAGATTATAATTATTTATTGAAAAAAGTTGGTCTCCTTATACACATAAAAGAAGAAAAGTTTTTTTTTTTTTTTTTATAAAGCTGGACTATGCTCTTCCATTTCTTTATAGTTATTAGTTTGGATGCATTGTAGACTTCTTTTTGCCAAAATTCTAGACTTCTTTTTGCCTGTGTAGAGATTGAGTTAGGAAGCTTCCTATCTTCTTTGGATTTAATTTGCAACTGAGCAAAAGCTGTCCCTTGGGGGGTTTTGCCATTTGTCTTCAATTATTTTAATCAATCATTAATAGTCCAGCTTCATTGTGAACTAGATTTCTTCACAGTGAAACTGCTGCCATTTTTAAGCTAATATAATTTTCACTTGCAGGATCCTTGTCGTCCAGGTGTAAAAGATGCTGTGAAAATATGCATGGATGCTGGTGTTAAGGTAATTTGATGGCTTCATAAGATTAGCTTCAAAATTAATTCTACCCTTGGTACTTAGCAAAGCCTATTTTTTTTAATTACTATAATTTCAAACAAATATTTGATATGTTGATGAATGATAATGATTTGTGCAAAACTATCTATTTTCATATATTATGATTAAATTACTTGCAAAATCATTAATTGGAACCATAAAGTTATGAATCTTTAGGTACGCATGGTCACTGGGGATAATATCCAAACAGCAAAAGCAATAGCTTTGGAGTGTGGGATACTTAGTTCTGCTGAAGATTGTACTGAGCCTACTATCATTGAAGGAAGGGTGTTCCGTGCCTTATCTGAAAAAGAAAGAGAACAAGTGGCCAAGAAAATATTGGTATCTGTTGGCTGTAATTTTTTGATTATACACCTTTAGTTTCTGATACTTATTCTCAAATGTCAGTTACATGTTTTGTTGATTCAAACATGAAAAAATTGCTATTTTGGAGCGATGTGTAGGTAATGGGGAGATCGTCTCCAAATGACAAGCTTTTGCTTGTTCAAGCCTTACGTAAGGGAGGGGATGTTGTGGCTGTGACTGGAGATGGTACTAATGATGCTCCTGCACTCCATGAGGTTTGTTGTCTCTATATCTCTTAAGTTTTCTACGTTAACTTAGAAATTTATTTTTGGTGTGATGGTGCTTTATGGTGCATCTTATATTATTAAGTATTGGCTTAGTATCTATGTGTATCCTCATTCTATTTGCATATTCCATTTTCATACTCGTTTAGAAATGCCAAATTGGTATGCCCTTTTCACACTAATTTTGGACCTGCACCAATCTTATTATATAAAAATTGTGTGAATGTTAGTGATAAGTCATCAAACATGGAAAATAGTTCTAGTGCTTAGTACCAGCTAGGTGAACTATCATGGACCAATTCTTTCCCATTCAAACAGCTTTGTTCGTATATGTAATGAACCCTTACTCTGCCTCTGATACTGCATGGTGACTACACCATGGTTTCCATGCCTTCCTTTGCTTATCTCCCCTTTTTGCATGTATTTTTTCTTTCCCATTCAATATTGATTGCATTTTTACTGGTTCTGTATTTTAGGCAGATATAGGTCTGTCTATGGGTATTCAAGGTACCGAAGTTGCAAAAGAAAGTTCAGATATCATTATTTTGGATGATAATTTTGCTTCTGTTGTGAAGGTTAGTATACATATTGCATGCTTTTACATGGATATTATTGTTACCTCTCTTCCTGTATCCTACTGCTGAAATTGAGGAAGGCTTGTATAAAATTTCTAGCTATTGAGGCTCACCTTTGTATCCTTAACATAGGTTGTTCGCTGGGGTCGTTCTGTCTATGCCAATATTCAGAAGTTTATACAATTCCAGCTTACGGTTAATGTTGCGGCTCTTGCAATCAATGTTGTAGCAGCAGTATCCTCTGGTGATGTTCCTTTAAATTCCGTGCAGGTACAGTTCTTTCTCTGCCCCTCCAATGTCCCTACATCTTTTTTTATATAATTTGACTATAGTTCAAAAGTTTAGACCTTAATAAATGTTCTCTAATTTTTCAAAAAAAAAAAAGAGTTAAATAGAAAATGGTTAATACCCAAAATTACCGCAACTTCTTGCCTATGAAATTTGGTTTTCAGTTAACTGTCCCATAGATTGATGAAAGTTACGCTTTTCTCATTAGTACCATTTTATCAGCATAGAGGGTGTGAATAATCTATGTATTTCTTCTGTTGAGTGCATCCTTGATGGTGTATGTTTTCAAGATAGGCTGGTTTTATCAGAAACACTTTGTATGTCTCGGTTCATGATATAGAAATGGGAACAGGGTATGCTAGCTAGCTAATTTTGTAGTATGAGGGGTCGGGGGTAGGCTTAATTGGTAGCTATTTTGGGTCGTGGTATGTGGTCAGCTGTAATTTGATGAGGTTGATTATAAGTGATTATAAGAGATATTCTTTTTTGAAGAAATAAGTGATTTAATATATAATAAAGAAGTTGAAGTGGGAAAGAAGTGGTTTTTTCATTTAAAAATGAAATGAGCTTTTCTTTAACTATAAAATTGTATGTGGGCTTTTAAATTATTGATTCAAAAGTAAGCTTTCAATGTCTTTAGAATGGGTATTACAGTTTAAAAGCCTGAATAACATTTGTTTTTTCAGTTTCGGACTACGGGAGATAGACAGCAGAGTGGAATTCTGTTTCTATTTAATTTAATATTCTTTTGGGGGTTAGGCCATGAATCAAAATTTTCACTTCGTGTCTCTGTCTGTAGGTGGTGATGAAACCATAAAATTAGTGGAGTTTGCATGTAGAATTAGAGTTCAGACTTTGTGTTGTTTCTGTTGGGGTAAAGAAAGGAGAAAAACAAAAGTTACTGTTATTTGGTCAAACTATGGAGCTATGTACATTAAAATGTCTCTTTATGATGACTGAAGTTTGAATGTTTTAACTGTCCTGGTACAGTTATTATGGGTTAACCTGATCATGGATACTCTTGGAGCACTTGCATTGGCTACTGAACCACCAACAGACGACCTTATGCATAAGACACCAGTTGGTCGAAGGTCTGTTACTTGTTTGCTTATGTGAATATTTCATAGTGTACTTAGAATCGTAACATTATAGTTTATATTTAGTATCAAGTATGCTGTCATAAATGTTAGTATCTTGTATGCTGTCATAAATATGGCAACCATCTATTGACTTAATTTTTGATTAGCAGACATTTTTCTGTACCGCTTTGTTTGATGGGTAAAATACCATGGTTTTCTGGTTCTTGAAAAAAAATTAATCTGAGAAAATATTCTAAGGTCTTTTTGGGGAATTTTAGAAACTTATAATTTTTGGGTTATCTTTTCAAATATTACTGTGCTTGACATTCTAAATCTTTGATGGTTTTAGAATTATTCTTTTTGAATTCTTCTCAATTCTGGGATTATCTGGTTTGAAAGAAATCAAAGTTTCCACCCTCACGTCTTCATTCAATGTTGTCAAATCTTTGAGGCTTGTTTTTTTTTTAATTATTATTAAAGGTTGCTAACCCACACTTTCTGGTTGTCAAGCATATATACTGAAATGCTACTGATTTCATTCGCTATAACTTACTTTCTTAAATTGTCAAGTGGTCCTGTGTCCTATCATTGGAATCTTTCTGGTGATTTCAGTTTAGCAAGGAAGTTTCCGGCTAAAGAAAACAAATCTTTCAAGGTAGCAGTATGGTTCTCTAAAATTGACTTAGAAATGCCCCATGTTTGCTTCTGCAGACATTTCTGAGAGGGTACACTTTTTAGCTTGTTGAAGAGGAGGGGAATTCAGTGGAGTGAAAGGGAAGGGCTGCTGAGTCACCTTGCTTTTAATAGTCTTTTTTACTATTTCTCTACTCTCTTTTCAGCTTGTTTACTCTTTCAAGCTCGTGTAACGACTGTGGTCTGGTTTACTTTTAGCAATTTGAAATGGAGTGGCTCTTTGAATGATTTGAATGCTTTTGCGAACATAAATATTTATATGATTTGATGGAGCTGAATTTACCATTGTTTCGTTGATATATATAATGGTCTTGTGCTGTTCATTTGAATGTTTTATCTTCTCAGGGAACCTCTAATTACAAACATCATGTGGAGAAACTTACTCATACAGGTATTTGTTCTCTTGGATCCTCACAATATGACTAATTATTTTCTCCTGTTAACTTTGCACTTTTCATAGCGGTCTGTTCGTTTGCAAGTTTATTTGATCAAGAGTTGTTAACTCAGATAGTCTGGGAATATAGCTTCATGGTTCCCTGTTGTCTTATTATCTTTTCACATCGTTTCAGGCTTTGTATCAAGTTACTGTCCTCCTTGCACTCAACTTCGCAGGCTTGACCATTCTCCATTTGAAGGATGATGGTAACAGGGAACATGCTTTTGAAGTGAAGAATACTTTGATATTCAATGCATTTGTGATGTGTCAAGTAAGTACTGTGTGACAAGCCTGAAATTCTGGGGTTGATATTTGGATTTACTGCTATTAATTTTACTTCATTGATTAGATTAAAGGTCTTCTTTATTCTAATCTTATTGATTATTTTTATGAGGCTTTAAATTAACGCTGAATCATACCTATTTAAACCATATGTGCATTTAGTTTTAACTGAAGCTTGAGTTTGATAACTGTTGTAATCACAGATATTCAATGAGTTTAATGCTAGAAAGCCAGAAAAAATCAATTGCTTCAAAGGAGTGACTAAGAACTATCTCTTTATGGGAATAGTTGGATTTACGTTCATTCTTCAGGTGATCAATCTTGCATTTTTTTTTTTGCTTTTCGTGGGCTGTGATGTTTTATTTGAGGTCAAACAATATGCATATCTTTTATTCAATGTTTATCAACATTAAAAATAAAAAAGAGACATATAAGGATGAAAAAAGGAAAAATTAAAAGAGAGAAATAAATTATTTAGGATTATTTTAAATTCAAGAAAATTCATAATGTTTGAAGTGAAAAAATATCTAAAAAATTTAAATAATAATGTGTTAGAGCTCAAGTTTGTGATTCTTTTACCCCAAAAACAGCAAACCCAGATGGATTTGTCTCACTACTACCCCAAGTTTCCTTTACCAGAAACAACCCAAAGCTCAAAACTAGCATATCTTTGTTCTTTATAAAAGGCTAAAAACTTCAATAGCTAAGACCTAAAAGATGGTGTCTTGGGTAGCTATGGAGCTTGAAAACCAGAGGATGATGGGTACAGAAAGCAACTGGCAATGATCATTATCAGACATACCGAACATTAGGCTAGTTGAAATTAATTTCCTGTTTGTGTACAGAATAAAAAAAGAGAAAAACACTCACTTTGATGGTTAAGAACAAGGAGGAAAACAAACAAGAAAGGGAGAAAATTAAAAGTTTTTATATATTAATGTAGTATCTTTTTCCATTATCAAGAAATGGAAACTAAGATTAATGAACAATGAAGAAGAAAATTCTAGAAAGATTAAGACTTTTCATTTTTGTAAATAACTGTTGATTAATGGTAATGAATAGGAAACAAGAGGGGTCAAAGTATATTGAAGGGGTTTTTTGTATTTTACCTGTTTTATTTGTATTGATCTTTTTGACTTGGTTTACTCAAGATACTAAGTTGAAATGTTTCATAGATAATCATCATTGAGTTCCTTGGAAAGTTTACCTCAACAGTTAGACTTGGTTGGGATCTATGGCTAGTATCACTTGGCATCGGCGTTGTCAGGTAGGCTCTGTTCCTTCCTCTTGTCAATTTTAGTTATCCAAGTAGCTTGAGAGAGTGTTGAAATGTCGGTATTGCTCTATATTGTTCGTGGTAATTGATGTGAGTTAACATTTGACACAACTCCAAAGTTGTTTTTTCATATATTTGGGTTTATTGCAAGAATGTTTGAAGTTTAGAAATTTGCCACCAGTTTTTGAGCCCTAAGCTGTAAAACTATCTAATTCTAATTAGTTTTTGCATGGAACATGCTTCATTAAACTTATTTGCCATCAAAAAAAAAAAAAAGAAGCATCACTGACTGCTGTTATCATTTGAAGCTGGCCTCTGGCAATGGTGGGAAAGCTGATTTCAGTCCCCAAGACTCCATTTGCTGCATACTTGACAAGGCCATTTCAACGATGCAGAAGATCTCAGAATGCATGAATTCGGTGTCTCTGTTGTTCCTTGCAATAAGTAAAAATTTGACAAATTGGAGAATTGTTAATGCTTGGTATATAGGGTTGCCAAAGAGCAAGGCGGTGGCCCTAGTACCCTTACATGGCTTCAGGCTAAGCTCAAGGTAAGCCAGTGTAAAGGCACTAATTTTCCAAAGATAATTAATATTATTTAAGGCAAAGAAACTCAATGAATTGTATCATACAAGCTTTGGGTATATGATTTTGTTCATAAACCTCTGAAGAGTTTGCTTCCTGTAATCTCCCAGTGTGTAGTATTGGTCATGAAATAAACGTGCTTCAATTGTATCCATCGCTTTTATTCTTTTAGAGAGAGCTTAAGAGTAAATAAAGCAGGTGGAGTCAATCCTGTTTCGTAAGAGGACATTTTGGTCTCTTTAATTTTAAAATGATATTTTACTGTTCAAAAAAATTTGTAATCTAATATTGCATTAACATTTTAGACAAAAATATTCCAAGAACTTTCATAAAAATAAAATAAAGAAATTTTGATGTGTATTTTTTCAAATTTTTATTTTTTGCGTTCCGGTCAACCTGAATCAACATATGTTCCTCGAATATTTTTTTCCCTTTGAATTTGGTTTTTTTATTTTTTTCACAATTAAAAGAATTTTGACTGGAAGAGACAAAAAATTTGTTGATGTTTCATGGCCACTGCTATTTGAAAAGAAGATTCACTAACATTGATCTCATGGAAGCTGCACCCGTCAAGGTTTTCTATTTTTTTCTTCTACGATCTTTTTATAATATTTTTTTATCCATTTTGGGTTCAGAATCTTGTTTTTAATGATTAATTATCAAATTCTTTTTTTTTAATTTATTGGCTTTTTTGGGTTCAAATTTTGTTTAGATATTTTTTCTAATCAAGGGTTTTTGAGGATCAACAGTTTTTTTTTTTTAAAAAATAGAATATGCCTAAATTGGAAAAAATGGTATAAGGGGTATTTGTATTTTAACATATTTATGTGGTAAAAGTCGGATTAATAAGAGGGGTTAAAGTGTCATTTTAAAAGTAATTAGATGAATCTTTTTAAAAAATTTTGCCCAATTTAAAAACCTCTTTTGATCTAATTCGAATTTGAACTTATTTAACTTGATTTGATTAACACTACAAAAAAATTTTTATCCGTTGAAAAATTCTCATGGATTTTTAATGAATTTTTGACGGAATTAAATTTGACATCTCGTGAAAAAATCGTTAAAATAATATTTATTATTATTATTATTATATAAATCTTTTCATGAAAGAAGAATATATATATATATTTTAATAAACGAATAACATTTTATAAGTATATATATATATATATATATATACACGTTCATAAATAAATAAGAAGTGATTACATTATTGAACATACTTAGCATACTATATCATTATATGAATATTTTATTAGCTCTTTCTCACTATATATATATATATATATATTATAAACTTTCATAAAAAAATAAACTATATATGTGTATATATATATATATATACACTATCATAAATAATTAAGAGGTCAGTAAATTACTGCACATAATAAATATGATATAATATATATGGATAATATATTAACATTATAATATATAAAAATAATTTCATAAAAGAAGAATATAGATGTATATACATGCACTTTTCAAAAAAGAATAATATTATGTTGTTGTTATATTTATGAATGTTGAAGATTGAGTTAATGTTATCCATTAGTAGAGTCTCAATAAAGTGGGAGTCAAAGTAACAGAATCCTATAATCTGGGAAGCCACTATTTTTAGCACAAAATTAGGAAATAGACTCCTCTATAAATAAAGTCAATTCTTTTGTTTTTATTATCAGTTTTCAAATCTTTATATACTCTTTAATCTTGTATTGTTTCTTTTAATACAGAGGTCATTTATTGCTTACATATTTTATTGTGTTTATCTTTCAATTTCCTACTGTTCTATTATATTTAGCTCTTTATACTTGATCCTTTTGTATCATTTTGGTACTAGAGCTTAGTTGTAAGGCGTTTTTTGTTCGTGCTGATCAAGATGGGAGGGAAGTTTGAACAAAATTTGAGATTCTATGTTTTGATGGAACAAATTTTGCATTATGGAAATAGAAGATGCATGTAATGCTTGTGAAGTATGTTGTGTTGTTACCCTTACTACAAAGGAAGTTTGACCCAAAGGCATGACTGATAAGCAAATTGCTAAGAAGGATGAAATGGCCTTGGCAAATTTGCAACTAGCTTTGGAAGATAATGTTTTGTTCAATATAGAGATAGAGGCTGTGGGACGAGCTCAAAAGTATTTATGAAGGCAAGTCTTTAATGAATAAAATCTTCTTGAGGCATCAGTTGTATAACTTGAAGATGAGAGATGGAGATTCTGTGTAAGAACATCTTAATCAGGTCAATTCACTTTTCAGTCAGCTTTAGGCCCTTGATGTTAAGATTGATGGTGAAGAAAAGCCAAGTATCCTACTTTGTTCTATGCTTGATTC
>NW_018397270.1:515543-519457 GCF_002168275.2 Theobroma umbraticum
TTGATTATGAATCTAAGCCATGTGAAGGTTCTTGATGTGGATTCCATTGTAGCATCACTACTAACAGAGGAAATGAGGAGTAAATCTACTCAATCTAATCTTGGTGATGCTATTTATGCTCGAGGTAGATCCATTGAAAGAAATTTTGGTAATAAAGAAAAATCAAGATCCAAGTCAAAGGGCAAGAAGAAATTGACAAAGCACAGGAATTGTGCAAGTCAGGGCATGTGAAGAAGGATTGCAGACACCAAAGAAATGAGATCTTGCGACAAGTAATTCTCATGGTAACATAGTAGAAGACACTTTAATAGAAGAATATGGAGATGCATTAGCAGCAACATCAAAAAAATCATAAGTCCTAAATCAATGGATTCTTGATTCTACAGCATATTGTCATATGACTCCACACAAGAAATGGTTTCACACTTATAAACCATGTGAAGGTGGCATTGTTTAGATGGATGACAACAAGGAATGTCAAGTAATGGGAGTTGGAGAGATGAAAATCAAGATGTTTAATGGATGTGTCCGCACCATTTCTAGTGTTCGACATGTACTTGCCTTGAAAAGAGTCTTTTGTCTTTAGGGATGTTTGACAAACTTAATATGAGATTTGTTGGGAAAATCATCATTTGAAGGTGATGCAAGTCATCATGGTGGTAGCCAAAAGAGAATTGAAGGGCAATCTATATAGATTGATTGGTGAAACCTTAGTTGGAGAAGCTATAGTTGCCCGGGTCAAGTCAAACCTCTCCATGGTTTGGCATAGGCGATTAGGGCACATGAGTAATCGTGGACTTTAAGTACTTACAAATCGAAAGCTTTTTCCTAGTTTCAAATCTATTTCTACAAGTTTTTGTGAGGATTGTCTATATGGAAAGCAACATAGATTGGCTTTCTCTTTGTCGACAAATAAAAGTCAGAATTTTCTTGATTTAATCCATGTTGACACTTGAGAAGTACCTGTTGTTTCTATTGGCAGATATTCCTACTTTGTGACTTTAATTGACGATTTCTCCTACAAGGTATGGATTCTTATGCTTAAAAGTAAGTCAGATGTTTTTGAGATATTCAAGATGTTCAAAGCACTGGTTGAAAATCAAAAGGTTTTGAAAATTAAATGTCTCCGAACTGATAATGGGGGAGAATTTTGCTTCAAGGAGTTTAATGTTTTATGCAGTGAACATGGTATTAAAAGACAATTAATAATGCCAGGAACACCATAGCAAAATGGTGTTGCAGAAAGAATGAATCGCACTTTCTTGGAATGTGTTAGAAGTATGATGAGCATTGCAAAGTTAGGTAAGGAATTCTGGGCAAAAACTATAAGTACTGCTTGTTACCTAATTAATCGTTCTCTAGTAGTGTTTATTGATTTGAAAGTTCCAGAAAAGTTTTGGAAAGGGAAACTTGTAAGTTATTCTTTCCTGCATGTGTTTGGTTGTTACGCTTATGTTTGGGTTCCTAAGGAACAAAGAACTAAAATTGATAAGAAATCAAAAAAATGTATTTTTCTTGGCTATGGGACTAATAAAAAGGGGTACAGATTGTGGGATCCTATTGCTTGCAAGTTCATTTTTAACCGAGATGTTACTTTTAATGAAAATGCCTTTTAAGGTACGATTGAAAAGCAAGAAGCAAGGAAGATTATAATTGAGCAAGAAGCAGGAGTTGATGAAGAGGAAATGTCTCAAAATGAACCTGAGTCAGAATTGTCCAATGAGGAACATTCTTTTGTAGACCCCTATAAAGTGCCAACACATTCTCAAAGGACAATTAAGCCTTTAGTTAGGTGCAATGATTATATCACTCCTTTAAAGTCTCAAACTAATTGTGTTAGTGCTTATGTTGCATTAGTAGAAAAACAAGAGCCTACATCCTATAAGGAGGCTTGTGACTCCATTTATTCAGACAAATGGAAATGTGCTATGGAGGAAGAGATGTAGTCCTTGCATAAAAACGAGACATGGGACCTTGTTTAGTTACTTGAAAGTTAGAAAGCTATTGGCTATTGACGGATTTAAAAATTGAAAAAGGATTCAGATGGGAATGTGGAAAGATACAAGGCTAGGCTTGTGGTAAAAAGGTATGCTCAAAAACCCGATATTGATTTTATGAGGTATTTTCTCTAGTTGTTTGTTTGACTACTAGTGGAATTGTTTTGGCTCTTATTGCTACTTATGACTTTGAGTTAGAATAATTAGATGTGAAAATAGTTTTCTTACATGGTGATTTGAATGAAGAAATCCATATGTCATAACTAGAAGTCTTTGTTGAAGAAAGTAAAACAAATCTGGTTTGTTGATTGAACAAATCGCTTTACAGTCTTAAGGAGGTGCCTAGGTGTTGGTGTAGGCAATTTGATTCCTTTATTGTGAACTTTGGTTTTAAAAGATGCGAAGCTAACCATTGTGTTTACCTTTGTAATTTTAATAATGGGTACTTTTGTATCTTGTTATTATATATGGAGGATCTGATTATTGTAGGCAATAGTTTGGAACCAGTGTCTACATTAAAAGCTCAATTGGATGGGAAATTTGAAATGAAGGATTTGAGAGTTGTGAATCAGATTCTTGGGATGAATGTACTTAGAGAAAGAAAAGACAGAAAGATTTGGTTATCTCAAAAAAGTTATATAGAAAGAATTTTGTTGTGTTTCAATATGCAGAATGCAAAACCAACAAGTACCCCATTTCTTATTCATATTAAATTGTCTTCAGAATTATCTCCCAACACTAAAGCGGAGAAGGGAGATGTCTTGAGTACCATATATGTCAGCAATAGGGTGCCTTATGTTTGTCATGGTATATACAAGACCAGACCTTGCACAAGTAGTGGGAGTAGTTACTAGATATATGGCAAATTCAGGTCATAATCATTGGATGGCTGTTAAGTGGATCCTTATATATCTAGAAGGCACACAGAATGTCTCATTGTGTTTCGGACACATGAAGCAACAATGCATTGGTGTTGTTGATGCAGATTTTGCTGGTGATAAGGATAAAAGAGATCTATTACAGGTTATATTTTTACCATAACAGGAGGTGCAATCAGTTGGGAATCCAAAATACAATCAATTGTAGCATTATCAACAACGGAGGTAGAATACATGGCAGCAATACATGTTTGCAAGGAAGCTATATGGCTACAAAGGCTTCTTGAGGAATTGATGATGAGACAATAGTAGGTTATTTGTGTTAACAGTGATAGCCAAAGTGCTCTTCATTTGGCTAGAAACCCAACTTCCCACTCACGTACAAAGCACATTGATGTTTGTTATCACTTTATTCGAGATGTGGTTGAAAATGGCAAGATTATCTTGAAGAAAATTCACACAAACTTGAATCCTACACACATGTTGTCAATTAAAATTTCACTACACAAGTATATGTATCGAATAGATAGTATATTAGTGAGCAGAGTTTGATCTCACAGAGAATTGATCTAAAATTTTACTAAGTACTAAAATTAGAACAAATTAATCTTATCCAAACACTCAAAATTAATTGATTAACTAAAACTAATTAACAAAATTTAAACTAATAGGAAAAATCAAAATAATAATAACTTGAGTAATACGAAATCAAATAAGCCTAGGATTACAATATCCCTCACACTTCATCTAAACCTTACCACTTTTCCTTAACTTGAGTAAATTTCAATGGTTTGAATTGCTAACCTAGAGTCCTAAATTATTTATGAGGATCTTTCGACTCATCTTATAAAAATATCTATTTTAACCAAAATACTATAACCCTATGTGGATTGAAATTAAAATAGATTCATTATGTTCATGCTCTAATCTGACTACATATGACTTATAGGTATATCCCTATCCTATACGTGAATAAAGTAATATGATCATATACTATCCCAATTTTAGTCTACACTAAACTCTCTTTCTCAAGTTTGTT
>NW_018397270.1:519467-520003 GCF_002168275.2 Theobroma umbraticum
AATCAATTTAACTGGTGGCCAAGCAATTAAAAGCATTAAGAACAATTTGGAATAAACAATTCAAATCCCATTAAAAAATAAGCAAGAAAGAGATTAAAATTTAGATTACATGTGAGTTCAATTGTAATCTTAGAAAAGTAAATTAACTCATAATATCTAATAAAGACAATATCTAAAGAAATTTAGCTATGAATCCAAGTTAAAGAAAATAAGAAAAACACAAAAGTAAGAGAGAAACTAATAGTTAGAACTTTGTGATCTTGATTCTCCCTCCAATTCTCTTGTTTTCTTGCTTTGTTATTGGTTTCAAATCTCTAGAATAGTTACTTGTTGCCTCCCTTCAAAATCTCTTAAAAAGGTCTCTTAAATAGGCTCCAAATAACCTAATTTCTAAAATCTCATCAACTTCTCTTATTTTTGGAAAGTCACCTAGCGCCGTGGCACTACTTCTCCAGTGCTGAGCTCTCTAGAACTTTGTATGCGTGCTTCCTTTTATCAACGTTGCAGCCTTATTCTCCCAGCGCTGTAGCAGTCTA
>NW_018397270.1:520013-520118 GCF_002168275.2 Theobroma umbraticum
ACGTGAGTTTCACCCTGATATGTTCTGAACTGAGAAAAGTGGTAAACATAAAATTTTAGCCTTGTCTCTTAATTTTCCAATGGATTAAGAATCACATCAATTGGA
>NW_018397270.1:520128-520320 GCF_002168275.2 Theobroma umbraticum
GAAAGATATGCTCCAAATACCGCATCATGTTCAGTCCTTGCGTATAGCTGCAATGCTCTGATTTTTGACAAATATTTTTACCATGATCCAAGCAGAACTGGGCAAATTGGTAAACATAAATGTTGTAGCCCTTCGTCTTATAATTCTAGTGGTCCAAGAATAATCTCATTTGGAGTTTTTTAGAGAGAGATA
>NW_018397270.1:520330-524350 GCF_002168275.2 Theobroma umbraticum
ACTGAAACATATACGAATGAAGTCATCACTACACTTGCACTTATTTTCATCAAATGAGGCTTTTTCATCAATTTTTACAAAAGTCATAAGAGAAATTAGCAATAACTACTCTTAAAGTAATTTAAAACAAAACAACATAAAATTTAACAAAAATAACTTAAATTAATCACTTAACAAGTAATCAAAACTTAAACTAGAAAAACACCTAAAATGCTAAAATCTGAACTTAAAATCTCAAAGATATAGTTACTTAAGCTCTCAAAATATGTCAAAATAACTCTATATAATAGAGTTATCACATGTTAACCAAGTTTGTGACAAGAGAAAAGTTTAATCAGTTCAAGAATTTTGGGCTTTGATGCAGTTTGTTGTGATAGAATCGTGTCTTCAAGTGGGAGAATTGTTGAAGATTGAGTCAATATTATCCATTAGTAGTCTTCAAAAAGTGGGAGTCAAAGTAACAGATTCCTATAATCTGTAAAGCCATGATTTTTAGCACAAAATTAGGAAATAGACTCTATAAATAACGTCAAGTTTTTGTTTTTATTATTAGTTTTCAGATCTTTATCTACTCTTTAATCTTGTATTGTTTCTTTTAATACAAAGGTCATTTATTCCTTATATATTTTATTATGTTTATCTTTCAATTTCTTGTTTTGCTTTATTTGGCTCTCTATACTTGATCCATTTTCATCAATAAATACTTTCATAATTAACATATGATATTATATATGAATTATATATATATATATATATATTTATATTTAAAAAGTATGTAATTTTTATTGCAAAATTGCTAAAGCTAAAAGGTAATATTTGGACTTAATAAATACAAGAGGTTAAAATAAAATAAAATAGAACCCCCATACAACTTAAGGCCGAATTTAGGGATGTTGAAGCCCATTCTAACCAATTCTTAAGTAAAGCTAAACTCTAATAAACACCCCCATATTTGCTATCCAAAACAAAACCAACTACATGTCCAGGACATATCAAATGAAACGCTGTCGTCTTAGTACCAATAGAGATACTGAACTTAAAACGCCGCCCATAATCCAAATTAAAGGACATTGCGCCATTACTGTCCAAAATTTTAGGAACAGATTAAGTATCACGTTTCCAAACATCCAAGTAATAATAGCTATCCAAGATCATAACAAATTAAAGCAAAATAGCCATAAAATTATATTACATCAAATCCACAAATCATGTCCCTCATAAAAAAAAAAACATGTAATTCCCGAATTAAGGATGGCCATTGTAAGTAGTTTCATATATTCAAGGCAGCATTAATAGAAATGTTGACAACACCACAAAAGACTCTAACTGGCAAGAGTTAAACCACAAATTGTGCACCCTTTTATTCATAAATTCCAAATATCTGAATTAACCCATTTCTTCTTCCGACTCCTTTAGCAAGTAAATAAGCATTTCCATTAACTTCCCTTAAAATGTGTATCACCTTCCATTGATGAAGAATTTTCTGGAGACAAACTATTTGCACCAAAATCTACTTGCACTGTCAAAAAGCCTTTGAGTCGCTTTCTACCCATAGTCATTGGTGATGTGAATTTCTTAAGAATTTTGTGAACAACATAAAAGATTCTTTTATGGCTAAAACTTCAGCAAAATTAGCATCACATACCCCACTGACTTTGAATATCTAATAATAACATCACCCTTAAAATTTGCAATATTCCCCCAATTCCCACGTTTCCTGAATACCAACCGATGCACCATCCACATTAAATCTTACCATCCCACTGAAGGTGCCTCCCACACAATACTTTCTTGGCTAGCTTTAACCTAAGAGCTAAGGACACGAGATTCAAATTTCTAAATATATCTTCCTTTGACTCTAGTAAATCCGACCACTTAGCTTTACTCCACACAACTATCCTTAGTTTAATCAATATCATACAACTATTTAGCATCCCACCCTTTTCCATTAAACACAATATCATTCCTCAACAGCCAAATTGACCATGATATTGCATAAAAACAAGTGACTAAATTTTCAGTCTATCCTTGTAAAAGCACACAGCGATCCATGCTAGGAAAAAATTTTGAGCACTACATGGAAAGACCCACCCAAGATTCCACTTTAATAACCATAAGGCCCATAGAGACTATGAAATATCACAAGTTAAAAACAAATGATTCGCAGTCTTAGGATGCCTTTCGCGTAAAACACACATCGATTGATCCTCCCCAATCAAATGTCTAAACCTTGTATGGAGCATACCTTAGTCAAATCTTTTTCCATAGATTTGTATCAACAGAGTAATACATACCAGCAATTTGCCAAAAGACTTTGCAGAAAACACACCACTAAAATTAGCTTGCAGAAAACATACCACTAAAATTATCTTTCTAAACCACACCAAATCTTTTTCCATAGATTCGTATCAATAGACTAAAACATACTAGCAATTTGACAAAAAGACTTTGCAGAAAACATACCACTAGAATTAGCTTTCCAAACCACACCATCATTAACTCCATCCCCCAAAATAAAGTCCCTTAAGTAAGTCCACAACTGTGCCCATTGTCCATATTCCCATCCAAATAACTACATTCTAAGTTCAATTTGTCATTGCCACCCATCATTTGTCCATTGACCAAACTCGCAAAGCCTTTCATCTTTATGTTGAGCCAATGCAAATAGTCTAGGAAATTTAGCACAAACCTCTTTTATAACTGTACCATTCAGATTGCTTACATTTTCGATAATGATTCTTTTTGAAAGTCCATATCGACATATTATCTCCTTTTTGATGAACTTGCATACCACTTTGTACATTACATTGGCATAGGAAGCTACTTCTACCTATTTTGTGAAGTAATCATTGGCCACCAATATAAGCCTATGTCCATTAGAAGAATTTGGAGTAAAAAGCCCAATCACATCCATTCCCCACATCCAAAAAGGCCAAGGTGCCATGAAAACAAGTAATGGAGCTGGTGGAGTATGGATTTTATTTACATAAATTTGACACTTATGTATTTTTGTGTTGGTCCCAAAGATGTGTGCTAGACAGGGGTGAATAGCATTTTTTGAATGTTACTAAACTTGACTTCTAATTAAGGGCTAGTTAAAGGTCAATGATGAGAAGTTAAATGTTGGATGAATGAATGATTTAAAGAAGAATGACATGAAAAATAAAAGAGTGCAGACAATGCACAAAGATTTATAGTGGTTTTGTTTCTTTGACCTACATCAACTATCTTGATCTTCCAATCAAGGATTTTCAAACCAAATCACTAAAATCAGTGAAATTCCAAGCTTCCACCAAGCTTTTACAATGGCTTTTCATAGGCTCAACCATAACCTTCAACAATGGTTTTTCCCAAGATCAACCAACCCCAAATCTAACTTTTCCTAAGTTGAGTTAGAACCTATAACATCAAGCAAGCTAACCCAAGCTTGAGTAAATCCCTTAGAGTGATTGGCACACTCTACGTGATCAAGTTGTTACAGATATAAAGAAGTACCTATGATCACTAACCTAATTTGAATGGTACAAGATGAAGTGTTAAACTTTATTACAAAGATTGGAGTAAAGTGCAAGAAGGATGGAGAGAGTTTTTGCTATTTTTGAGCTCTTTTTTATCTTGGAAGCATCTAATCTTCTTCTTAGCTGTTGGGGGGGTCTTTTATTCTTGAAAAACCAACTCTGATGGATGTTGACAACTTCAGACTATTAGAAACAATTTAGAGTTAATTCTAGCCGTTAGTTTATCTTCAAGCATTCAAATTCAAATTTTTAGATAGAGTGCTCTTAGCTGACTAACCATACTTCTTAGTCGATTAAGTTTTCTCTATCTTATTATTGAATTCTCTGGCAGTGAGCTCTTAGTTGACTAACCATTCTTTTTAATCGAGTAAGTCTTTTCTGTCTTGTAATTGAATTCTCTGGTAGTGAGCTTTTAGTTGACTAACCATGCTTCTTAGTCGATTAAGTTCCCTCTATCTTATAGTTAAAGTCTCTAGTAGTGAGCTCTTAGTTGACTAACCAT